>NC_135665.1:41401785-41714972 GCF_964188315.1 Podarcis muralis | reverse complement strand
GAGTTTTCAAATATTTATTTGTATTAAATGATTCTAGGAGCACTGTAAGGCAACTTACAAATGAGTAAGTAAAACTGAACTGTAGCTGGCAGCATCATGAAACTCAGTTACTTGTAGAACTAAATAGCTTTTATCGGGGAGAGACTGTGAGATAACAGCAACATTGTAATGCACCATGCTACTCAACAGAGTGCAGCATTCTAACAGGACAGGTATGTTTGTTCTAATGAACTGTTTTATGTGTATTTAAAGTCTGTTGCCAATGTATCAACTGCCTGCATTTTCCCCATGACAGATCTTTGTCCTGGATACATAGACAGAACTAACTAAAGTTAGAAATTTATAAGAAAATCTGTTGATATTGTAAGAAATACTACGTTTTGCAGTTTCTCGCATCACAAACTGAAGATGTTTTTTGAGAGATTCATTTTATCCGTGGAACGTCTTAACGTTAAACTGTGGTAGCTGGAAAAATGGAATGGGAGAGCAACATCCTAGCACTTATCTGTGTTGAGAGCTGAAAGAACCAGTGCTGACATGGTTGTTTGTGATAATGGGATTCCATTCTAAATAGATGACATGAATCTTTGCAATGAATTATGCTTTAGTAGAGGAATTTAATTACCATTGACTCTGTAACTGTTGTTTGTTAATCAGATGGGTAAAGTGGATTAGGTAATTATAGCATCCAAAAATTATACTCAGATTGCCTTGACAACATGAAAAACTTGTGTGGCTACCCACTCTGTTTTCAGAAGGGCCCATGTACATGTCTGTCATTGCATAAATTGAGTCTTGTGATTCCTGCATTTGAGCTGTATGAGTTGAGCTAGATGACCCTTGGGGCTGCCTCCCAACTCTACCATTCTGTGAACATTATCTGTGCCTGCTGGACAGTTAAGTGTGCGCACCTGTTTTCTGTGATCTTTCCAACTCCCTTTGAGTTGGAAGAATCACAAAAATGAAATACATTCAAGATATCAATATACACATAACACCAGAAGAGCAGTGGTGGGCCTGTGTCTGTTAACACAAAATGCATTACTACATTTGAGGCAAGCCAGCACATATTTTCAAGCAGATCTGACAGTTCCTTTCCGAAAATGAAAGAGACCTATCCGTACTACTGTACTGAGGGTATCTCAATCATACCTGAGTGTGCAAACTTGACTACATAAAACCAGTTTTGTCTTGGAAGTATTTCAAAGATGATTTTTCGAGGTTGTCAGCAGCATTCCCTAAATCATAGAAACCCGAATTCAAAGACTTGTACAGTGGTACCTCGGGTTAAGAACTGAATTCGTTCCGGAGGTCCGTTCTTAACCTGAAACTGTTCTTAACCTGAAGCACCACTTTAGCTAATGGGGCCTCCCACTGCCACCACGCCACCGCCGCACAATTTCTGTTCTCATCCTGAAGCAAAGTTCTTAACCCGAGGTACTATTTCTGGGTTAGCGGAGTCTGTAACCTGAAGCGTCTGTAACCCAAAGTACCACTGTATAGGAGAAGAGGATCAAGCTTAATTGGTTAGAGTGTGGTGCTGGTAACACCAGGGCTGCAGGTTCTATCCCCATATGGGCCAGCTGCATATTTCTGCTTTGCAGGGGTTGGACTAGATGATCCTCAGGATCCCTTCCAACTCGGCAATTCTATGATTCTACTGCTACTCCACTCAGAATCGTCTACACATCACTGGCCCTAGCCTTCTGATCAACTTATATAATGCTACGGTGTGCCTTGATCAAGGTGTATTCAGAACCGAAATATTCAGTTGTTTAGCACTAGGATCCGATTGATACTTTTAAACGTTGTTTGGCTGAACACAAACCTCCTCGTGATCAGGAACCCTTCTAAAGGAAGCTTCTAGGTGCATCAAACTGAATGTACTTAGAAACTCTCTTCAAACCTTCCTACTGAACATACGAAGGCCTGAAGTTCAGCCATCATGTGGGAACTCAGAGGTTTCCTGTGCATGCCACTGCTCCCTATTCAAGCGCTCATGTGTTTGCTCAAATACCCAAATAGGGTTACAGTTGTCCTCTCCTTATTTGTTTATTTTAAAACATTTTTACTCCATCTTCAGCTGAACTAGCTCTCTCACAATAAATAAAAGCGGGGCCATCTCTGCCTGCAGTCTCGTGATCTAAAAGGCACGACCCCAAAGGGAAAAGGGATGTGAAAGAAAACAAGCAGACCTCAACCACCAATTCTCAAAGTTAAACATCTGGAATGGAAACAATTCACAGAGAGGACGTCAGTAAAGTTCATCTCCCTAATCTCCACTAAATAAATGTGTCTGTGATATACAGGCAATGACCATTTCACACAGGGGTTCTGTTCTCTCACAGAGCTAGATTTCCCTGGAGAGAGGGATTGATTGTTAAACTACTTGGAACTTCAGCCCTGTGAGGAAAACAAGGGTCTTTTAACAACTGAGCACCATTAACAAGCTATAGTTCCCAGGATTCATTTGTGAGAAGCCATGAGCGTTTAAAGTGATATGATACTGCTTTAAATTTATAGTGCTGGTGGACCCGTACGCTGTAATCCTAACTATGGCTAGAAGAGTTTGGATTTGATATCCCGCTTTATCACTACCCTAAGGAGTCTCAAGGGACACAGGTGGCGCTGTGGGTTAAACCACAGAGCCTAGGACTTGCCGATCAGAAGGTCGGCAGTTCGAATCCCCGCGACGGAGTGAGCTCCCGTTGCTGAGTCCCTGCTCCTGCCAACCTAGCAGTTTGAAAGCACGTCAAAGTCCAAGTAGATAAATAGGTACCACTCCGGCAGGAAGGTAAACGGTGTTTCCATGCGCTGCTCTGGTTCGCCAGAAGCAGCTTAGTCATGCTGGCCACATGACCCGGAAACTGTACGCTGGCTGTCCCTCAGCCAGTAAAGCGAGATGAGCGCCACAACCCCAGAGTCGGTCACGGCTGGACCTAATGGTCAGGGGTCCCTTTACCTTTACCTTTAAGGAGTCTCAAAGTGGCTAACAATCTCCTTTCCCTTCCTCCCCCACAAAGACTTCAGAGAAGTGTGACTAGCCCAAGGTCACCCAGCAGCTGCATGTGGAGGAGCAGGGAATCGAACCCAGTTCACCAGTCCACTGCTCTTAACCACTACACCACACTGGCTCAGAAATCCTACTGAACTCAGTGGTGCCTACTCTTAAGTAACTGGGGTTAGAATTGCACCCATAACCTGGGCTGTTGCTTTTAAAATGAAAGATTCTGGAGGGGGAAATATGTTCTTGAGATTCAATAAAATGCTTCTGCTTCTAAAAGTCACCATCTTTCATTGCATTTTTTTTATATATATTCCCCTTCATTGGCGAAACCCCTGGACATGAAGGAAGTGCAAGAAATAAAAAAAGGTCACCTTTGCAGCAGCCATAATAGATAGAGAGACGCACCCTGCAGGCATCCCAAGATGGGATCAGGCTGACAGATTAGGTCCTTCACATACATTGATTCTGAGCTTTAACCACAAGTTGTGGACACTGAGCAACAATTTCAGAGATGAGTTTCTGCATCTTGAATTTAATTGTACGCAAGACGTACCAGTGCTATTATTAATTCAAGTTGCCACAGAGCAAGCCATGCATTTAAAGATTTTCCTCCGATCCACGGGGAAATCAGCACTTCAGATGAGGATTCCCTGTAAATTGATATTCAAGATCAGATCCTCAGTTATCGTTCCCGTCGATGGACCCCCTCCATATAGCACTTGGGGCGGTGTACACATTTCATTTCTTCTGCTTTTAATTGGGTTCACACGCAGGCGTGACAGATGTTTGGTGCTGTCAGTTTTAACAGTAACTGCTTGGGGCAAGAGGATTGATTCCAGCCCACCCCCTTTCCTCCAATATGTGATTGGCACTATCAGAGCAAACCACGCCAAACCTGTTTGGCAGGTAAATGCTTGGAGCCAGTTATTGGGGAGGGGGCTATGCAAGTGTTGTTTTCCTGGTGTGTGTTCTCTCATTTTCCCTATGGTCAGTTTTGCAGTTGCCTACGAGACAGAAACTACAGAAGTTTCTGTAGTTTGGAGTTGCTGCTTGCGAGTTTACTTGGCTAAGCTCTAAATTAAAGGAAGTCGCTCTCCAGAGGTGTTCCCTTTAAAAAGTGCCGAGGAAATTTCCTGTTTAGTTAGTTGAGCTAAACCGTTTTCCTGTTCTTTTCCAGTATTATCCAAGATAAATTTTGCGGCATCATAAACATTTCCGTAGAAGGGCTTCACGATGTCATGACTGAAGACACGGAAACAAGAACTTTCAAAGAGTTAAGTGAAATGCTTAATTTGTTTGCGCCTGCTGCATTTGATAAGCTGCCAAGATCATCTTGGCTCAACCTTGTTTACGAATGTTAAGATGAAATTTGTATGCTTTGATACTTAAAAGTGTGAACTAGTGTGGCAGTTCTAGATTGCTAATGCCTTAATAGAGGTTGGCTCACAAATGTAAGTACCGTATTTTCCTGTCTATAAGACGCCTCCATGTATAAGACTGCTTGGGGCAGTCTATTTTGGAGGACTCCGGTTTAAGAAAATGGGGAGAGATGTATCTGTGTATAAGCCGCCCCCAAAATTTTGACATTATTTTTTAGGGGGGGAAACCTAGTCTTATACACAGAAAAATACGGTAATCATTTTGCATTCAAGTTTTATATACATCCATTGACAAATGTCCATATTTATGTGTGCCTACTTTTTTGTACAGATGAGCAAGACTTGTTTAGTTTAGATCAACTTGCATCGGTATAAAGCCTGCTTAAATAAGCCTCTCATTTGGATTTACGGAACTGTATGCAATTATTGAAGGATTTTAAAGTAGCCAATTAGGAGCATAGATTTTTAGCTAATGTAGTGCTAACAAACCATTCCGTCAAAGATTTATGCTTGTGCAACCGGACCCAGCCCCCTGACACTTCAGAGAGCTTTGGAGAAATCCAGAGCAGTTGTCGGGAAAGGAGAGGTGGGGAGGGCCTGCTGCACAAGCTTAAATTCCTTTGCAGATGAGACAGTTACTACACTGAATACAGGCCAGAAAAAAATGCCTTAGACCGAGTCAGGCCATTGGCTAAACTAGCTCAGTACTGTCTCCACTGATTGGCTGTGGCGCTCCAGGCTCCAAGCTGAGGTTGTTGGCTTGTTTGGTTGCATGATATCTGCATATGGGTTCAGAAACGACAAAAAAAAGTTCTCTTATGTATGATAGTGTATAACCAGTGTGGCGTAGTGGTTCGAGTATCAGACTGGAACCTGGGAGACCAGGGTTCAAATCCCCACTCAGCCCTGAAGCTCACTGGGTGGCCTTGGGCCAGTCACTGCCTCTCAGCCTAACCTACCTCGCAGGGGAGGGGGAGAGCTATGTATGCCTTGGAGAAAATGGTAGGGTATAAATGCAATAAATAAATAAAAATGCCTGCAGAGGAAAGCAGCAATTACAGAAGACATTGGCATGTTACAAGCATACTTGAGACCACTCTTCACTTCCACCTGAAAGTATTGTTCTGTTGTGTTTCGATCCGTGTTTTCTCTCATCCTCATCAAGAGATTTCTGGTGTTGCTGGCATAGCAATCTGTGATGATTGCTCTGGGTGCCTGGCTCATGAACTCTTTTTACACAGTCAATTTATCATGAGATTACAATTCCAGAGACAGGGAAGTAGAGCACTGATCAATGGGGCTTTTACATTCATTGCCTTCTGTTGCCTGTATCCAGAAGAATTTGGAGTGATGCTATAAACAGAGTTCAAGAAGCAGTGCAGGTTCCCTCTTGTGTTTATCTATCTGTGAACAACAGGTAAATGTTGTTCTTTGTTTTATACCCTTGCTTTGAAGCCCTCACACTCCATGGAGCTTTAAAAGTTACAAAACAGATCTTTAAGGATCCAATCACAGACCCAAAGATAAACATAACATTGCATTTGTGACCTTGTGTTGCAAGCACAATTCCCTTTGTACAGTGAACCTATATGAGGATGCAACAAACAGTTTGAATGAGAAGACCAAAAAAAAAAGTATATTAGACTTTTAACTTCTCTTGGCATGCCTAAGTTGAAAGCCCTAATTTATTTGCATCCTGTTTTTTAGTTGTATGCTGATGTCTCTTTCTGAAGAGCCCAAAGTGACGGAAGAAGAAGAGCCTCCCACAGAGCAGGACAAAAGGAAAAAGATGGTACGTGCCCAGCACTTTGAGTGTCGAAAGATGTAATTTAGCCATGCATAGACCAACTTTTTTGTTCCTCGGTTTAATTGCTATCATGTCCGTAGTTCCTGAAACACTCAGCCCCATCCTGCACTGTGCAGTTAGGCTGTGATGTTTATGCTTCTACTGTTCATGTTTGTAGAAACAATGCAGCATAGACAGGATTCTGGTAGCTGGACTTGGGAACAGCATCTTTGGATTCTAAAGAAAACTAGAACCATATTCAGACAGACAGACAGACACACACACACACACACACACACAGAGAGAGAGAGAGAGAGAGAGAGAGAGAGAGAGAGAGAGAGACAGACAGACAGACAGACAGACAGAGACTTATAGAAGAAGTTAGAAGATTAACTGAGGAAACTCAAAAATTACCCAGAGGATTCTCTAGAATTCCTTGGGTTGTTTGACTTTTGAAGAGCAGACCAATGCATACCACACCACATGCTGCTTTTGAAAATCCCCTCAGTTTCAAAAGCAGTTCTCTGTCTGACACGGAGAGCCACTATTTGAGCAACATAAGCCCAGTGCCCCTTTGGGTATGCTGAACTGGTTGCGCATGTCATTGGATCCTAGAATGCTGCCATTTGGCCCACCATTCATTTGCTTGTTTATTTCATGAAATTTATACATTGCTTGGTTGTAAAAAATACTAATCTCAAAGCAGTTTACAAAAAGATAAGACAATAAAATCAACAACAATTTACAACCTTACTTTAAAACTTACAAAAGTTAAAATACTAAAACAGATTAAAATTACCTCAGATATTCTTTTGTAGACTTCAGTTTTCATGTAAAACTGTGGGGGCCCTTCCTCCTTTGCTTTCTACATACCAGATTGCCAGTATATTTTGCTCTAAACATTAACACTGCCATTCTTAAAAGTTACTAAAGACTTGGCTTTCCCCATCTTGTTCACATCTTAATTTAGCACCTCCAGGGCCTGTAACCTGGAGCAGGGAACTTAATAATCTAACTTTTTGCTTTTTAAAAACATAGCTCAGGGCAGTTTATGACAGACTGAGGAGTTATTCCTCACAAACTGAGAATAACTTACTCCTGCTTAGAATAACTGCTTTAAAAAAAATAAAACATAGAGTGTTGAAAAAATGTGAAACAATGGCTTGGAAATGATCAAAAGTAAGGAAACATTTTATGCACAGAGGATCTTCTTTAATTCATGTGTGTGTTTAGAATAGTGTAAACCTACATCAATAAATAACAAAGAAAAGCAAGATAATTGATCCCCTTTTATATAACATTCAAAATATAGGGCACATGGATAATTTAGTATGCAGTTGATTAAAAAAACTACACATATGCACACACACACACAATATGTATACTTATATGTATATGGTCTGCAAAACTTGCAAGAACAAGATTATAATTGGGGAGGAAATACTAGACAACTGGTGATAATTTTATTGACCAATGGTTCCACATAGTAGGGACTGGCATTTGGTTCATTCTCCCTCCTCTGAGTGAGCAGCTGGTGTGAATTTGGTGCTCCATGCTAGCAGAGACCCAGAAAACATGATTCTGGTCTCTGTCTAAAGGGGGTAGGAAGATCACATGAAGAAGTTCTTGTGTGTGACTCGGCAAGGGAGCTTGCTATCCTAGCAACTGAGTGCTAGTCCCAGCTCATAGGGCAAGGAATAGGAATGTGCATACTCCCGTTTGAAACAGATTAGGAAGTTCATCCTGATGCTAGTTTGCTTTCATGCCCAGTTTTTAAATTAGGTTTATTTCAAATCATTTGCCTTTCCTGATTATGAAGTTTGTGGGAACCACCAGCTATATTGACAGGCTAACAGAATGAGGAAGGAGTCAGTGATTGTCATGCATGTGGGCACCAGTGTCACTGAGATTTGACCACTGGCCCCCAAACCATGGGTATCCATGCACTCTTGCTTCACTGGTCAATAATACTTCACTTTAAATAATGTGTTCTGCAAAAGAAGGGGTGGGGAGTGTTTCTTGGTCATTTAATATTATCTCAAATACCAATGGTGTTCCTCACTGCTGAAAAATCCAGTTGTGTTCTCTCAACACAACTCTATCATCCACAAATTGAAACTCTGCTGTTCTAATTGGCCCTGCACATGACAGAAATAACATTCCTGAAAATGCTTCGTTAGAGACCCTGAATTTTAAAAGTTCTACTTGATAATCTAAATTGAGTTTCAGGGCACTCATTCCTATATTTCTAATGGCTTCACACTACAAAATGTTACTGCACATAGACAATGATCAGAAATACGATGGAACTATTTTAGGATTCCATATTGAGACACAGCCATGCTTCCGTGAAGTGCATGTAGTTGCTCTAGATTCTGTAACCACCCAATGAGTCACAGATGTCCATATTATAATTAAGCAAGATAGAGTGATTAAAACTATAAATTAAATACAGGGAGGTTTATGGTTTTGTTTCTATGGGAAAAGATGACTCACATGAGAGAAATAAATACTGTCTTTGCTGGGTTGTTCAGAGGGATACATCTGAATCCTAGACATGTTAGCACATAAGTATGTCCTGCTAAGTTAAATGGAACTTACCTCCAAGTGGGTGTGCATAAGATTGCAGCTTCAGAATTAGATATGTTTTACTTATAAGCCTATAGCTTGAAAATGTTACAGCAGTATGAAGCACTAATCATCATTAATGAGGAATAGAAACGGAAGGAAGACATAGTCCAACATGCAAGAATAAAAGACATATTTTGTTGTATAAGACACAAATAAGGCAAAGGGAGAAAATTCCCCTATATGAATGACAAGAAATAGAAAATTACTATCCAGGCTCATTAATGGAATTCTTTTTTCTACTTATCAAAGGTTTGTGGGGTTTGCTGAAAACTTGGCTGGTTTACCTAGGCCTTTCCTGGCCGCTAATACTAGGTATATTACACTTCAACTGCTGACACCAACTCTGAAGGAAACAGAGAAACAGAAATTGAGTTGTGAAATGTCTCAGCTTGTGAAGTTAGACTGTAGTACTTTAAACTTTGGTGAAGAATGCCTCCTGTTGGCTAAGTGAAGAACTATCACAAACCCTAGGAATTAGAATGAAAATAATTCCAATTTTTTTGGTCATAAAGTTAAAATCATTTTTCTTTCTACTTAAGTAGATTTAGTGACTGCTGAGCCACTTAAAGTCACAACGCTTCTTTGGTTTTTGAGAGCTTCTTCTTTCTCGTTGAATCTGATTAGTCTGAATGGCCTTGTTTGTGATTAGAATTAAGATTTGATCTGATTGGTGGTCCTCAGCAAAATTTCTGGGAGCCATTTTAGCACTGAAATCCTAAATCATCACAAATTGTATTCATAAAGACAAAAGGACATTTGTGTGCTGTGAATGTTTATTGAGCATTGAGCTAGCTATTTGATTTCTATTCCACCCGCTTTCATTCCAAATGAATATATCATAATTTTAAATTTTAAAATACATATATCTTGCAGTCCATGTGCACACACAAAAAGGCCATCAGCTACTAACGTGATTTCCAAGTGGATGGATTTAGATGCCCCAAACCACACAGTAGCCTCTTTGGAATTTTACTCTGTGGCAGGTACAACCATATGAGTAAGCAGTCATTCACAACCTCTGACTCATACAGCAAAACCCTATCATAGCTGTTCCAAAACACATGCAAAAAAAATGTGTTTTAACACTTAATCCAGCCATGTTGTGCGATACTATTAGAACCTCTCCTTATGGTAAGCACTTAAGGGGCTATTGCCTAACTCCCAGTTGCCTGAATACACTCTTTATTATGTGTTTGCAGTTGATTTGTAGTTAGAATTTTTCAGCTCGTTCAGAGTACATGGATTTTTATGCTGAGATTCTGAGGCGAAAACTAGACACTGGGTACAGTTGCACATTGCCATGGCTTGCTGTGAATGCACATGGCTTAGTAGTGCATGCTGCTGAATCATTCCTGTTTTGTTCCTCCCTTTCTTGGCCTGGGAGCCATGGCTTGAAGCACAAATCTTGGCTTGCCATGGTGTGTGAACCTGTGTTCATGGTTTGTTTCTCTGCAAACAAACCAGAGTGCTAGGCCAAGATTAGTTATTGGCTTACATGGTTTCTTTTGGAGAAACAAACCATGAGCATTGGTCCACATGCCCTTATAAACAAAGGCCAAGGTTTGTTCCTTCCAGTTCAGTGAAGGGAGGAGAGAAATGGGAGCGATTCAGCAATGTACTCACTGCTTGTTCATGATAAACCATGGTACAGTAGTACCTCAGGTTACATACGCTTCAGGTTACAGACTCTGCTAACCCAGAAATAGTGCTTCAGGTTAAGAACTTTGCTTCAGGATGAGAACAGAAATCGTGCTCTGGCAGCACGGCAGCAGCAGGAGGCCCCATTAGCTAAAGTGGTGCCTCAGGTTAAGAACAGTTTCAGGTTAAGAACAGACCTCCGGAACGAATTAAGTACTTAACCCGAGGTACCACTGTACTTCACAGATTCTGTCATGGTAGGCAATGGCATAGGAAAGACGAGGAGACTCAGGGCTGCTGCTTTTTGTAAACTCTAGTTCCAGTCTTACAATTCCTTATATTGTAGTAGAAAAAATATAATCTTGCTTTTTAGAACCAGCAATATATATTAAAAACCCTATTTTGTGACTTAATCTTTGTTTAGCGTAATATGCTTTGACAATCTTTAAGAATATGCTGATTAATCATGAGCAATTTTTATTTGCAGGATTTAATAGCATTACATTATGAATTGTGGTTTGTTTAGTCCCCCCCCCCCCTTCTACACTGTAATACACTCTAATTGAAAAATACATTAATGACTGAAATAATTTGTCTCTTTGTAGTGATTGATTTCAAAGAGTATAATTAGGTTACCTCTCAGTTATTGACATGAGATCACCTAGAATAAGTTTTGGATTCATTAAGCATGAAATCAAATCTCATTAGCGTCGTACTTCATTTGAATTTGGACGTTTTCGATACATTCTTCATTGAGCGTAAATGATATAAAATTATTGTTCTAGCACTTTTTAATGGGGGCCAGTATGAACCATATACAGCGGTACCTCAGGTTACATACGCTTCAGGTTACATACGCTTCAGGTTACAGACTCTGCTAACCCAGAAATAGTACCTCGGGTTAAGAACTTTGCCTCAGGATGAGAACAGAAATCGTGCTCCGGCAGCAGCAGGAGGCCCCATTAGCTAAAGTGGTGCTTCAGGTTAAGAACAGCTTCAGGTTAAGAACAGACCTCCGGAACAAATTAAGTACTTAACCCGAGGTACCACTGTATATTAATGAAAGGATGGAGAGTTTGGGATAAGGGTATTGTTGATCTCACCTGGGGTGAGGAGGCATTTTATAACTCTTACATGGATTAGATGATCAAATCACGGCTTAATAAGCCAGACATACACAGAGCCAACTTTAAAGTTGTGAAATGAGGAGCAAAGCAGTTGTGTGTGGGGTCCATAAAGCTTGTACATGCCAGGATTTAATCATCCAAACAAATATACTAATTTTATTTCTTACATTTTAGTCAAGATGCTCTAGAATTAAGGAGCTTTAGAAATATATATTGCCTTTTTGAAGGCGCACTCCCCAAAGCAGGTTCTAAAAGGAGGTTGCTGTATGTGTAAACAAATATAGATTTTTTCATAGAAGGTACACTATAAAATATAGACTGTGTTTCCACCTGATAGTGTATGTAAATTATGCTAGAACATAAATTTATTAATTCAGTTCTCCAGCGAAATTGGTAGTTTATGGGTTTCCCCCATTCCCTAACAGCTTTACTGCTTAGCAGCAATAAAGCTGCCAAACTACAAAACTATGGAGCATTTAAGTCAGCAGTGTAGAATTACAGGTGTTGTTTTTATTAGCATGCTATATTTGTATGCCATCTTTCAGCAGGAATATTCCCAAAATGGTTCATGTAAATATGTTGAAAACTAAAGTATAATATAATATACAATAACTTAGAATCAAGGCTAGGAACAGCAATACAGATTTCTGAACAAAAGCCAAATTATCAGTCCCCCCCCCCCCCAAAAAAGCTCAATTTACCAATAGCCAAAGTTTGCCAGTTTTCAATAAGATGCAAGAGAAATTGAGGTCACATCCATACCACACATTTAAAGCACAAGGCTTAAAAAAATCCCGGGATAGAAAAATTCCCAGCATCCTTATCAATGGACAGTTCCCAGAATTCTTTGGGGGAAACCATGTGCATGGTGTGGAAATACTGTAGTTCAGGGGCCACCACAGAAAAAGCCCTCCTTTCACCTCACAGCCAAGTAAGGCTTGCTGACAGTAAAGCCTGGGCACAAACCCAAGTTTGTGATATCTGTGTTGTGTTGTTTCACTAAAGACAGTCTTTTTAGTGCTAGTGTTTTACTATAAACATTTGAATATTCTTTGATTAAACCATAATTATAAGATATGAGCAAAAATAGGCATTAAGTGGCTGTGTAGCCAGACAAACTTTATAATGGAGTAAAAAACAATGCACCGACTAATTGTACAAAATATTAATTATTAATGTGATTTTCAAATTGCTTTTCTCTAGGATACTTAAGCACTTGGGACTATTTAGTCTCATTGCCTCAGAGACATTTGCAGATCTGCCTAAATTTCTAAAACCCAGTTAAATATTAGTCTCTTGGCACTGATGTTCATTCCGCGGTGCAGCTTGTTGTGTTCTTATGGAAATGAAACAGCAGCGGCAGCCATTGCCACAAAGCTAGTTTTTAATTTCCAAAAAAAAATGCCTCAAATAACATAGTCAGGCACCACATATTGGAGGTGCGCCCCTCCTAAAAGCACATGCAGAGGGTGTGTGTGTGTGTGTGTGTGTGTGTGTGTGTGTAGTTGTTACTTATTTCTATCCTATTTATATGCCAAAATGGCCACCTCACATCAACCCACCACAGCAAGCAGTCAGTGCTTTTAACTAACTGATAGATACACTGGGTTGTATCCAACTGTGAGTAATTGGGCATGCGGACTTGACTTCCATGAACGCAGTGGGACTTCCCTCTCCCTGCTCCCCCGCCACCAACGTATGGGGGAAGTTCTGTGGAGCTTGCGGAAGTTGTTCCAAACACACAATGAGTTTTTTGGACACAGCCCTTAATCTGGGAAACTGTACATGGCTATAACATCTACATGGGACTCAGGTGGTGCTTTTGTCTAAACCGCTGAGCCTCTTGGGCTTTCCGATCAGAAGGTCGGCGGTTCGAATCCCCGCGACGAGGTGAGCTCCCGTTGCTCAGTCCCAGCTCCTGCCAACCTAGCAGTTCAAAAGCATGGCAAAGTGCAAGTAGATAAATAGGTACCGCTCCAGCGGGAAGGTAAACTGTGTTTCCGTGCGCTGCTCTGGTTTGCCAGAAGCAGCTTAGTCATGCTGGCCACATGACCCGGAAGCTGTAGGCCGGCTCCCTCGGCCAATAAAGCGAGATGAGCGCCGCAACCCCAGAGTCGGCCACGACTGGACCTAATGGTCAGGGGTCCCTTTACCTTTTATAACATCTACCTTTGTAATGCCACCATTAGCTTTGTACATTTCCACGTTGATCACTTTTATTCTGCTGGATTCTGGAAATACGATAGCTTTAGTAAACTTCCATTTTAACATTTTGTTGGGATGCGGCACAGCTAACTAAGCTGTTTTATCAAGGAAGCTGCTGCCGGCTAAAAATATTTTGGAGAGGCTCTCATAATTAGAAAACTGCTAAGGTTGGTTAAACTAGTCTGACAGAATAAGTGATTTCTTATTGTTGCCTAGGGAGATGAGATACTATTAATAAGTTGACAGTTAAACTGCACAGGATGAAGCAGGGCTACAGTACTATCCCTATTTAGGTCTTTGTTCAGACAACAATACTGTGACAGGCAAATAATCGTTAATTTGGCAAAGTAGTACATAACAATTTGCAGAACAAAATTGCAGAATTTAGCAAATTATTTTTTTCAGTTGCTCTTAACACGATTAAAAAGAAATATATATCAAGACAGCTCTTTTTCTTACATCCCATTCTCTGGTCCCACTACTCTAGGGCCAATGGCACCATAAGGTACACTTCACAGGGGAAATTCACTTTTTGGCATCACAGAAGACAAGAGTGACGTTGTACGGGGGGGGGGGGGAGGCACAAGCAGGTCTAGAATCGAAACTTCTAGTTCTGCAAAGTGACACTCTAACCACACAACCACAGGAACAAACATGAGAAAGGATTAAAGAGAGTGCAATCTCAGAAAAGTAAAGAATTTAAGGATGGGAAAGATTTGGAAACCTTCTTCCAACAGAGTTATTCTTTATTTCAAAAGAGTAGAAGAAAACAGAGTTTCTTGACCAGTAATGGACAGGTTCCAGTCTTTCCAAGCAAAGAGCATCCATATTTGTTTTTGTTCCTAATATTGCAACTTCCCATACTATAATTCCTATTAATCCTTCAGTTATATCTTATTGATGTTTGTGGTGGTAAACTCACTTTTAATTTTAAACCCAATTCCAAACCTTGGACACAGAGGCTACTATTAATTCATTGTAAATCACCATGTAAGCTTCTGTTCGAAGGTATAGTTTGCCATTTTAGAGTTTTCTTCAAGTTTCTCTCCCCTTCATTGAATGATTTGGGGGAGGGTATTTCTAAAATCAGTCAATCTGTTGGAAATGCAGTTTTAAAAAATAGCTAATGTTACACGACATAAGGTGCTTTTCTCAAACAGAACTTTGCAATTTATGTTCTCAGTTTCCCTGTAGATTTCCCCATAGATTTCTCCGAACAATATCTTGCACAGTTAGAGGACATGGTTGTTTTTATGGCTGAAGGAGATTCTTCAGCAATTACTTGGGAAGGAGATAGAAAAAGGGCTTTCTTTAGTCTCATTTTCCATAGCAATTCTGTTTCGTAGTTGAGGTCTTGAAACTTGGTATTTTCTAAACCTTCACTTTTGAAACGTTGCCAGAAGGCACTGTGTGTATCTCACTGAGCACTGGAGAATTGAAAGAGACGCCACAGCCTTCAAATAATAAATATATATGTTTATAATCAGAGGGAGAAAGATCAGTCAGACCAATCTGAAAGTAAAACTGCTTGACATTTGGGCTGAGGCTGCAGCTCTGTTGATGTGCAGATCTTAACACCTATTTGCTTTGCCTCACACTTTTTTAGCCTGGGTATTCTGAGCTATTTCTTGGTGTAGCATCTGTCTGAGTTGGCTGATGAGAAATTTAACAGTGGTACTTAAGCTTTTAGAATTTCCTGAGAGAGGTAAAACTGCAAAAATGAAGATATCTGTCGTTTGGGGATGTGAGCAATGTTAAATTAATGAGCACTGCAGCTAAAGATTAATTTCAATGGATGAAATAGCAGAGTTCCTCTTTGGAAGAATTTGGAACGGGCAGATGTAAGAATTGCAGAAAACAAAAGCTTTTTTTTTTTACTCCAACTTAGATTATAAAATAGATGAATGAGTCATCGTTGCCCTGGGTTTGCCTGCTGTTTTCATTATTATATATTGTTCTTATCTGTATCCCACAGCTTGCACTGAAGGATCCAGTACACACTGTGTCGCTGCAGCAATTTGTATATGAGAAGCTAAAAGCACAACAGGAATTGCTGGGAGAACAAGGCTTTCAGGCGCTCATGGAAACTGTGGATACAGAAATAGTCACTCAACTCCAAGACTTCTTACAAGGCTTCTGAAAAAGCAGAGACAAAAATTTCTACTTCTCTTTTCTTCACTTCAACATTATAAGGGCAAACTAAGCAGCCTTACATCTAACTGCAAAACCCAGCTTTTAAGAGAGAATTTCTTTTGGCAGCTACGGAAAAAGAGGCTATGGTGCTGGATTATTGTTTTTTCCAATTAAGACAAGATTGAAATAATAAATATAAACTCTCTTCTAATTAGTTTTACATGCTTGTTTCACGAAAATGCAATTTGCATATGGAGTAAAGGTGTTTAATTTACTGTTTCTAGAATGGCCGTGGCTTTGATCTTTCAATCATGTCCTAACACTTAAGAAATAGTGGCTACAGATATTTTTTTTCTGGAAGGATATCAGCTCTCTTAGACTGCCTTACACTTTTGTTTACTATTCAACTTGTAATAAAATGTAAGGTTTGAAGAGTGGAGGGAAGGAATGTGAGGTGAGCAAGTCCTCAACTGAGTCTTCAATTTAAATAGTATAAATAGTGGCAAGTATTCTAAGGGCTTCCTCTGTGGGGAGTTGGACGTCTTTTGCAAAAAAAGAAAACCAATAAGGTCATCCAAATGTTTTGAATTTACTATGTTGATTACCTGTAGAATGTAAAGGTTTAATAAATTTGCTTTTGTCTTAGCTCCTCAAAAATGATTTTGATTTAAAATGTAGCACGTGGACCCAGTGGTGGATTTGTCTATGTGTGAGTTCAAAATTGATAACCCGGTCTCAGGATGATGGGAGGTGAATATATTATACACCCTAAATGAACATGGTGCTTGGGTATATGTATCCTGTGCCTCCTTTAAAGTGGTTAAGTGTTGTGAGATAGCACTTAATATCTTCTGACTGATTCTGGGAGAATGGGAATGACAGACCTCAAGTCTATCTGGGAAAATGAAGAAGGCTACACATCAAGGAAAGGGAGTTGAGAAACTTGTAGGTTCCCAGAACCTTCATTCCATTTCCTCCTATCTCACTTCCTAATCTCCTATTTTAAGAAGAGGCTTGGGGGTTTTTTTCTTTTTAGGCAAGGCTTCTTAAGTCCACCTGTTCTCTAATGTAAGAAATCAATTTTTAAGGAAACAAGTCAGAAATATGCAATCAAAACGTTAGTATGATACTTGCTGCAGGAAGCTGGCAACTATGCAACTGTGGGGAGCCAGGTTTGCCATGTAAATTGTAGGTTACAAAGTACTAGAAAATAAAACCTGATGTTTCCAGAATTCAAAAGAGTAGAATTTCAATTACATTTTCCAGCAATACCCCACTTCTTTCTTATTCTCTTAGACTGCATAGAACTCTTATCAGTAATTCAGAGGCAGTGCCTCCTTTAACACACTTCTTGTAGCTATAAAGAATAGAAGTGCAGTGAATTTTAAGTAGCAATATTGCCATATTGCATTCCATTGTGCATCTCCCATGACCTTAGGTTTAGTCAGAGATTTATATTGCAATCCCTTCTCAGGAGTTATTCTCATTGAGCTCAGTGGGACTTACTCCCAGGTAAGCATGTATAATAAGATTGTAGCCTAAGGCCAAAAAAAATGTTGCTAAAGCCAAAATAACATTAACATTAAGATACAATTAAATGTGTTGTAAAATGTTTTAGTGGTAATGCAACCATTAGGATTAGGAAATTTCACAAAATGTACAGCTTTAAACCTGACTGAGTTTGGCTACTAAAATACAGTAGTACCTCAGTTTAAGTACTTAATTCGTTCCGGAGGTCCGTACTTAACCTGAAACTGTTCTTAACCTGAAGCACCACTTTAGCTAATGGGGCCTCCTGCTGCCGCCGCGCCGCCGGAGCACAATTTCTGTTCACATCCTGAAGCAAAGTTCTTAACCTGAAGCACTATTTCTGGGTTAGCGGAGTCTGTAACCTGAAGCATATGTAACCCAAGGTACCACTGTAGCTGCAACTAAATTTTGGAACATTCATCCCTCCCCACCCCCCCCTGTGTGTGCTCATGATAAGAAATCTCATCCCTAGACTCACAGCTCCCATCAGTCTCAGTCAGCATGATCAATGGTAAAGGATGATGGGAGTTGTAGTCTATCAACATCTTTAAAGGTCTTCATATAAATGATAATTCCTTCTGCGAAAGAGAAAGAACCTTTAAATAGTCAAGTGATGTGGTGCATCCTGAATCTCAGAAAGTCAGAATTTAAAATGATGGTTTCATAACCAACAACAGCCTCCTTCCACTTACATCTGCTGAATATTCTTGGCCTACGGAGTTTAAAATTGTCAATATTCATGTGTTTATTCAATCAATAGGCCTATAGCCTGCTTTTCCTTTTGAGGAGCTCAGAACTTCGTTGGGCTGCCATCAAGTATGACTTTTTGATTTGTAGGGATTAGTGACTGATCAGTGGAAATCTCTCCTTTTCATAGACATCCCTAATAAATCCCACCTTAATTAAGAAGCCATATTGCTGCAAAATAAGAATGGTGGTAATTTCTCCCTATTATTCTGAGTGACTGCTGCAGTGATCTTCTAGATTCTCCTGCAGAGTTCCTTGCATGTAACCCCTTCATATTAATAAGCAGCTTTTCTGCATAACAATTAGACGACTTAAAAGTTCTCCGTATTTCATATTTTTTTATGTGATCTGGCATCTGTAAATGGTCCTACAGTCCATGGAATAAAGTAGAGAGAGTGCCTGCTTGAGCAACAGCCAACTCAGCTGCTACTGAGGGGGATGCTTGGGGAGTTGGGGCTACAACTGTGTGATGCATTGCCTCTCATGCATTTTTATTTCAATACTCTATAAAGAACTGGTCTCCTTGGAGCCCGAGCTTCAAAAACTGTCGGAACTGTGCTCTACCTTCCCTTGAAGGAAATCTGCTCTTTTGCAATCCTGTGATCTATCGCCTGAGTTTGAACAGCAAGTTGGGAGGAGGAGGCTGTATCAACATCACTCAGAAAACAGTTTCACAGCGTTGGGAGTTCTACAGAAAAGATCCTGGTCCAGGTGAAAGCCAGTTTAGCTTCCCAATAAGATGGAGCGCTTATTGGTCTCATCGAAAGATGGGTGTGGGCTGGTCAGTGCTCACAGGGGAAGAGGCATTGCCTGAGAGAGGTGTCAGGTCTGCGTGCAGGAACCAGGCCCTGTGACCAATCGGACTTTGCAGGACTGGGGCCTTCCTAAGTTTGTTCTGAAGAGGCAAGGCCTCACAGTTGAGGCCGATTGGCAACTCACAGCACCTGGTGGCAAGAGCTGGGAAGGGTTATAAGGTCAGCATTTCCCTTCAGCTCTTTGCCACAGCAAGACGCTTCCTGCCTTGCTGCGTTTGGCTTCTTGCTTCCTGTTCCTGAACCTCGGCCTCTTGACTTCTTGCTTCTTGATCCTTGGACCTCTGACTTCGTGCCTCCTTGCTTCCTGACCCTCGGACCCTTGGTTTCTTGACTCCCGGCTCTCTGACCCTCAGATTCCTGGCTTCTGGACCCCCGTTCCTGCTCCCACCCCTCCATCTTGCCCCCAGTCCTGATGTCCCCTGCCAGGACTTTGATCGCCCCTGAACCGGACCATGACAATAGGGACCAAGCTGTTTAGTTTTAGCCCGAACAACCTATCAAGCAGTATCTTGCCCTGTAGAACTTCTTGCTGTCTGGATGGATCTGACCATCTGGAACCCAAAATCATTTCCCTGGACTCTGCTGATTGGTGCTCTTCTGATATCTCAATTTAGATTTGGTCACTTGCAAACTATTGGCATAGCTGGGACAAAGCATAAGAACATAAAAACTTGTAGGAGTCTCTTTTTTTGTTCCTTTCCTCCCCTTAAGAGCTAAGAGGAAATAGGTTGCTTGCTTGCAAGGTGAATCTTTAGAATTCTAGAACTGGGACATCTGAACTGGACTTATTTTTATTTTATTTTTTTAAGTATAGCCCATATTAAGAACCAAACATTTTAGGTTTCTCATTCCAGTTCCATTGCTGCTGAATAGCACCAGATTCCATTTTCACTATCCTCAAAAGATAATTGTATAGCTATAGTTTAACCCCTAGACAGGTCACAGACATGAAGTCCCTTATAATTTGGCTTCAAGAGATCTTCAGCGACTGGTTGTAAGAACTTTCAGCAGTGCAACTGAATTACCCCAAGAGTGGTTTGCACCACAACAGTGGTGTGTGTCCTGGATATGGGAGGTGGGGCTACCATGATTCATTTCCCACCAACTACTCCTGAGGAGGAGGAGGGAGGAGAGCAATTGTAGAATCCCATGAAGGTTTTGTTTCTCAGGCTGCTCAGTTGCAGCAGTATGGGGCTGTTTCCAGTGCTTTATATGACAGTGTGCTGTCATGTCCTAAAACCTAGGAGACTGGGGTTCATAACCATTCGGCCATGAGGCTCACTGGATGGCCTTAGGCCAGTCACTGCCTCTTAGGCTAACTCACCTCACAGGGTTGTTGAGGGGATTAAACGTGGGTGGACGGGACCATGTGTGCCACCCTGAGCTGCTTGGACCAAAAAAAAGTGGAATCTAAATTTAATAAATAAAACATAAGCCTTTCAACGTAGGGCAATTGTAGTTATGGGCAAGCTACTGTGGCCAGGTTAAGATCATGGGATCCTGCTTTCTGTTTCAATTCTTCCTAGCACCACTCCAATAGCACTTCACTATTCGTCCAGGGGATGTGGGTGGCGCTGTGGGTAAAACCTCAGCGCCTAGGACTTGCCAATCGCATGGTCGGCGGTTCGAATCCCCGCCGCGGGGTGCGCTCCCGTCGTTCGGTCCCAGCGCCTGCCAACCTAGCAGTTTGAAAGCACCCCCGGGTGCAAGTAGATAAATAGGGACCGCTTACCAGCGGGAAGGTAAACGGCGTTCCGTGTGCTGCGCTGGCTCGCCAGATGCAGCTTGTCACGCTGGCCACGTGACCCGGAAGTGTCTGCGGACAGCACTGGCCCCCGGCCTATAGAGTGAGATGGGCGCACAACCCTAGAGTCTGGCAAGACTGGCCCGTACGGGCAGGGGTACCTTTACCTTTACCTTTTTATTCATCCAGTTTAGTTGTCTGCGTGATAATTGCCAGCAGTGCCTTTCTGCATTCTGGTGAGCCAGCCTTTGTGCCATAGCATAAATGGGCATATGCCTATCTGACTTCAGACGTAGCAATATTCAAAAACCAGATGTTTCAATCTCCTAGGAAACTCTGAAACTTACATTAGTGGCCATCGTTGAACAAAGGAGCCTCAAAGGGAAACTTCAATGTGAAATCCCTGAATTACAATGCCATTACAGGTTTGGTGCTATCACTTGTGGACTCAATCAGGACAAAGGTTTTTTAATCACACTATGTGTGTTAATTGCCTTACCAATGCCAGGATGTCTGTATTATCAACAGGTATTTCGTAAATGACCACTCTTAACTGCATAATTGTCACTGTTTTTTTCCTGTGTTTTTTTCTGTTAAACCCCCCCCCCCAATTCACTGAACCCCACCTCAAAAAATTCAAATGTTACCTGAAAGTTTTTGAACAGATTCTAAATGTACCTTTATAAACCTTCCCATAAATGTGCACATTTTGAAACTTTAATTACAGGGGAAAAGCATCATGTACCATTCTCTCTCTTTGTCTTTAAATACAGAAGGGGCGAGTCCTACCCCCCAGTGTAAACAGAAGAATGTTACTATTACTTTTAAAGGTTATTATACATGGTCTTTATCTCTTAGAAACATATTCTTCCAAACTATTTTCCATTGCCATTAGTGATGTTTGCATTGCAAAATGTCAATAGAAATCTCAGTAATAAAATGTTACAGCCCTCTAATAGTTCAAACAGTTCAGGAGCTTATGCATGGCTCTTTGTTTTTTTAACTTTTCTTTGTTAAACTGAAGTGCTAATTCATCCTGGCCTTTTCCAATAAAGCTGAAGGTTGTAATTGTTAACACTGGTACCAGAAGTCCATAAAAATAATGTTAGCATACTGTGAAGGGGAATCTGGTTTATTTCATGCACCCACTGATGTAAAAATGTCACCAGCAAAATATATCTGCATCCTGACTACAAAATCATCAGTCATAGAGAACTTTAACAACCATCATCAAAGTTTAAAACCCAATGCACTTAGTATACCTGTTTCAGAATGTTCTTATTTCAGCCTAGCGGGTGATTAATGATGGACAGGCTTCTCTTCTTCAAATTCCTGTGTGGTGCACCTGGAGAAGTTTATTCTTTCTTTTTTTAATATGAGAAAAGAGATAGAAAAAGGAAAAGTGAGAGAAAAGGGGAGAATGAAAACATCTGCTCGTATTAAAACTACAAGCATCTATACACCTTACTTAATTGAAAAATGTAAATGAATATATGCCATCCAGATGTTCAAAACAGCTTTGTGGGGTGAGTCCTTATGGTTGTCAAGAGACTTAGACTTTGAACCCTGAGGAGGTGGACAGCTCAAATGGTTAGAGCAGTGGTTCTCAACCTTTTTTGGGGGCCATGCTCCACCTAAGCATCTCTAAAATCCTGATGCCCCCGTGACATATAATTCTTCTTATTCAAAAAGTGAACTATTCACGTGGAGGAAGCCTAAAAGGCCACTCACTGTTAATAATTCATTCTTGAATTGTGCCCCTTAAAAATAAAATTGCCCCCTGGGGGAGGGTGCCTCATGCTGGGAACCACAGGAGTAGAGCGTGGTGCTGACAATGCCAGGGTTGCAGGTTCGATCCCCATAAGGGACAGATGCATATTCCTGCATTGCAGGGGGTTGGACTAGATGATCCTCAGGGTCTCTTCCAATTCTATGGCCTGAGGACCTTACTGTCCTGGCTACATTTGAACACATGTCAGCTTTGTGGGGATAGCTTACTCAATAAGTTTATTCTGCCTCCATTTTGTGCAGAAATGCAGTAATATATCTAAACACCAACCCTCTGGAGCAGTATGAAATTCTACACTACTGTGAAAGGTAGCATGAACAGAGAGCAGCAGCAAAGATGAGTCCAGCAGAGGTCCCCCTCATCTTGGTCCTGGCCCTCTCAAGGGAAGAGAAATGTTAATCAGCATGGAAGGCTGGTCAGAACTTAAAAGTCTGCAACGAGTGCTGTGCATTGGATCCAGCCAAATTCTGGCTTCTGAACTGAATCAGTCTGATTATGGTCAATCCAGGATGTCACTGGATTGGGTTGAAATAGCCCTGGGCCAGATCTGGAGCTGTCAAGATTGTTGGGAGGGGATCTGGCTGTGATGGGAGAAGGAAGCAGGCAGCCTGCCAGGCTTGCATGACAGTGCAAGGCCCCTGAATTGGGTGACCCCAGATTGGATTGGGACCACTCTGAAGCACTGGATTGGGCCCCAGATCAGATTGGCATGGAGGGGCATGAACAGACCTAGATCCCTGCAGTTCCCTCAGAGGCTGAATTTCCAACACAGAATCGTAGAGTTGGAAGGGACCTCAAGCGTCATTTAATCCAAGCCCCTCCGTTGCAGGAATCTCAGCTAAAGCATCCATGGCTGATGGCCCTCCAAGCAACCTCTGCTTTAAAAATATCTCCCATGAAGGAGAGTCCATCACTTTGTAAGGGAGTCTTATGCTGAATAATGAGCTTGGCTCAGAAACCTTTTATTACAGGAGAGCACAACCGTCTTCCCTCTAGACTGTAACCTGGTGACTTCTGGCAAGGGAAAGAGCCACGTTTGTCACCCTTCAGTGCAAGGATCAATTCCTGCAGACCATGGAAGTCTAGAAACATTTGGAGCTGCTGATTGTGAGGGAATCTTTCATTGTAAAATAAATAAAATAGCAGTACAGGAGCTGAAGCAACCTCATCAGCTTTCAGGCCCACTCTCTACAAATATTTACTAAAAAAATGAGCCTAGCTTTACTGCGTAGCTAGCAGCTACCAATACCCATTTGAGCGCTCATCCATTTTTCATATTTGGGGATCTGTAAGTAAATCCACCGCACTTGATTATTTCATTTTACAGAAGTGCTTTAAATGTGCTTTAAATGTATGGTGTGGATGCAGCCCCAGTTGCTGGGAGGCAACAATACAGTGGTACCTCGGGTTAAGTACTGAATTCGTTCCAAAGGGCCATTCTTAACCTGAAACTGTTCTTAACCTGAAGCACCACTTTAGCTAATGGGGCCTTCTGCTGCTGCCGCCGTGCCGCCGGAAGCAAAGTTCTTAATCCGAGGTACTATTTCTGGGTTAGCAGAGTCTGTAACCTGAAGCGTATGTAACCCGAGGCACCACTGTATCCTTTTGTGGACTTCCTGGAGGCATCTAGTTGTCCACCTTGGGGCACAAGATGCTGGAATAACTGGACTTTAATCTGATTTCACAGGGCTTTTCTCAGGTTTTTATTTTCCCCAAGCGACCTGCTTCAAATATCAGTCACATGTTTTCAGAAAAGAATGCAAGGCTTTCCTGTTCAAGCTTCTAACCATGTTTAGTGATCCATTGGGCTCTCTCCCTTTCCCCTCCTTTTCCACAGTCCTTATTTTTGAGATTTATTTATTTTTAGATTTAGATTTTCAACAGATACAATAGATTAGCAGTGATACCCATAACTCTCCCCCATGCCCAGTAAATCCAATGTGTGCTTTTCAGTAGTCAAAGTTAAGTCCAAATATATTTCATGCTTATTTTGTAATGATGCTTCACTACTTGACAGTTTCCACCACTGGATTCCATAGGCGATTGGCGAAGTCCTTGCTGCATTGCTCTTCGGCGGCCATTATTTCTGTTTGCCACTTTTTAAGGTGGGTAGGTGAAGCGATGTTGTTTTTCAACGTTGGCTGGGATTCAAAGAACTGGCCTCTAAAATAATGCAGTAGAAGTCAGATGCCTGAATGAGGAAGTACAAAGAAGCAGGAAAGAGTCTGGTCTCCCCACTCTCAATCAAGCCCAGATGACTAACAGCCTCTCCCAGGCCTTGACTTTAAGAATAGCAGAAGCAGCTGGGAAGGGAGAAGACTTTAGGGATTTTTTAAAAAAATACTTTAATAAGTTGTGTGCCTTCATTTCTCAATTTGATTCTTTTACATGGTTTTGTAGGTATGGTGGTATTTTAAGCTTTGTGACTTAGTTATTTCTAGTGGTCATAGTTTAGTAATTATTTATTTATTGTAATCATTAAGAGTGAATTTCTCTTTAATTATTATTTGCTGATGTTCTGAGAGTCAATTCTATTGTGTTCTATTATATTCCAATAGACTATTGAATATTTCTTTATTTGATGAAAGTTGTTCCATTTTAAAATGTTTTATTGTGCCTTCTTGTATCCAATCCGATTATTATCAGGTGTGTGCTCTTTGTTGTAGACTTCGTTGCTGTAAACAGCTTTGTTATAGTAATATAGAAAGACAGTTTACAAATTACAAGTGAAACGAAAGGGGGGCTTTCCTCAGGCAGCGACAGCTCACTTTTGAAACCTAGGGGACTTCCAACACTAATTTGTGATATGACTTTGGGCCTGCTATTAAAACAAAGCACACTAGTCCCTTGCCATAGCTTCTGGATTTCTTGTGTGTGTACATCTGTGTGAAATATTGGTGTTTTGAACTTCTTGGTGATGATATAAGCTGTCAAGGTGCCATTTGCTAGCGTGTGCCAGTTGGTTGTTGATTAAACCACCTGTTGTGGGAGAGGTGACAAAGCCTCTGATAATCCTAATAAAAAGTTTTCAGCTAAATATATGGGACCTCATGAAGAGCACTGAGCTTGTCTGATGCCATTCCAGGAAAGGGCTTCCTGAAAGGTAATTTATCACAATCAATTAGAAGCAGGCATCCTTCATCACACTGCTCGTGCTTTCAAGATATTTGCTGAAAAGCAACAAGGGCCAAATGTAGAGAGTCTGTGTGCTTTGGAGGGAGGGAGATCTGTTAGACTTAGATAGCTGTCTAGAAGATTCTCACAGATTAGAGAAAGACAGATTTGTTTGCAGAAAGAAAAGCCATAAGCAACAACAACAATCTTTCCTCAAACTGCATACAAATGCCACAAGGTACCTTTTTTTCCTTCTCCCGATGTGAAAGAAGAACATCGCATTATTTTGTGAAGCTGGGGAATGAGCCCAAATAATTTACAGTAGGAACCCAAGGCTATACAGAGCACAGCAAAATAGCAGCACAGCTGGGTTTGGATTACTGGAAAGAGGCCAGTGGTATGGAACTAAAGCTTTATTATCTTGCAAGAGAAAAGAAGAAGGGTGTAACTGCTGCAGATCAATTGTACTCCTCTGTAATGCCAGCCACGTTTTTGCCCTAAATTGTCTTTGCTCTTCTTCAGCCGCTATTGATGGCCCACCATTGTCTTGAACAATTGTCTCTTACTGCCGGGAAATGTACAGTACTTCTCCTTTAGTTTAATAGGATTTATATCTATTCTTTAAAAATGCCCAAGGTTGTTTCACACAAGGGTGACATAGGGTTGTTTTCAGATCATCTGGTCTTGTTTAAAGCGGATGGGTAACTGCTAACAGAAGCTGGTCCTTGTGTGCTTTCAAAGCTCCAGCCACATCTGATTTTGTGGCAGTAACTGTGGACAGGATCTAGAGGAGACTTCTCAGCACTTCTGCAGCACACTCATGAGCAAAGAGGATTCCTGATTGCTC
Organism: Podarcis muralis; assembly: GCF_964188315.1. Classification (NCBI taxonomy): domain Eukaryota; kingdom Metazoa; phylum Chordata; class Lepidosauria; order Squamata; family Lacertidae; genus Podarcis; species Podarcis muralis. The sequence goes on along the minus strand of NC_135665.1, from coordinate 41,688,480 downwards.
TTTCTAGGGAAAGGAGCTCACTTTTAATGGAAAGCTGCTCTGGAAGATCCCTGAGCCTACAGGATGGCTATTTGGAAGGCTGCATCTTCTCAGGTATCTCCCCTTACTTATTCTGAGACAAGAAGGATGTGTGCCAAGATTAATCATAGGATCCAATGATGGCTGGTGACCATTGGGAAAGGCAGGGTAGAAGGTAAGGAGACCAACAGTAGGTGGAGCTAAGCCAGTGATAGGCAGAGCTACCTCCTGGCCTGGTTGTATGTAAGAAGGCTAGCAGGTGGGGATTGGCTGAGGTTGGTGGAGCAGCACCCCACTGACCCTAATGGACCAACCTCTACTGAGAGAGTCCACTCCTTACTCTCGGTTGACTCCCACATCTGATTATATAAAAGTAGTCCCGGTAATACATTAAGTTGTCAACTTTACTTCATTGAATCATTTGACTATTCCTGAAAAGTTGTTTTTTTTAAAAAAAATCTTGCTTGATGGCTCTTTTATTGGACTGTGTTTCAAGAGTTGAGAGCTGGTGTTGTATGATTGCTAGAGTGTTGGCCCATGACTAGGTCACTAAGATTTGAATTTCCACTCAGGCATGAATTGCGCTGGGCCAGTCATCACTGCCTCTTGGCCTGACCTACCTCACAGGATTATTGCAAGCATTAAAATGGGAAGGAGGACTGTACATCTCACCGTTAACTCATTAGAGGAAAGGCGGGATGTGCAGGCAGTTAATACAGAACTATTAAATGTTATATTTTAATTGCTTCAGGCGCCTGCAGGAAAGGACTGCAATTGACAGACAAATAAATAAATAAATTACGCAAGGTTGTGATCTGAACACAGTTTCCCTCAAGCCAGAGTCTAGTTCTGCAGCAGATTATGGCACCAAATATATTTTGAAATTAATACATTTTTAAATGGAGCTGAAATACATACAGAGGAGGCTGTCTTTTCACACATGGTTATTCGTAACAGAGCTTTCAACAGGAAATCTCTCAAGAGACCTACTTCTGATAAGACTCATTTGACAGCCTTAAGCAGTTTAGATCAGTTTTAGATCAGCTGTCTGACTTCTGGATATTTAACTGAGTCCAACCTCTGAACTTTCTGAAGTTCACAAGATAGGACTTAATACTTTATTCAGATATGAAAGAAAGTGTCAAAAAAAATAAAAAAAAATAAAAAGCTTCTCCTTTTCTGTTTAACATTCCTTTGAGAGTTGGCACTCTCTGAGTCCAAATCCTTCAGGCAATAGTAGGAAAACAAAATACAAGTTTGCTCTCTGAGCTTGTGTGTGTGTGTGTGTGTGTGTGTGTGTGTGTGTGTGTGTGTGTTAAAGCAAAAACTACTTCTGAAGAGTTAGGAAATTAAGAGTGGAGGTAAAATGTATGATGATTGCGAATTTGATAGTACAGTTCTGATGAACAGCCTAAGCTTTGAATTGTAATGAGTATTGTTGCATAACACCCAAGTAGCGTGAGATTCCAGAAGTTCCAGACACTTACCCAGTGTTCCCGTGTCCTTTTGGAAAGAGGCACAGCAGAGACTGCAGTGTCTTTATGATACATGGTTTATTTTCACATATATATCTACAACCTGTGCCTATGATGGAAGGGCTAACAGCATTGACATCCCAAAAGAGTCTTGTTTCTCCCATAGATTCAAGCCTTGGATTCAAGCAGAAATCAAACTTTGTTCTCAAATGCTGCTCTCTCTTTCCAGTTTGCTGCTTTACTCCTAGGTCACATCAGTGTTCTTTCAACCCTAAACTCTGGCTTTAACTGTTGAGGGAGCGGGCCCAACCCATTTGCCGTCTTGCACTGAACCCCTTAATCCCCCTTAATGGCTCATCACTCAGGCTATCACCCTCTCTAGGAGGCAAGCTTGGCTATTTCAAGAATCAGAAGCCCTGATTAAATTCTAACACCTACTGGATCCTGGGATTAAAGGGGTCTGGCACCCAGTTTAGCACCCCAGACTCATAACACTATGTACTCACAGCTTGAAATATCACTGCCTCTACATATTCCCTAACTACGTTTAGGAATATGGTCGGTGTTACATTTATCCGCCAGATCCTATGTTCCACTACTGACAGCCAGGTCTGGTGTGTCACCCAGTAGCCCCACCCTCAGTGTCACATGTTATTTGGCTGGAGAACTGCATCATGAAATTCAGAGAAGTGCAAATTTCTAAGGATAGCTGCATTTTGGTTCACACATTGTTTCAGGAAGCTTTTGTTCTGCTTCCTGGTTTCCCACCACATCTGATTGGCCACTGTGAGAACAGGGCACTGAACTAGATGGGCCACTGGCCTGATCCTGCAGGCTATTCTTATGATTTGGGGTAGGTTTGCATTAAATTGTGAAGTGAATTTCTCTTCCATCCCTAGACAGAAAACTTAAGAATGAGGCATAATAGAGTTTTGAAAGCAATTAATAATACTACCTAAAACCATCAGGCCTGGGTGCGGGGTTTAGGATAAGGCTATTGGACTTTTTCACTCAAAATCCAGCAGTTATTCCTAGAGCATCTTGCATGCGGTCAATATCTGCAGCATCTTCATTGCAGGCATTCCAGAGTTATCTCAATTGATAAAGAAATGGTCTGTATGTGTTTCAATCCGATTAATTAGGTTTGTAATTACTTCACTCTATAGTATTAAGAAAAGGGTGCGCTATCATTAAATACATTTTTCATTGTAGATTGGAAGGCACTGGCTTAATAGGCAATTAAAATGGATAACCTGGAAAATAGCCAAGTGGCCAAAAAAAAAAAAAAATGTTTGAAAAAGAGTGATTAAGGATTTTAGTCTGGGGTAATTTGGTGGATTGTTTCCTCTGTTACTGAAATATTTTAATCTTACAAATGCATACAAATGCAAGGCCAAAGTTCATTTTCACTTACACATTTTCCATAAACTACCCAAGGGGGGGGGGGGACCAGCTGCAGAGCTGCCCTCATAGCTGAAACATGCAGCCAAAAGAATCACATAATACAACTCTCCTTGGATGATAACATTCAGACATCAATGAGTGATTGCATGTATGTATTTATGTTTATTCATTTGCTGTCTAATAAACTTCAAGCCCCTCCAGACGTCTTCCTTATTGCACATTCATAGAATCATAGAGTTGGAATAGACCACAAGGGCCATCGAGTCCAACCCCCTGCCAAGCAGGAAACACCATCAGAGCACTCCTGACATATGGTTGTCAAGCCTCTGCTTAAAGACCTCCAAAGAAGGAGACTCCACCACACTCCTTGGCAGCAAATTCCACTGTCGAACAGCTCTTACTGTCAGGAAGTTCTTCCTAATGTTTAGGTGGAATCTTCTTTCTTGTAGTTTGGATCCATTGCTCCGTGTCCGCTTCTCTGGAGCAGCAGAAAACAACCTTTCTCCCTCCTCTATATGACATCCTTTTATATATTTGAACATGGCTATCATATCACCCCTTAACCTCCTCTTCTCCAGGCTAAACATGCCCAGCTCCCTTAGCCATTCCTCATAAGGCATCGTTTCCAGGCCTTTGACCATTTTGGTTGCCCTCCTCTGGACACGTTCCAGTTTGTCAGTGTCCTTCTTGAACTGTGGTGCCCAGAACTGGACACAGTACTCCAGGTGAGGTCTGACCAGAGCAGAATACAGTGGCACTATTACTTCCCTTGATCTAGATGCTATACTCCTATTGATGCAGCCCAGAATTGCATTGGCTTTTTTAGCTGCCGCGTCACACTGTTGGCTCATGTCAAGTTTGTGGTCAACCAAGACTCCTAGATCCTTTTCACATGTAATGCTCTCAAGCCAGGTGTCCCCCATCTTGTATTTGTGCCTCTCATTTTTTTTGCCCAAGTGCAATACTTTACATTTCTCCCTGTTAAAGTTCATCTTGTTTGTTTTGGCCCAGTTCTCTAATCTGTCAAGGTCGTTTTGAAGTGTGATCCTGTCCTCTGGGGTGTTAGCCACCCCTCCCAGTTTGGTGTCATCTGCAAATTTGATCAGGATGCCCTTGAGTCCATCATCCAAGTCGTTGATAAAGATGTTGAATAAGACCGGGCCCAAGACAGAACCCTGTGGCACCCCACTAGTCACTCTTCTCCAGGATGAAGAGGAACCATTGATGAGCACCCTTTGGGTTCGGTCAGTCAGCCAGTTACAAATCCACTGAGTGGCAGCATAGTCAAGACCGCATTTTACCAGCTTCTTTACAAGAATTCTTTACATTCAAGAGGATCAGTTCATACCCTCTAACTTCCTGCTGAAATCTCATAACGTTTCATACTGTAGCCCCTCTGGACAGCAATAATGTGCTAGTGTTGGGGAAGCATCGTAGAACAATTAATAAAGCAGGATAAATCTACCACTAATGTACCACAAGTGTGCCAAGAAGTCTATTGCTGAATAAGGTAAAGGTAAAGGTACCCCTGCCCGTACGGGCCAGTCTTGACAGACTCTAGGGTTGTGCGCCCATCTCACTCAAGAGGCCGGGGGCCAGCGCTGTCCGGAGACACTTCCGGGTCACGTGGCCAGCGTGACATCGCTGCTCTGGCGAGCCAGAGCCGCACACGGAAACGCCGTTTACCTTCCCGCTAGTAAGCGGTCCCTATTTATCTACTTGCACCCAGGGGTGCTTTCGAACTGCTAGGTTGGCAGACGCTGGGACTGAACAACAGGAGCGCACCCCGCCGCGGGGATTCGAACCACCGACCTTTCGATCGGCAAGCCCTAGGCGCTGAAGCTTTTACCCACAGCGCCACCCGCATCCCTATTATTGCTGAATAAATCCACAATAAAACACCAATTTGAGGAGGTTCGTCATTTCTAGGCTGCTTACATACTAATTCATACCTGTATGAAAGCTCATATATACAGCTGGATAAAGCATATGCTGACAAGATGGTCTAGGCCATGGGTAGGCAAACCAAGGCCCGGGGGCTGGATCCGGCCCAATCGCCTTCTAAATCTGGCCCGCGGATGGTCTGGGAATCAGCGTGTTTTTACATGAGGAGAATGTGTGCTTTTATTTAAAATGCATCTCTGGGTTATTTGTGTGGCATAGGAATTCGTTCTCCTTCTTTTTTTTCAAAGTATAGTCCGGCCCCCCACAAGGTCTGAGGGACAGTGGACTGGCCCCCTGCTGAAAAAGTTTGCTGATCTCTGGTCTAGGGAGTCTTTCGTGCTCTCATCCCTGGTCTTCCCTGGTGTCACCCTTCATTCACAATCTTCTAAGCCACAGAGCTCACTGAAAACAATCGGAGCATGTGAATGGGTGGGTCCAAGCAGCTGGAAATTGATCCCCTCATGGTGGAGGCAAGTCTTCCTCCAGAAGTTCCCATGACCATGGAAAACAGACTGTAGTGATGCTTTTTCTTTCCAAGATACAAGAGTTTTAAAAATTGCATTGAGCTTTTCCCCCGATCTGGGATATCATTCAAAACATCTGATCTAGCAACTGCTCTCTGAAATGGCTTAGCCCGCCAAGTGCAGCACGACATGATTCCCCCGATGGTATGCTTGAGCTATCAAGCCCTTATTATCAAGAGAAAAAGTAACATAACCACCAATAAGACAAAAACAATAAAGCAAACAGCGGAAATACCTAAAAACTGCAACCATGGCGCAGAACACGGCAAAAGTGGTGTAAACAGTCCAGAAAGATGTTCTGGCACACATTACTTATGGGTTTCCATAATATTGGGCACCTCAGAGTGGACATTTGGCTGAAGCTGTGGCCTTCTTAGTTCCACTGCTGTGATTTCAGTTGCTGTGCTCTTCAGCCTGATGGCTGGGAGGATATAAATGGCTCCCTGTGATTTTCCATCTCTCTTCATCTCTGGATCAAGTTAATTGACTAATTAATTTGAGTACGTTTCTTAAAATCTATTGCTGAAATGAAAATGATCGAACAGCTGCCACCTGTGGCATCCAGTGCAAGATTGCCGGCATTAGTTTAGATAATTGTGTTATTCCTCTTTTACGGGGGCCAAGGGGCAGATACTCTCTGTGTATTTATATAAAATGGCATTAACCATTAACAATGGTGTCTTCGTTTCAAACCTGTCAAGGAAAGGACATGTTATTCCTATTGGTGGCTTGTCTAATTAGGGACACATCCACATCACATGGCATCCCCCAAAGATTCTTGGGAACTGTGGGAGTCTCTCCTTCTCCTCCTCCTCCTGCTCTCCAGCAGCCATTACACGCTGCTCAAGGGAGGAGGCTGGCAGCAGCAGCCATAGAGAGGCCACGGAGAGGCAACAAGATGCTTCCTCACCACTGCTGCTGCTGCTCAGGACAAGCCGCCAGTGGCAGCAGTGGCACTGGCGGGGGAAATAGGGACATTCCAGGATCAAATCAGAAGCAGTGTTGAAGCTGCATGCTCTGGCACCAGGGACGGAGAGCAGGTGGGGGCATGGCTGGCGCACATCCCAGGGGCATGGCATGTCACCCATGGGGGTGTGACGTGCATCCCGGGGGCGTGGTATGCTGCCCGCAGGGGTATGGCATTCGGCGTGGTGGAGGGGTGTGTGGCGCGTGTCTGAGGGGGCAGCCATGATGGTGCTGCCCTCCCCGATGGTGCTGGGGGTAGTGCGCTCCCCCCGCCCCCCATTCCTCCACCAGTGATCAGAAGCCCGGATGGCTTTTGTAATTTCGGGACTGTCCCTGGAAAATAGGGTATGCTGCCCCCAGGATTACTTTCTGCCACCTTCTGAATAAGATTTTTGCTTCGTCGGGGCTTTGACCTATATTTTGTGTGCTTGTCGCTTTCTCTGGAAATTGTTTTGTAATTTCTGCTACCTTTGTGGTGTGTTTGTTTATTTTAAATTGTAATATTTTAATTTGAAGGTGTTTAAACTATTACGTTAGCTTCTTTGGTTGTGAAGTATGATGTCTGGATCAGGCTGAAGTGGAAGCAGTGGGGCATAGATTCTAAAACAAATGCAGCTGCCATTTTAGACTCCATACAAAAATATGTGCTAAATGTGTTCTTGCAAACAGGAGCCAATGATTCATCAGAAATAGTGGGGCAGAGAATGGGAATGAACCCCCTCATTCTTCTCTGTCTGCTCTTTGCATACCTTTCAAGGGCAGGGGCAGAGGGAGGAAAGACGAGTGAGGCCCACAGTACCCTACCACCTGAAACCCAAAAGTACCTCAAGCAAGACAGGCTTCGAATAATGAAACCCAGAGTCCTTTGCTCTCTTTTATTTTCCTCTGTCAATCTTTTGCAAAGAGATTCTGTATCTGTGGCTATAAAAGGATACTTCATCAAAGGAAATGCCATTAACCTTGGTAAATTTTGCCAAGAGAGACTGGATTCTTACCGAGGATCTGAGCCACTGGATACTAAGTGATGAATTTTCATATTTATAACAAAATGCTTTAGAATCATGTAATTTTAGAACCAGAAGGAGTTTTAGCATATTCTGAGCTGCTTAGAAATGGCATAAATCTCGATTTTTTTAAAGCTGCAAACCTAGGCAGACATACTTGGAAGTAAGCCTTACTGAGCCTCTTTTCTCAATAAACATGCATAGCACCAGGCTATTAGCTTTTGCAGGTCTTCATCTGTTTAACACTTCTGGGCGAGGAGGTTCTTTCGTGAGTTGTGAGTTTCTAGAGCAGAACTCTAGCACAGCAGAACTTCCTCTCTTCCATCTCTGTGCCCCCTGGAACCTCACCCGCCATCCGCTCTGGATTCCCTCCAGTCCTCTGGGGCAGATTTGGAGGGAGTATGGTGTGTTTGCGGGGAGAGGGAAGAATTTGCATTGCATTATCATAAGTTGTTGTGTTTGTGTAATCATTTTGTTGGAACCTGTGGCTTCCCTGGACAACTTAGACTTAAACATGAATGTGGTAAATTCACCATGAAGTGACCTATCTCTGTCGTTTGGAGTGGTGACTTTTTCAATGTAACGTTCCCCTCATACGATGACATACCACTATAAATATGAGGACTTGCCATTTTTAAATGAGTTGCCAGACAAAAGAGAAGAACATTGTGGCGCAATCTTGACTGGTCAAAGCTTGCATTTTCACAAGAAAGTTGTAGCTAATTGTAGAAATATATTCATATAGAAATGCCCTTCATTTTGTTTCGCCACCTCTGCCTTTTCGAATTCTCATGATCTCCATTCGAAATGTATTTTTTACTCTGCGTTCCGTGCTAAAAATACTTCCTGGATTGTATAAATCCCCCAAAATAGCTGAAACCAGGACAGAACAATACAGTTCACAGGTACTATTAAAGTGGGTTTTGCTCCAGGTGGGGCAGTTTCTTCACCCTCTTCACGCATTACTGATTAGGGGTGCCTGGTCTGGCTTACAGATGGACACTGCTTTTATGTAGGCTTCTTTCCTGCTCAGGAACATGCCAAGACTATATAGGTGGGGCCAGACAGCATTCCCCATGTTGGGGGTAAGGCCAGGAACGTGTTCCCATTTATTAGCAATCACATGATGCCCCTTCACATTAATTAAGCATGATGAAAAGGAGTCTGAATCTTACCACATGATGAGATCTATACATGGATCAGAATGGAATAGTAGGCAACTGAGTTTCAAAAATACAGTCGTACCTTGGAAGTTGAACGGAATCTGTTCCGGAAGCCCGTTCAACTTCCAAAATGTTCGGAAACCAGCTAATCGGAAGTCGTGGAAGCCCTGTTGAATGTTCAGGTTCCAAAAATAGTTCACAAACCGGAACACACACTTCCAGGTTTGCGGTGTTCGGGAGCCAAAACATTCGAGAACTAAGCTGTTCAAAAACCAAGGTACAACTGTAGATTGTTAGGGCTGGCCCTGCAAGTAGGCAGACTGAAGTAATTACCTCAAGTGGCAAATGCTGGGGGTCAGCGTGCTGTAGCAAGGAGGACAAAGCAGCGTGTGCCACTTGATTTACTAGTCTGCTGCCCTCAGGTGAAGTGGGAGGATGCTGTTCTGTCACCAGCATTGAGCCAATATTCAACTGCCGGCCCAGTCTGCTGCTGTGTGGGTTGTGGTGGTTGTGGTGGGGAGAAGAGGGGAGCACTTTCGTATTTCACCTCAGACAGCAAAATGTCTTGGGCTATGGATTATACCATTTGAGGCTGCGAGTGAGGGGTGCCATTTTAAAAGTGGTGGTGGGGAAGCCCACTGCAAATCAGAAAGTAGTACCTCAGAGAGAGTTTGTGGTGCTGCCTTTGTTTTGCTGTTTCTACTCGTAGGATTATTATTGCTGTTGCCTTACGTCAGTTTAACATTCAAAATAAGCGTCCCGTCCCCCCAGTCCACCTCATTCTGGTACCTGTGTAGGGTGGTCAGAGAGGGGATGTCCTAAGTGCAATATTGTGCATTCTTTCCCTCACAACGCTTCCACACAAGATCAGTGAAACAGGAACCTGTGGAGAAGAGCGTATCACATTTAATCACCCATTTAAAGCACACACCTTACGCTGTTTGTTTGACACAGATTCCCCTGCTTTTCTTTTCCTTTAACTGATCTTTTTGGAGAAGGTATAGGCCAGAGTGTGCTAGCGAAAGAAAACAGACCTGACATCTGATAGAGTGATTTCCATTAACTGTTGCCCCAGAGCTATTTCTATGGGAACATTCGCCACATCCTCTGCCGAGAACATCACAGCAACCGCGTGAATTATGAATATGTTATAAAAGGGGCTACTCAATAATTCATCTCTGTTTGCCCATTTGATGCCAAACTCCAACACCTCCAGCCCAGCCAACATAGTGCATGGTGTGTGCAGGGGGTGGGAGGTGGAGACAACGACAGTTGCTACAGATGGCCGTGCCATATGTCTAAGGAACCAGTTGAAGGGGGTTTGGTTTTCTTGGCTCTGAATTGCCATTTCACAGCTGTCCAACTCCACGGGTCACTTGTAGCCAAGCTCCCCTAGAGATGCTCTTCAGAAAGAGTGCAAACAAACCTAGAAGCATCCTACGCTCAAGTGGTCAGAGGTGAGCTGCCAATGAGAGTGGGCCTGAGCACACAAAGACAAAGATTTATTGCTGTTTGTTCAGATGCGTTCCAGAAAAAAGTAAGGCCTCGCTTTCTCGCATAGATGTGCTCTCTTGATAGCTGCTCAATTTGAATGGAAAGATAACATGTGTGTGTCTTGTTGCATGAATACAGAAGGGAGACAATAAATGCAACCCCCACACTGTCCTCAAGAACTGAGGTAGAAAATTCCAACCACAGAGCCTTCATGAAATCTCAGTGCTGTATGTGACAGCTCATGATTAATGAGTTATGCCTGGTGTTCAGTCAAATTCCAAAAGCTTTCATCCTTACCTAATCTCTCAGTATGATACAAATCCTTATCCTGCTAGCCCATAATTCATGCCAAGGAAAGTCCACTTGCTCAGTTCTCTTCAGTTACTCATGCCATTCACTTAAGCACCATTTCAATCTTCTTGGTTAGATTAGAACTGAGTGCTATATTCTGTATCAAAGCTACTGCCATATGATGCATATGCTGCTGTTTCTGTAGGAAGGGACCAGTACTTTGCTCCTAAACATCTTTTTGTTTCAAAGCTTATGGTGTATGGCAGTTGTTTTTTATTATTATTATTATTATTATTATTATTATTATTATTATTATTAAGCCTGAGTAACGGGCATCTAAAAGGGACGCGGGTGGTGCTGTGGGTAAAACCTCAGCGACTAGGACTTGCCGATCGCATGGTTGGTGGTTCGAATCCCCGCGGCGGGGTGCGCTCCCGTTGCTCGGTCCCAGCGCCTGCCAACCTAGCAGTTCGAAAGCACCCCCGGGTGCAAGTAGATAAATAGGGACCGCTTACTAGCGGGAAGGTAAACAGCGCTTCCGTGTGCTGCGCTGGCTCACCAGAGCAGCTTCGTCACGCTGGCCACGTGACCCGGAAGTGTCTTCGGACAACGCTGGCTCCCGGCCTCTAGAGTGAGATGAGCGCACAACCCTAGAGGGGTACCTTTACCTTTACCTTTTAACGGGCATCTAGATGTTACAGGAGAAAAATAAGAATTTCTTTAATTCAAAGTGTTGCAATGGAGAGAATTTTTTTTCCAATTCTTTATTTTTATTTTTCAATCATCATTCATTTCATTTTCTAGTTATTAACTTGTTAATTGGTTCCTCCACTGATTTCAATAGGATATCAACCACTCTTCAGCTGCTTATAACTTCGGTGTGTTCTAACAAAATAGCATGGAATTTCAAATAGATGAGACAAACTGTCTCCATTGTAAAGGAAATAAAAATGTGTACACACAGTTTAACTGCAATAGAAGCTAAATAGACTGTTCCATTCTTTCCGTTTCACTGTCCTCTCTCTGTTCCCTGTTCTCTGTAAACTGAACAGAGTTCTAGTCTATTTCTTCAATGCAAAACAATGCCTGTAATGTATAGCAATTAAAAGCAATCAATCAATTTGCAATTTGTATTCATTCATTCAAATGCCCATTAATTTTCTACTATAAAAATGAATGGGGGTTCATTCATTAAGCTTCTCATTCATTTTTAAAATGACTGCATAACCTTAACGCTAGTTTTGCTGCAGGCCTGGAGATATGTAACAACTCTGTCCATAAAGCTTAGCATTTCAATGGTAAGCCTACAAGAAGGCTTTGAAATGTTACTTTTTGCCTCTCTCTCTTTTGTATAGCACTTAGCATTTGGGGCTAGTAAAGCAAACCAGGTGACAGCTAATAAATGCAGGATCTTCATAACAAAAATTAGCTGTCTCAGTGAAAAAAGAAAGACAGATTAGAAAGGTATTAACTCCTTGAAAGCAATCTCCATTGAAAGGATATTCACTGTATAGTTCCTAGTTTTGTTGGCTGTCTTGAAAAATTTCCATCTGCAAATCATTAAGCTTCCTGATCTATGCCCTTCATATAATGCAAATCTCTTTAAGTGTCTTCATGGTCTACTGATCTTAATGGAGGTCAGGCCTATAGTGCTGCTGACTGTTAATAAAGATGATCCTAATAATGGAAAGCAATAAAAAACAGGTTTTTTGTTTTTTAAAAACACCATTGAAGTATTGGGTAGTGTTGTAGTCTTTTTGGCAATGTGAAAAATAACATATTATTTTTAATCCTAATGATACACTACAGTGGTACCTCTGGTTACGTACTTAATTTGTTCCGGAGGTCCGTTCTTAACCTAAAACTGTTCTTAACCTGAAACAACACTTTAGCTAATGGGGCCTCCCTCCCGCTGCTGCCGCAGCACGATTTCTGTTCTCATCCTGAAGCAAAGTTCTTAACCTGAGGTAATATTTCTGTGTTAGCGGAGTCTGTAACCTGAAGCGTATGTAACCCGAGGTACCACTGTACTAGACTGGTTGCATATTTGTGATTTCCATCAACTGGTATGCCTTGCTGTCTTTGATGGCCCTCTGCTCCATGTTTGTTTGGCTCTTTTTAACTGTGAGGTGTCTGATGGGGAATGGAGAATCTGCATAATAATAATAATAATAATAATAATAATAAATTTATTACTTATACCCTGCCCATCTGGCCAGGGCTCCCTAGCCACTCTTGGCAGCTCCCAACAGAATATTAAAAACACAACAAAACATCAAACATTAAAAGCTTCCCTAAACATGGCTGCCTTCAGATGTCTTTTAAAAGTCAGATAGTTGCTTATTGACTTGACATCTGATGGGAGGGCATTCCACAGGGCAGGCGCCACTCCCAAGAAGGCCCTCTGCCTGGTTCCCTGTTACCTCACTTCTCGCAGGGAGGGAACCGCCAGAAGGCCCTCAGAGCTGGACCTCAGTATGGATGATGGGGCTGGAGACGCTCCTTCAGGTATACTGGGCCAAGGCCGTTTATGGCTTTAAAGGTCAGCACGAACACTTTGAATTGTGCTCGGAAATGTATTGTGTTTAAAAAACACAATGTACTTTTTTTAAAAAATGAGTACTGGGATGCTGACTAATTACCTCATTACTAACATTTGTGATGGATGGATAGAGATTAGATAGATAGAGATTAGATAGATAGATGATAGATAGATAGATAGATAGATAGATAGATAGATAGATAGATAGATGATAGATAGATGATAGATAGATAGATGATAGATAGATAGATGATAGAGATAGATAGATAGATAGATGATAGATAGATAGATGATAGATAGATAGATAGATAGATAGATAGATAGATGATAGATAGATAGATGATAGATAGATGATAGATAGATTTGTGTTAGGTAAAAGTCACTGGCCATTTATTTACGAATCTGAGAATACAAGCATTGTTTTGCCACTTTTAATTGAATGGTGATGGTAACTATGTTATTCTTCTTCTCCTTAAAAAAATATGTTCAGTATCATAGGCTGCTGAGCTACTTCTGAGCCCCCAGAAATCAATCTAGGTTAAGTGGAAGTTCTGAGCATTGAGTTTGACTTGAGGAATTCCTTGGCAAAGTTGCAGGATTAAACTTTTGAAGCCTAAGGCTGTTTACTTCAGAACCAGAAACCTTTAATCCTCTTTGGGGAGCTCTCTCTCTCTCTCTCTCTCTAATATGGAATCTTAGATTGGCTTCAGGAGACAAATAGCCATGTCTCTTTATATATATATATGTACCCAGCAATATGATATATGTTAAGAGAACTGTCAGCCTACAAACTGATGTTCCCGATTCAATTATTTTTTATCAAATAAAATACTGTCCTTTCCAATTGTCCTGAAACAATGTGGGGGGGGGGCACTTTTTAAAAGCCAGGAAAAATAAGAGTGAAATGAAGAAGAAATTCTGATGAAATGGAAGAATGAAGTAGCTCCAAGAGGTGTTGGGGGGGCACATAAAATGAGGCACTGTGATTCATGAAATGGAGAAGCAACATGTGTTGGAGCCCTCATTTTAATATGACATAAGAACCACCTTGCTGGGTCAGTATTGTCTGCCCTGACTGACAAGTCTTTTCTCAGCCCTACCTTGAGATACCAAGAATTGAACCTGGAGCCTTTTTCAGGCAAAGCAGGCAACTTCAGTTCATGGGGGCTTCTTTGGAGTCCTGTGGGTTTGGGATACAAGGCAAGGCTTGCAGAAAGCTGTTGGAGGCTGTAGTGAATCTCTCAGATAACCCTTCATTTGTCTCCAGTAGTGCTTTCCACAAACTGCACGCTTTGATTCATTTCCATGATGTGCTATAAATTACAGGATTTGTCCCTGCTTGGTTATCAGTTCTCATCTAGGAAAATGTACTCAGGCATGGTTCATAATCCACCCCCACCCCCGGCAAACAGCTGCTGCCCTTTGCAGCTCTGCCCATGCTTACAATCATGTGGTGATATATTACTGCGAACTTTGTTGTACAACCGGTAGCCTGCGATGACAGCCGCCCCTTCAGCTGTCAGGTGCAGAGTCAGTTTGGTTATGAAACTGCCATGGCTGTACATAGTTTCTTCACATCTTTTCAGCTCAGGAGGGGTGACTAGTGGCCACATCCGCACCATACATTTAAAGCGCTCTTATACCACTTTAACAGGCGTGGCTTCCCACAAAGAATCCTGTACTTTGTCAATAGCGCTCTATAACCCGAGGTACCACTGTATCAATAACAAAAAATAATATAAGGCTTTTGAAAAGTTGAAATAGTAACAAAAAAAGTTCTTAAACTGAGGTACTATTTCTGGGTTAGTGGAGTCTGTAACCTGAAGCATCTATAACCTGAAGCGTCTGTAACCCGAGGTACCACTGTATCAATAAGAAGAATTAACAAAAAATAATATAAGGCTTTTGAAAAGTTGAAATAGTAACAAGCTTTCTAAATATCAGAGTATCGGAGTGTTTTAAATGTGTGGTTGCAGATGGGTAGGACTGGCCCAAGATGCTCTGCAGCTGTAGGCAAAATGCCCCGATGACACCCCGCCTCCACAATGACACCCTGCATGCAGATCCGGTCCCCCGGCCCCTCCCGGCCCCCGCTGTCACACTGTGCTGCTGCCAACCCCATCACTGCAACTGTACCCTCACCTGTGGCTGCGCCCACACTGCCACCGTAAGGGGGAATAGTGCTTCAGTGGGGTATAAATGCTGTAAATAAACAAATTACCGGTAAATAGTGGAAACCGATTGTGTGGTCCAATCTCTGGTGTGTATTTATAATGTATAGTATTTGGTATATGTATCCCTATGAGACTCAGCTATAAGCAGAGTACTTTGATCAATGCGAGTGGAAATTTCCCCAAACTGTACAGCACATTAAATAGGAAGCAATGTTAAATTGCCCAGCGCTTGCCAAGAGTGTCATCTAACATTTTTTTTGCTGTCCTTGGCTTATCTTAAATGGCTGTAATTTATATCAAGTCTTGGCTATACAAGGGGGACCGATGTGTGTAGTATGATGGATCTTTGAAATATTAGTAATAATGCTGCTTCTGTAGACTAGGCCTTGACTTATTTAATCAAAACCCCATTATTTTATGACATAAAATACATCATCGTGGCCAGACCATAGCCAGTTTTACAGGAGATTCTTAAACAGCGGCAGAGCTTGCTTTCAACACGCCTCTTTTCTTCAAAGCTGAAAATCGAAAGGGGACTTGTCTCCAAGAAGCTCGGTTTAGAAAACATTGGAGAAAAACGTGTTTGTGAACATTTTATTTGATTGTTGACAAGGAAGGCAGACATTAGGATGAAAGGATGAAGTCTGTAAGAAAGCGATGGGCTTTCCCGCCCTGAAAGGAGCGACGCTCTTTGTTTTCAGCCCTCAGAAATTATAGAATGACTTCTAGACTGCTGCATTATCAGGAAATGAAATGGAACTAGCTGGAGCTATTGTATTTCATTATGATAGCACTAATCTCTCTGTTCTGTTTCCAGAATGTGAAGTGGCAGCTCTTTTATTTGCTCAACAATGTCTCATCTATTCAAGGGCGAAGAGTTAGGGCCAAAGGAATTGCTGGTTTGAACTGGTAAAAAGTAAAACTAGGGTTTCTTTTTTCTTTTGTTAGACCAGTCTCCATACATATGTAACAGAGCTTTAGGGCAGGGATGGGGAATTTGTGGACTTTCAGATGCTACTGGACTACAACCCCTATCAACCCCAGCCAGCATGGCCAATAGTCAAGGATGATGGGAGTTGTAGTCCAGCAACTTCTGGAGGCCCACATGCTCCTTATCCCTACTTTAGGTCACAATCCTGGAGGGCCAACATGATGCCCTCCAGATGTTTGACTACAACCAACATCATACCTGATTGTTGGCTGTGCTGTCTGAGCTGATGGGAGCTCAGCAGCATGGGGTGGGCACCACTTATTTATTTTATAAAATTTATACACCTCTTGTTTGTACAAAAACTGCAAAGTTGTTTACAGAAAGGATAAAACAAGAAAAGAATCAAGGAAAAAACCCAATAATTTAAGTCCAATGCATACCGAAAGCCATCAAAGATGACTATGTTTTGGTTCATATTCTCAGCTATGTTAACAATGATGTAAGAGATTACCTTTTATTTTTAAAAACACACCTCTAGATCATTTTGTACAGAGTTATTTTTGGACAGTTGGTCTGTTGCAACAAGGCACTGAATAGAAACTAGCAAACTGTTCCTGCTTGTGTACCAATAATGGGTGTTGCTGTGATAATATTAATAATAATTTCAAAATTGCAATGAACTCTCCTTAAGAGTTTAAGATTGCCATGGAATAATAATGCTCACTGCAAAGAAGAAGAAGAAAGCCAGTGTGGTGTAGTGGTTAAGAGCGGTAGTCTCGTAATCTGGGGAACCGGGTTCGCGTCTCCGCTCCTCCACATGCAGCTGCTGGGTGACCTTGGGCCAGTCACACTTCTTTGAAGTCTCTCAGCCCCACTCACCTCACAGAGTGTTTGTTGTGGGGGAGGAAGGGAAAGGAGAATGTTAGCCGCTTTGAGACTCCTTAAAGGGAGTGAAAGGCGGGATATCAAATCCAAACTACTACTACTACTACTACTACTACTCTTCTTCTTCTTCTTCTTCTTCTTCTTCTTCTTCTTCTTCTTCTTCTTCTTCTCTTACTTTCAAGCTTCAGACTTGACTAACCAGAGCCCAAAATAATATACATGATTTTTCACAGCAGGTATGGGGAACCTTTGCTTCTTCAGATGTTGCTGAACTTCAGCTTCCATCAACCCTGGCAAGCATGGCTGGAACAGGTCATGCTGTGGGTTAGCAGCAATGGGTATATATATGTGTCTGTCTGTCTGTCTGTCTGTCTGTCTGTCTTCCTATGACGTGCAGGTCAAAAACCTAAATTAGATACATTGCTGAGCAAGGCCCCAAAATACAGCAATAAAAGAGACAATGTGTTTGCCACTGTTTCACTACCTTGCCTAATACACAATGCCGTTTTGTTACAGGAGTTACGATGTAATTTATTTGCAGGGCTGCAAAGTCTCTTTCATGATGCCCTGGTGGCATATAAATCAGGGATGTGTTCATCCCTTAAGAACTCCTTGGCCACAACCCAGAGAGCTGTTCTAGCCACACTGAATGGCTTGTATAGGGTTTTCATTTTTTCTTTCTTTCATACCACCATGCTACCAAAACAGCCAGGGTCCTTTACATTCTAGAATAACAATAACAAGAAAATTGGAAGAAAAGAAGGTGGTGGACTCACCTTCACTGGAAGCTTTTAAACAGAGGTTGGATGACCATCTGCCAGGGATTCTTTAGCTGTTGGACTAGGCGATTGGACCACATGGCTCTTGGGGTCCCTTCTAACTCTACAGTCCTATGGCACCAGGTGAAAACATTCTTCTATAACCAGGCCTTTGACTGATTAAACAGTCTATGGTCTTTTAAAATGTGTATTTTTTGTTCTCATTCTGTATTTTTATGCTGTGAACCACCCTGTGACCTATACAAATTTAATTAAATAATAATAATAATAATAATAATACAGAAATAAGTGGAGTTACCCAAACTTTCATTCCACTAAGCCAATGGAATGGTGTGAAATGGTGGTCAATGGAGGAGGCAGTTCTGGGAGGAGAAGAGACAAAATGAGAGTTGGCCAACACAGGTGGCCTCGTCGTCTCACCTCTCCCTCAGATGCAACCAGGTGGGACAGCCACCCATGAATGTCGTTCCAAAAGGGGAAGATCCAAATTGGGGAGTCAATGAAACATAGGGACATAAGTTCAGCCTTCTGTTTCAGGCCAATAACCCACCTAGCCCAGCATAGTGTTCTCACAATGTAGGAAATGTATACTTTTTGTGTGTGTTCTGTGATTTGCTCTTGATGTTAAAAGCATTAACATTTTCAGAATGTTCATTTGATGTAACTACTTGGACGTTTCACCCCAGAAATGCCTGTGGGAAGCCTGTTTTGTCTTGCGTTCTGTTTTCGTATCAGTCCATATTGTGCCATTAATACACATGATAGGTGTGTACACATCCTCCCCCTCAATCCATCCCATAGCTACAGCCCGGGAGGCATCAACTCCCTGGGCCATCTTAGGGACTGCCCCCTACCTTGCCAACCTGGTCCTGAATAAGTTTCAGGGAGGGAATGATGTTTAATTAGGGAATATAGTCGGGACAAGGATGGGGGAATAAGACCTTGAGTCTCCTTCCCCACTGTCAACTGAGGTTGGGGGTGCCTCCCCTCTCATGATCCAAGTCCGTTGCTCAACAGCTGTTGAGCAGAGGAGTTGAGCCTAAAGGAAACCCACTTGTGAAGTATCACTCACACCCAGCAGGATAGACCCTTCCACAGAACACCTGCAGAGGGATCAATCACCCACATGCTGGAATCAATCCTGCTGGGGATAATGTTCCACAAGTGGAGCATCACCTTCACCCTGCAGGACTGACCACTTGGGTGGGGAATTGATGGTATGAGTGCTCCTTCATGTATAGGAAATAAGATGCTGGTTTAGACTCTTCAGTCATCTAGCTTCCTATTGTCCACACCAGCGGTAGCCAACATCGTGCACTCTAGTTGTTGTTGGGCTACAGTTCCCATCATCCTTGGCCATTCACCATGCTGGCTGAAGGGAGTTGTAGTCCAAAAACTATCTGGAGAGCAACACCAATTATCATTGGTCTACACTGATTGGAAATGACTCTCCAGGGTTTCAGACGAGAGTCTCCTTTCCCAGTCCTGCCTGCTGATGCCAGGAATCAAAACTGGGACCTTGTGTATGCCAAGCGTGTGTTCTGCTGATGTGCTGGGGTCCCTCCGCATGCAAAATGATGCCTACACCCCAGCAAAAAGCTAAGCTGGAAGTGAAATCATCCTTGTTGGTTGTTATGGGCAGAACTATTTAATTTCCAGAACTGAAGGCTTTGAGGAGATATCATGGCCATGTTGTGCATCCTCCTCTACCAAAGCAGAATCCTCCTTATCAAAGTGCCCTAAGCAAATTAGTCCACATCATTTGTATTATATTCTGACAGGAGCAATCAAGGTGCACCAGGGCAGAGATGCCTGTAGGGCAAGAATGGACACGATGTACCTGCGTTTCCAAGTATTATTGATAGGGTTATCGCAAAGAGCACTTGAGGAAAATAAATTAAGTTGAGGAGAGAAGGAAAGTGGTTATGGATTTTAAAGTGAGAGGATTAAGGGGAATAAAAGTGTAATGAATGACAGCTCCTCTGAACGAAAGAATGTTAATAATGGGCCAGCAGGGAAATATGCTCCTGCATGCCTGTTATAAACCCATTTATTTATGGGTTATTTCAAGACATCATATACATTATAAGAATCCCTCTGCTTTAGAACATTATAGGGGTGCTCATGCAGGGCACCCTAAGTTACGTTCATTGTGATTTTCTTTGATTTTCATCATTGTTCTTCCACAAGTCTGACATGTTGTGAGAAAAATCTTTGTGCAAGAGGCAAAAGGTTATTAATGGAATCACATTATGGTTAACTTTCTTTTAGCATAATTCCACTGCACATAAGGGCTGGTTTACATCTGTCCCAGAATACTGTTTCTACTGGTGCCCAGTCAATGTCTTTAGGAAGCCCTACTTTGGTGTTTCTTCTCCACAGCTGAGACTTTACTTCTGTACATAGAGATACCATTTACCTATCATGGTCATGAATAGACCAACCTTCTCTTAATCAGTCTAATCCTTTTCTTAAAACCATTTATACCAGCAGCCATCTCCACTTCCATTTGCCTGTGTTGGTTCTAGGTAAAGGTAAAGGTACCCCTGCCCGTACGGGCCAGTCTTGCCAGACTCTGGGGTTGTGCGCTCATCTCACTCTATAGGCTGGGAGCCAGCGCTGTCCGAAGACACTTCCGGGTCACGTGGCCAGCGTGACAAGCTGCATCTGGCGAGCCAGCACAGCACACGGAAACACCGTTTACCTTCCCGCTAGTAAGCGGTCCCTATTTATCTACTTGCACCCGGGGGTGCTTTCGAACTGCTAGGTTGGCAGGCGCTGGGACCGAGCAACGGGAGCGCACCCCGCCGCGGGGATTCGAACCGCCGACCTTTCGATCGGCAAGCTCTAGGCACTGAGGCTTTTACCCACAGCGCCACCCGCGTCCCGTGTTGGTTCTACTTCAGATCAAATGAGTTCTAGTTTTCTGAGAGATGTAGGATGGTATCCTTGCCACTTGCACCGCACTAAAACACTATAAACCTCTACCAGGTCCTTCCCTTCAAATTATTCACCCTCCAAACTAAATTATTTTTAGTACTGTATTTCCTTTTCGGTGCTTTTCCCCACTCTTGGTGTGTCCACAAAAGTGAAGTCTGTGAAATCAAGAATAGTTAAGCACACACACAATACATTTAAGGCACCTTTGAAGAGCATGATTTCCCCCTCCCAAAGAATCATGAGAACTGTACCTAGGAATTGTACTTCTGTGAGATGTAAACTACAGTTCCCATTATTTGGGGGGGGGGGAGAAGCGATGTGCTTTAAATGTGTATGCTGTGTACCCAACTTCATTGACCCTGCAATTGACTGTGCATTTTTCATATGTGTTTCTGCACCAGGACTAGGGAAACTGTGGTCCTCCAAATGTTGGACATTTGGTGCATTCAGACATGGGGAAGATTGACTTAGTTTTCTTGACTATAATGCTAGTGCTTCTCTCCCATTTTCTAATGTCCCTGACACTAAGCTCCATCCTAACAAAATATGTACCATTGGTGCACCTAGACTTCTTAGTGATCCTTCCACTCCGCAGGGAGGTGGGACCGATTAGAATGGTCCTCCCCTACCACTTAATGGATCCAAAGGGTTTCCAAGGGGTTGTAGGGGATGTCTTATCTCATGTTGAATGTGGAGTTAACCAGGGCTAGCAACTCTCTGGCTCCAGTTGCATGGAGGCTGGAAGGCACCGTGGTTTTTTCCGGGAGCTAAGGGCAATGAAACAATTGCTGAGAGGGCTAGAGCACCAGTGGCAGGAAATTCAGACAATCTGTGGCAGCCTGAGGGTGGAGCTTTGGGAGCAGACCTGAAAGCTGCAGCCTTACATTGTGTGAAAGTGCAAGCACAATACAGAAATGAATAGTTAGGGAAACTGGATAAACTGCCATGTGAATGCAGCCCATAACTCCCCTCACCCCAATCACTGAACATGCTGGCTGAGGCTGATTTGAGTTTGAGTCCAGCAACATCAGGACTTGTTGACTGTGAGGGAGTCTTTCATTGTAAAATAAATCGAACAGTACATGAGTTGAGGCACCTCATCAGTTTTCTTGCCTGCTCTCTACAAATATTTACCCAAAAAGAGCCCAGCTTCTTTATTGTGTAGCTTCAGGCTACCAACATCCACTTGAATGCTCATCTATTTTTCATATTTGGTGATCTGTAAGTAAATCCACTGCACTCGATTATGCCGTTTTATAGAAGTTGTTCAGTTTGTGCATAAAGGGAGAAAAAAAAACACCCAAGCAACATTAAGAAATCAGAATTAATAAGTTTTTCTTCTTCTCCCAAATGGCACAACCTTCTGTTTACATGTGTTTATTGCACTATAGCATTCCCAAAGACAAAGAGGTTCTGAGGGATGCAAACTAGAAGCAAACAAATACATCAGCTATAAACTCTTAAAAACTGTAAATAAAAAAGATCTTTTGAGCCAGTGAAGTGGAATCCCATAGTGCACTGCCTCCCTTTTTGCTTGATGTGTTGCTAGATGTGCTGTGGTTTCTCTTTATCACTTATTGCCATGAGACACAACATTTCACAGGCTGAGCAATGTGGCAGCAATGCAAAGAGAAGAGATCAAGCATTGGAAAATCAGAGAGGTACCATGAAAGATGTGTGGGCAGCCAGCTTTGTCTTTCCGTGTTTGTTATTCCCTGAGAGCTGTTTCTCTTTGTGACACCATGTATTAGTTGTCTGTGATAGTGCAATCTGCAGCAAATGACCACGCTCATTTGGCCATTGTCATCTGTTGTATGTGAACATGAAGATTTGTGCAGGGTTGATTAAAAATAAATAAATCACTGCCACTACTATCAACAGCACATGATTGTTTTAGTCTTTTCCTCCCTGCAATTAAGAAGGTTACAACAAGGAATATCATGGGTGAATAAGAAGCACAGAATATTAGTGGAAATCATATATATATATCTCTTCCTATATACATAAAAATGTAAGGCTGTTGTCATGCTGCAGTTTGTTCGGCTGCCTATAAGCGACATACTAGATGGGCCATTGGGTTGATCCAGCAGGCTCTTCTTATGTTCTTAAGTGCTCTTCATGGGACTGAAAAGGGACCACCAATCAGCTGATTGGCAATGCCTGCAAATTCAAGTTGGTTCAGCTACATCTTTACTTGCCCCATACCTGATGTCATATCTGGTGCCAGGTGTAGGGCAGGCAAACAAATCTTGGCCAAAAGGGCTTCACTGTACAAATTTTAGGCCTAATTAGGCCTGCTGGGCAGAGGCACTCTACTCCTGCCCTGTTTGAAGAAGTTTCTTGTTTGAAAGGCCGTGTGTATGTACAAGACCAGTTCAAAGATGAAGAACCATAAGAAGGCAGGAGACCCTTGAAATTGCCTACCAACTGTTAACACTTGGAGAGCAGGCAGATCACCCAGTATTTGACTATATCATCTTCCATGTGACAGCTCTTCAGATATTTGAAGATGGCTATCGTATTTCCTCTCAGTCTCCTCCTCCAGGTTAAACATACCCAACTCTCTCAACTGTTCCTCATCAGGCTTGGTTTACAGATGCTTTATCATCTTGATCTCCTCTGCACAAGTTCCAGCTTGTCAATATACTTCTTAAATTGTGGTGCTCAGAACTGGACGCAGTATTCCAAGTGTGGTCTGACTAAGGCAGAGTAGAGCAGGACTATTAGTTCCCTTGATCTGGACACTACCCTTCTGTTGCTGCAGCCTAGAATAGCATTTGCTATTTTTAGCATTATTATTTTTTGCTGCTGCATCACACTGTTGTCTCATGCTAACCTTGTGGTCTACTAAAACCCCTAGATCTTTTTCACATGTATTACCGGCAAGTCATCTTATATTTGTGCAGCTGGTTATTCCTGCCTAAGTGTAGAACCTTACATTTGTCCCTATTGAAATTCGTTTTGTTTGTCTTGGCCCAGTTCTCCAATCTGTTAAGGTAATCTTGAATACCAATTCTGTCTTCTGCAGCATTAGCTACCCTCCAGATGTTGCCAAAGTCCCATCAGCCCCAGCAAGCATGACCAATGGCCGGGGCTGACATAAAACCACCACAAAAAGGGAGAGTGGGGACAAGTGTATTAAGCTCCAATGCCTTCCACCTCACCATCCCTGTGGGGAGCCACCTCTACTTGTGGAAGCTTCCTGTGCAATTTAGATCTCTGCAAAACTGGAGTTCTAACACATGTGGGGAGCCTCCACGGGTAGAGGAGGCTTCCTGATTCCATAAGTTGGAGGGAAAATGGGGATAGCAATTGTGGGGGGCGGAGCTTACGACACTTGTCCCCACTCTTGCTGCTCACTGTGCATGGGTTTTACAGGCCCAAACAGAGCTTCCTTCAAACTGCACTCAACTTGTTTCACTGTCAAAGTTATTTAATACATAAAATAATCTGCTATCATCGCTGATGCCGCTACAAATGTCATTTCAGCAATAAACAGGATAGACTTCTACTACCATTTTTAGCAAGCAATTGAGGGTTTCTGGAGTTGGCCCCAACATCCCTTATGGGTATTCATAAAAGTTTAATTGTGTAAACGTTAGACATATATGGAAGTTAAAAGTGATTTGTTCAGTAATTTTCCAGGCACCATGCTGTTCAGCAGCTTCATTCTCAAGTCTTCCTTTGACCTTTTAACACATTTCACCACGGAAGGAATTTTGCCGTGCAGAGAATCTAATCGCTGAGAGCATTTTAGGGTGGGTGGCAGGGCTTTTCATCTTCGCCGAGCTTTAAACTTAGTGGTGGCTTTGAAGATATTTCATGTTCCTTAAATGAGTTCTTGAATAAAGGCATATTACTGCGGCTCCCTTGACTTTTCAGGCTCTGACACTTTTTGAAATCCTTCACACTGGGGTTGCTATTGATTTAAAATATTGTTCTTTTTTTTTAAAAAAATGGACTTGGACCAGGCAGTCATTCAAATAGAGGACTCCTCCATACAGAGCGCTGTCCTCAGAGGGACCATCAAATAGAGCAGATTTGAGGTTCACTAGATCCTAGCAACCAGAGCCAAGTTCTAAAAAGGAGTGGGGAACCTTCTTTGGTCTGAGGGCCACATTTCCTTCTAGACAGCCTTTCGAGGGCCACATTCCAATGGTGGGTGGGAGGGATCATATGCCAAAGTGGGTGGAGCAATGAGTGCAAATGTTTGCCTTTATATATAGTAGCCTAGTTTTTACACACATCCACACACCTCTTTCTGTCTTCCATCTAGACAAGCAAAAGGCATCGTCAGAGTTCAAGGATGCATTCCAGCCAGGGAAAAACACTCAGAATTCAATGCAGGACCAGAGAAGGGTGTTGGCTGGGGCAGAAGCAGACAGCAGAGTTATGTAGCAGAGCTCACCTGCATTGCTACTGCATGCTGGAATGGGGGAGAGTGCATGAAGGATGTTGTTGTTGTTGTCCGATATTTATTTATACCCCACCTTCTTCTCCAGCAGGACTCAAGGCGGCTTACAGATTAAAACAAGAACGGCTAAAATCAATGATTATAATACAATTAAACCTTGAAAGAATTAAAACTATATGAATATTTAAAATCTGTTGAAAACATACCAATAACTGCGATAAAAGCAGAATGGCACCAAGCCTGATTAAAAGCAGTCAATTCCCAAAAGCCTGTAGCGACAGGAAAGTCTTCTCCTGCTGGCAGAAGGACAGCCTGTCTAGCTTCTCTAGGGAGGGAGTTCCAAACTCTGAGAGCAGTGACTGAGAAGCCCCTCTCCCAGGTCCCCACCAAGCAAGCCAGTGAGGGTGGAGGGACTGAGAGAAGGGATTCTCCCAAAGATCTCAGAACCCGGGCATACTGGATCAACATGCAAATTGGAACACAGCTATCTGTTGAAATTCGCACTTCTCTAAATTTTCAAATGTCTTTCTCCAACCAGTGTTTACAAAAATGCATATATTAGGACAGGGGTCAGCAAACTTTTTCAGCAGGGGACCAGTCCACTGTCCCTCAGGCCTTGTGGGGGGCTGGACTGTATTTTTTTGGGGGGGATGAATGAATTCCTATGCCCCACAAATAACCCAGAGATGCATTTTAAATAAAAGCACACATTCTACTCATGTAAAAACACACTGATTCCCCATGGGTCGGATTTAGAAGGCAACTGGGCCAGATCTGGCCCCCGGGCCTTAGTTAGCCTACCCATGTATTAGGAGGAAATGTGCACAGAAAGTCACATATAAAGTGAAACAATATAGGAAAATATATGATATAATGGAAACTGCTTGCAAAAAGGTATACATTAGTCAAAACCTACAGTACATGAAAATGTGTTTCATTAAGGGAAATGCTGCAGAACTTTCACGATAACTCCCCCCCCCCCCAATTGCAAATAGCTGCAGCAATGTGGTGAACTGAATTTAAGATTGGAAAAATGAGAACAGGAGGGAACCGAAACTGACAGACCCTTCCACCCCTAGCAGAAGAGCTGTTAATAGATAGCTTTTTAGAACTTTGTAGTTTTGTTTGTTTCCTTGTAAAAGTGGCTCTCTATGATTCCAAATGCTTGGGGGGGGGGGAGAGCAGCCTTCAAATGTGGCAGCTATTCAGATGCAGTAGCAACCAATCTCTGCAGCTGACGAGTCAACTGATTTGCTTATAATATCCTCCAAAATTAGTGGTGAGGGTTCACCCACCCTCCTTATAACTGAAGCCTATGAGGGTGTAAGGCTAGTGGGGGAGCGGCAGCAGATGTTCTGGCTGCTACCCATTTATTTAGAAAGGGAGAGTGAGCCAGCCAGTTCTGCTAAGTGTGTGGCTGCTTCTTGCTTCCTGAAAAAGCAGACTTGACAAATGTTCCAATAAAAAGGTTTATATAATCTCTGTTGCTTTATATTGCATACAGATGACTCAGTGCATCGGTTCCCCAAAAACTCTGGGAAAAGGAATCTCCCCAAATCTAGAGAGAGTTTGTTTGTCTTCTGCAGTCAAATTCCAAATACAGAGATATCTGGATAAAGCTGGAATTAATCTGATCATAGGTGTTCTAAGGCTAATATTCGATGAAACTGGAAGACAAACGGAACTTTAGAAAGAACTTAATGCAATGTAATTATATTTGTTTGAACAACTAGTTTCAGCAAGGCTGAAGAGAAGCTGCACTCTATTTTTCATGTTTTATTGCTAACAGGCATTAAAAACTGTCAAGTCTTAGCCTTGGTCTAGACTTGCAGCAGAATAAAGTGGTAGAATAGACTGCAGTTGGGGGAATGCCATTTCACACATTCATATTTAACACTTGGTTGCTTGGCAGGGAATTAATCATAGAGGAATGTGTGAACCTGTTGCAGATCCATGGATTTTGCCTGAAGTTATTATGAAAGCTTTGTCTGCAGCATTTGATCTGTGACAGTTCTCCCCCACCCATCCACCAGTTTTTGATGCCACAGTTATTCAATGGCTAATATGCTCATGAGAGTCGACTCATAGGTATATGCTTCAGAGATGCTGTATAATGCTGAGCCTAATGAGTAAAGTCCACATCTCCAGTCAATGTAAATTTGGAGACTACCCTAAAATAAAAAGGAAAGCTGAACTTACTCCTTGTACTTCAGGTTTCTTCAAGCCTTAGAGGTGTATGCCCTTAGACAGTGCAGAAAAGACATTTACTAATTGCAATTTTTATCAACAGACCATTCCTTCCTTTGAGGTGCAACTTGGGACTTGAAGATAATTTTCCAATTACGAAAGGGGGAGAATTATATTTGAAGTACATGATCACAAGAGACCTGAACCAACCAGAGTACAGAAGACTATAACAGGATGGAAGGCTCTAAAAGTATGTATCTTGCTTCCTTTCTCTTAGGGTCATAGCCTGTTTCCTTAATAGTTCTATGGCAAGGAGAAACTCAGAATACCCTGCAACTAATGCTTCAGGGTGCTTGATTCACCAGTTCACCATCTACTTTCCACATCTGTTGTATGCCATGTTTATGGGCACAGTTGTCATGGCCAAACGTTCAATGCCAGCTTATCAAGTATTAAAAAATGTCTAGACTTTTGTCTGGAAAAGTGGATTCTCCTTTTACCCTACACCTGAACCTGGAATCTATTTAGTACATTTTTAAATAAAAGAAAAAAGTCTTTTCTAGCAGAACACATAGGCCCTACTATGGCCCAAAATGTAGCTATTGGGGTTTTAAGTGGCAGATTCCAAATGCAAGGGCACCGTTTTGCAATTCAGTTTTACTGAACATACAGAGTAACTGGGCTTGGACCCAGGCAGCCCATTTATCTGGAACAAAGTAGGACACTTTGCTGCGCCTATAGGCTGTAGCGTCCTAAGTGTACATGCTTTACAATTATTTAGTATGTTGA
Source organism: Podarcis muralis (assembly GCF_964188315.1). Lineage (NCBI taxonomy): Eukaryota > Metazoa > Chordata > Lepidosauria > Squamata > Lacertidae > Podarcis > Podarcis muralis. The sequence continues at coordinate 41,660,556 of NC_135665.1, read as the reverse complement.
TTTTTATGTATTAACACAATATATGCCAAATACCACTTCCTCCTTCCTGCCAAATAATAGTCAGAGATGAATCAGTGAGCTCTTACATGATTGGACAGAACGTCAGTTTGGGCCTTTAGCTCTTTCTATAATCAAGGCAAGAGGCTTGTTTCTGCCACATAAGATATAAATCACAGCTTAATTTAACATATTTAATTGATATATCCAAAGATGTTCTGCATAGTGACTTCTCTGCTCTAGGCATCCTGCATCTGTTTCCTTCGCAGACTGAAGTTCAAGTGTGTGCCACACAGGATGGGAGAGGAGAAGACAGTCATACTGAACGGTTCCATGGTCAGCTATGACTGGCTGGCTCTTGGTTGGAGGGGGTCCTCAGCAAAGTGCCCTCTGGTATTTTTCTGGCCCCGTCATGCCAGTTGCTGGGAATTGCAAGTAGGGAGAGCGCTATGTACTCAGGTCTTGTTTATGACCTCCCATGGGAATCTATTTGGCTGCTGTGAGAACAGAATGCAGAAGTAGATGGGCCTTTGGCCTGATCCAGCAGGGCTTTTAAGTTATTCATGCTCATGTTAAATTCTCCACAATGCTCTCGAGGTAGCATTGCTCTGGGGCATTGTGGGAATGGCTTTGGTTGCGGCGACATTGAAGCAAGCATAAGATGGCTCACAGATGCACGTTTTTCAGTGTGTGGAAGACTTTGCTGGGGCAGCTGCCCCAGAGTGTCAGGTGCTGGGCCTGAAGATGACAAAGCCCAACTGAGGCCTGCTAGAACAGAATTTAAGGTCCTCCTAGTCTAGAATTTATTTTTTGGCATTCAGAGATGCACTACTTTTGGGAACATGGAGGTTGCATATAGCTACAGTGGTACCTCAGGTTACATACGCTTCAGGTTACATACGCTTCAGGTTACAGACTCCGCTAACCCAGAAATAGTGCTTCAGGTTAAGAACTTTGCTTCAGGATGAGAACAGAAATCGGGCTCCGGCGGTGTGGCAGCAGCAGGAGGCCCCATTAGCTAAAGTGGTGCTCAGGTTAAGAACAGTTTCAGGTTAAGTACGGACCTCTGGAACGAATTAAGTACTTAACCTGAGGTACCAGTGTACTATGGTTAATAACTGTGATTACTTGGAATCACAACTGGGGAGAGTGCTGTTGAGCTCATGTCCTGCTTCTGGGCTTTGCATGGTTGGACATGATTAGATCATAATGCTGGACTAGATGGGTCTTTGGTAAGGGCTTTTCTGAATATTGAGACGTTATTTGCTCTGAAAGTGCTAGTACAGTGGTACCTCGAGTTACAAACGCCTCAGGTTACAAATGCTTCAGGTTACAAACTCTGCTAACCTGGAAGAGTTACCTCGAGTTGAGAACTTTGCCTCAGGATGAGAATGGAAATCGTGTGCCGGTGGTGCAGCGGCAGCAAGAGGCCCCTTTAGCAAAAGCACGCCTCTAGTTAAGAACAGTTTCAGGTTAAGAACGGACCTCCAATATGAATTAAGTTCGTAACTAGAGGTACTCTTGAGTTCATTGAAGCTGAGTTATGCTAAATTCCACACAAACTAAACAGCTCCTAATCAACTGGCAGAATTCATTGCCATAGGCTGCTGACAGACATTTACCATGTAGATTTTACCATGTAGGCTACCCAAAGTGTTACCACACAAATGCACCTGATATATCATCTAACACATACACCCCTTACCATGTGGTACTATGATGTAGAAGACTAAGCTAGACAGGCATGAAAGAGGTCAGTTTGGGGTAGTTTAATAATCCATATGAAGTTAGGGCTTCTTTAAGAAAATGATAAGAAAATTAATAGAGGTAGTGTCAATGATGATAAGACCTAATATCATAAGAACAGCACCTTGCTCTTTGGCGGAATACTTCAAATTATCAGATGCAATGGACAAACAAGAGCTATTATGTTCTTTCTTTGGAACTTCCCATAGATGTTTGCCTGCCTGTTGTAATGATACAATAGGACAGGACAATATGGACTTTAGACTGATTTTAAAAAGACAGTTATTATGTTCTAATGTTGCTATTGCCTAAAAAAAAAAGTATTGTAGAAAAAGTGATTAAAGACATGTGCAAGGAGCTATAATTGAGCCCATTGTTTAACCATCTGTTCTAGTCTAGTTGTAAGAAAATTAATCTCCTGCTAATTTACTTGGTCATGTGTGAAGTTTAAAATTGAATCACATCCCAGGGATTGCAAACTTCCTTTAGCTGATTTGGAGATTGATGTCAGCTCATGTAGACTGATTTCCCCCCCATGATGTACAGAAGGTGAAATTAAAGTTTGTGTGCAAGAGTCCAAGTGAAACTGAGGTAAATGGTTAACCTTGAATACTGACATTTTAATAATGAAAGACTCTAATGAGACTTTGGAGATAAATGACTTTGGCTATAAAGAATTAACTATTTAATGACCCAAATAATGAATCCTTGGAAGATGAGAACACAGGAGATTCGCAAAAGTTGTTCTTCTTCCTCCTCCTCCTCACCTTTAAGTTTCCCACTTTATCTTTCTGGAATAATTAGCAGAGAGTTCTTTACACTTTCAATAAAGGCAGTGAGTTTGCTTGTGAGAGGTATAATATTTTGCAATATCTTTAATAAGCTGGTACAGTGTAGAAGCCAATAATGTAAAGGCAGCTGTCAATGTTCTAGGGAGATCTGTTGAAAATGCTGCTGTTGCTAAAAATGGCGGCTCCATTGTCATGCTTTCCCCTTCTGTAACATATAATAAAACTTACCCCATCTCCTGATGTCTAAATCTTATACATTTCTCTCCCTCAGCCAGCAATGGTCAATGATGTGGAGTGAAAGTGGAGAGATGCATAATGTGAGAACATCAGGATGAAACATCATTTTCACAACTTGTTCCCCACCCATGGATTATGTAAAACACTGCTGCAGACCTCTGTTAAGAGCCCTGACAGAGAGCTGTATATATCCTTATTCAGTTACCCAAATCACCTGCAGTCCTGAGTACCATAAAGGTCATAACATAACTGGCTCAAAAAGATTGTACATATTGCAGTTATGGGAAAAACCTACAGTACTCATAATCTGCATCTGCTGAGGGGAACTGCAGAGCCCGAGAATTATATTTGTTTTTGTTGCGGGCCTTTATGAACTTAGTAAATTATATATCTTTAGGTGCCAGGCAAAAATGTTTCTCTTCAGCCAGACCTTTGGCTGATTAATATTCTTACAATCTTGTAAATGTGTTTGTGGGAGGGGGGGTGTTATTGTTTAGTTGTTTTGTTTTAACTACGGTATTTATTTGTCCTTTTACCTTGAGTTTTTATCTTGTGAACCACCCTGAGATCTTATGGTGAAGGTTATAGGTCTAATCATCATCATCATCATCTGACAGTGCTGCAGCCTTATGCCTTTGAACTCACTCGGACATACTTCTGAGTAGGCATGCATTGAATTGCACTGTCATGAAGATCAAGTGTATAAACAGCTAACCCAGGCAAACAGCTCTGTAGACGCAAAATCCTGAAGGGTGAAGTATAGAATACATCCAAGTTAATCCAAACCTCTCAAGTCATTCCCCTTGGTATATTGAATTTTGTTAAATCCTGACATCCTACAGGAAGCCATGGGGTTCTTAAAAAGGTTGCCTTGCTAATTTCTTTTCACTGCTTCAAGTTTGTGCTTAAGGCAATGGCTGCTGCTGGCTCTCACCTCTATGACTGATATATGCTCAGGGATCAGAAAGATGGGAAATCTCATCTGACACTTCTTAAATAATTCCTTTTTCTGGGCTGACCTTGTACTTTCATGAAAATGGATGAATGTTTTCAAATCCTGCTGTATATGCAGCCCAACTGTGCTACCTCCTCACACCAGAAAACGGGTGAAAAGTCAATATGGGATGATTTTCAATGGTGTCCACACATTCTATGAATAATTTTACAGAGAATTAAATGTACAGTTATCTTTGCTCAGCTCTCCATTCATCTGAGAAGGCCCATCCTATTTTCTGCTGCAAGGTATTTTTTTCTATTAAAAAAATATATTTTTGTTAGACTTTGCCTGTGATAAAAATAGAGGAAAGTACGGCATATGTGTTTGTGTGTAGTTATTTTTTCTTTTGTCCACAAAGTTCTATAAGTATTGTTTTGCTGATACATTGAAATAAATGGGGCAAGTTAGTCACAAAACTACCTCCATGCATTAATTTCATGTACAAGCATCTTTTTCTGGATTGAGATCTTTATGTGCATTGACTTCACGTTGGGCAAAAGATTCCTGCATTGGCGGGGGTTGGATTAGATGACCATCATAGTCCCTTCCAACTCTATAATTCTATGATTCTATAACTCTATAATTTAACTTCAGTGTCAACTGTCAGCCCTGCTTTTGGCACTTTGAATGTGCTATTGATTCCTTCCTCTGAAATTGCGTCACCTGATGTCATGGTGATACCAGGGGATTGACATAAGGGTGCCGTGTAATAATGATAATATAATAATTTATTATTTCTACCCCACCCATCTGGCTGGGTTTCCCCAGCCACTCTGGGCGGCTTCCAACAGAATTAAAAGCACAATAGAACATCAAACATTAAAAACTTCCCTAAGCAGGGCTGCCTTCAGATGTCTTCTAAAAGTCAGATAGTTGTTTATTTCCTTGACATCTAAAAGTGGTCCACTGGAGGTGGGGGAGCTCAGGATCTGGCCCACTTGCTGGATCCTGATCCTCCATCCCATTATACAAAGTATATGCTTGACATGCACGAGGCCGCAGGTTCATTCCTCAGCATCCCCCTGTAAGGATGGCAAGACCCAGTTCTGATGATGCAGCAGTGAAATTGTGTGACGAATGGGCTCCAGTATAATCGTTCTCCTGCAATGTAAAACAGACTTCCTAATGCTCTTGTGTTACTTATCACTGTTCTCCCTACACTAAATCTGGATGTTTCAGGAGGAAGAAAAGAAAAGGGGACATGAGTACTAGGATACATATATGAACACTCACATCTGGTATAAGTTAGCTTCCTTTGCATCTAACATTACACTTTTCCAACTCTCCAGACCCTGCCCCTAGCTATATCTGTATGAAATGTTCAGTTTGGGGGCTGACAGATTTCTATTTAAAAAAAACAAGGATGAGGAACCTGCGGCTTTCCAGATGTTGCTGGACTACAACTCCTACCATCCTCAGTTATTGGCCATGCTGTCTGGAGTTGATGGAAGTCAAAGTCCAACATCTGGAAGACCATAGGTTTCCTGGACATGTTTTAAACTGAAACACATAGGAGTTTCAGAAGGAATGGCAAGATGTTTCAAAAACAACTGAGGTGCTTTTTCACAGGTTGATGTGTCAAAAAAGACGGAAGCTGTGCTGAATGCGCTCATTTCACTCACAGGGAAATATCAAGATTAAAAGCAAGTAAACAACAAAAGCAAATGATTAAATGTACTCTCAGAATCTGGCAGAAGCCAGAGAAGCTTGAGTTGGATTGTTATGGATGCAAAAATAAGAGTTGCAGTAGGTCAAACCTGTTACAGTTCAAAGCGGTGACCTAGACACTGCTGTTAAGGTATTTGTCCATTACTCAGGTCACCCCACCAGCGTTCGGAAACTGAGCTTCTTGGATAATCACTCAATCATCATTAGAGTTAACAATGACAAGGCAACCTGCAATATGATCAAATATCTGTTGACATTCTGCTTCCCCATCCAATGTACATGAGACCTGCAGATGAAATGATTTAGAAAGAGAATCAAATTAAACAAGGGAAGCCTCTCCAATTTTACAATAAATAAAGCCCCTACCCATCTCCAAATCTTTATTAAAATCTGTGCTTGGTATCTTCTGCAGCAGCCGTCTCATCTATAGGATAAGAAAAGGAGAGGAAATAAAAAGAGGAGTGAAAAAAATTGCAGACTCAACCAAGTTGGTTGGGATAAAGTCTGAGTGTCTCTCTCGCTAGAAATTTGGCTTCCTCAGAAGTACTGGAAAGCGAATGTGTTATTTTCTCCAGTGTGTGCACTGGAGTTCAAATTTTGTAGACGGAGAAATATAATAGTATTATTATAAAAGAATCCAAAGGAACCAATCTTTTGCAAATAATTTCTCACATTTTCTGGCAGGGCACAAAGGCTTCAAAGCATGCTAAACTGGTGGGGGAAATGATGATTTGTTTTCATCCAGTGATTTGGACAAATCATCCAAAACTTATCTGCCTCAATTTTTCAGCCTGCATTCATTTATTCTGTTCCATTTCACGAAGGTACAGTTATACAAAAACAACAAAGATTCTTATAGCACCTAAAAGACTTAACAAATATATTATGGCATAAGCTTTTGTGGACTCAAACCCTCTTCATCAGAGGTTTGTGAAATCTTAGTGAGTAGAAAATTGTTGAATGGCAATGAGATGCAATAATAATAGCCAGTGGTAATTAGAGCTTAAATTTACTGGTACAGTGGTACCTCTGGTTACATACTTAATTCGTTCCAGAGGTCCGTTCTTAACCTGAAACTGTTCTTAACCTGAAGCACCACTTTAGCTAATGGGGACTCCCGCTGCTGCTGCACTGCCGCCTCGCGATTTCTGTTCTCATCCTGAGGAAAAGTTCTTAACCCGAGATACTATTTCTGGGTTAGTGGAGTTTGTAACCTGAAGCGTATGTAACCTGAAGCATATGTAACCCGAGGTACCACTGTATGTTAAAAAGGTACACCTTTAATGTTTTACAGTAGCAGATTGGTGATAATTTACTCAGCATTGTTGAGAGGATTATATTTACACCTATAGAGGGGCAGGGAACCATTTGTAGGAAATATCCATAGACAGCACCAATATATGTGTGTTAGCTAAGAATCCTTTGTCTTGATTTAACCCACAAGTGATGGCATTCAATATCTGGATTACTGTAATGAAGCTGTTTCATGTTGTATTCATCCTTTGAAGTTCCTTGTTCCAGACTGGCCTCCTAAAGGTTAGTTATTGCCATGGGCTGGTTGGACACAGAGGAATGGTGGGAGGAACTAGCTGCAGAACCCCCAAGGGCAGAAGGCTCTGGGCCTAGGGATTGGTGGTGGGATGATGCTGAATGGTTAGAGGGAGAAGCCTGGGAAGAGGAAGTGGTGGGAGCTGAAGAGGTAACAGGGCTTAGTAACCCTCCTGGTACAAGTAATAAGTGAACCCAAGTTCCCTAGATTGAAGTCCAACTTTCAAGTTACTAGGCCAGTGATGGCCAAACTTGGCCCTCCAGCTGTTTTGGGACTACAGTTCCCATCATCCCTGACTACTGGTCCTGTTAGCTAGGGATGATGGGAGTTGTAGTTCCAAAACAGCTGGAGGGACAAGTTTGGCCATCACTGCACTAGGCAGTGCTGGTTCTTGTGGATAAGTACATTTTGTGTAGCTATTAGCCTTTTGGCTCCCAAACATTTTACTAAAGTGGATTATTGTTGGAATCCGCCCCCCCCCCACATCCCACTTGGAAATAGCTCATTGCTGATCATGTTGTCCTTGGTGCCTTCCTCTTACCAGCTTAGCAATCCACCTAAAGGTAAAGGTACCCCTGCCCGTACGGGCCAGTCGTGACCGACTCTAGGTTTGCGCGCTCATCTCGCTCAAGAGGCCGGGAGCCAGCGCCATCCGAAGACACTTCCGGGTCACGTGGCCAGTGTGACGAAGCTGCAACTGGCGAGCCAGCACCAGTGCCGCACACGGAAACACCGTTTACCTTCCCGCTATAAAGCGGTACCTATTTATCTACTTGCACTTAGGGGTGCTTTCGAACTGCTAGGTGGGAAGGAGCTGGGACCAAACGACGGGAGCTCACCCCGCCGCGGGGATTCGAACCGCCGACCTTACGATCAGCAAGTCCTAGACACTGAGGTTTTACCCACAACGCCCCCCGCATCCCCCCAGCAATCCACCTACAGCTCACCAATTTGGAATCACCATGTAGTTTCATAGAGGAGAAAGAACTACTCAGAGACGAGTGCAGCAGCAGCAACCTTTGTGGGCCAATGAATGGGATTTCAGTGCTCCATTTTTGGATTGGGTCACATGAGTGGGGAGAGCACTGTTGTGCTTGTGGGCTTCCCATAAGTGTCTGGCTTGCCTCTGTCAGAGCAGGATGCTGGACTAGGCAAGCCTTTGGCCTCATGTTCTTAAACTGCAAGGATAGTTAAAGGAATTCAGGCAGGAGATGGATAAGTGAGCAGCATTTTAGCATTCCACTTAAGGTACGAAGATGAACACTCTCTGCAGAGCTGCAGAGGCAAGATGCCGCACTGTGCAACCAATGTTTGTTTGTTTTATAAAGGTAATAACAGAGAGGTATGGCAAGGGATCAGGGGACTTCATTTAATTAAAAATAATGGAAGAAGATTAGTGGAAGTCTCTGAGGGATCCACAACTGTAGGGCGGCTTGCCTTTATATGATCATGAGTATTTTTTGATATTTCCATTCAGGAACTTCCTGGGGGCGGGAATCAAGATTGCTCGCTTTTCAGAAAGTTTCCCAAGGTAAAAAGGGTAATGCAAAACAGGGAGTTTCAAGGTCAGTGAAACTGCTGAGAATGCTACAGGGAGCAAGATGCATTGTAGTGTCTTAGTAGGCTTGCAAGCAGAGAATTGTCTCCGTAGTAGGCAGAGTTGCCTTGGTAAAAAGGCAGCCTAGACATTTTTGTCTCCCTCCCCACTGCAATCGCTATGTAAACCCCAGATCTGTGGGGATGAGCGTTTTGTTCCTAAACAGCTCTCCTCTGTTTTGCATCCCCCCAAGCCACATGCCCACATTGCACACAAAGAACATGAGAAAGGTATGGGGGCATTGGGGTGGGCGTAGTTATGCCCAAAGACTAAGCAGCACCATTAATGGTGAATCTCAAGGACAGACATTACTGATTCAGCTGTGGTTTGCTGAAATCACAGGCTTGTTTCTCCTTATGGAAACCCAGCACTAAACTGCTTTCACAGATAGCAGAAAAGGTTAGGCCAATAATTACTTGGTCAAGTGGATTTTGTAATTAATCTTAACTGCTGTGGGCAATCAGCAGCGCCACTTTTGTTTGTTTATTGGAGGCATCTGATGTTTCCCTACAGCCAAGGTCAGTGCTGTAACCTACTGATGCAGAAATACATCAGCATCAATATAATTCTAGTTATTACAATACACAACATCCTTATTAATTTGCAAAGCCCCCTTCTGCCAATCTACAAACATACTGAATGAATCTTAATCGCATGCGTGTGCAGGACAGCACACTTTGTTCTGTTGGCCAAAGTATTACAAGTCACAGTGTCAAACCATTTATAGATGTGCTTTTAATTTTGAAGATGACAGCGTGCGAAACCTGAGAAGGATTTTAAAAAGTTCCTTGCCTTCACTTTTTTTTATTTTAATTGATATTTGACTTTGCATTTATTGAGAGGGTTGAAACCACTGTCTGAGGACTCATCAGTCCTCTAACAAGCAAACTTGAGAGCTAAGGGGCACCTTACTTTGGAAGTGAAACAGTTCCAACCAAAACAAAGTCCATTTTCTACATGTTTGGGAAACTATTGCCTTTGACTATGAGGGGAACAAAATGCATTTTTGCAAAAACTTGCATTAACTGTATGGGACAGGAGCAAAGACCAATCAGAGCTTGGCAGAAATGAGTCAGACATCATTCAACAACCAAAGGTACTTTGCAATTCAGTTTGGGGTGGGTTTTGCGATATGCTTAATAATTGCATGCCACTGGAGCCTTTGTCAGTTTGTTCTGTTGTTCAGTGGCATGATATTTAAATGATTGTCAAATTATAGTAGCACAAAGGACAGAGGTAGCTCATGAATAGGGTTTTTTAGTCTATCACTGATTATTGATAATTATTAAGGTTTAGAAAACAGTTGTGCTAATTTAGCCAACAATTAAAGTTAGCCAAATTAATGCAACCATTTTCTAAAGCTTTAAGAGTGGGAAAAGGAAGACAACAGATGACCAGCTTCTATAACAGATGGTCATTAGTTATCTTCTTGAACAATCCCTTTCATGAGTACAGGGGAAAAATAATGTTTTGTTCCTTTGAAGAACTGCTTTTGTTTTTAATTATGTTGTCAATTTAAAATAATAAATTCAGTTACTTTTTGAAAAAACCTTCTAGACTCTTTTCTATATTAAACTTTCTCATCCTTTTAGTATTTCACAATTTGAAATTGCTTGCTGCCTGGAAGATGAAGTTTTCTTTATATCACACAAAAATGGTTTTCTCTTACTACCGAATCTTTAGCCTAAATCACAGAGATTTAACCACTGCATGTATTTCTCCTCTGCAGGTTACTGTGACCCAAGAATCCCTGCAAATTTTCTTTTTAGCCAATCCTTTCCCAAATCCAAACATAAAAGCATGTTCCTTATGTGTCAGTTTAGGTTGTGCTGCTCTTAAATGGGGCAAGCACACTAAACTCACCAACCCAACTTTGGGCGGCAAAGTCTGATTCAGGAGGTTTTCCTCCACCTTCACTGTGAGAGACATCATGTCTCTAAATACTACTTGCTGGCAATCACAGGTGGGCTGTTTCAAACTTTCAAATTCCAAAAACGAGGGGTGCTAAAAAGTTGTAATATGACTTGGGAATTGAAATGATACTTTGATTAAATTGATATAATTTTGTTTTCTTTGGCAAGTAAAATGTGTGAAAAATTACATAGAAATAATTAAAAATGATTGCCAAGTGCATACAATTTATTATTATTATTATTATTATTATTATTATTATTATTATTATTATTATTATTATTATTATTATTATTTACCTAACATTTTCAGAAGGTAGAATTAAAATGCTTTGGTTTTTCCAAAAGCAGTTTATGTGCTTCTTCATACAACGTTAGTTGGGATTGCTTCTCCCGTAGAGCTACAATTCCCAGCACTCTTAACAAACTGCAGTTCATGTGATTCTTTGGGGGAAACTGTGCACTTTAAATGAATGATATGGATGTGGCCGAGGTGTTCTTGAGCTTTTGCCTGTCATGTGTTTCTAGTCTTGCTTTTTGGTCCTGACTCCTAGTTTCATCCTCATTGTCGCAGCTCCCAGGTCCCCTGACTCTCCCCAAATTGTTGCCCCTTGACTGCCTGGAGATGGTGTTGTAACTCATTTCTGGCATTACATTGAAGCTATCCATCATATACTAGATATAGCCCTTCAGCCACAGTATGACGTTTCCGAGCACGATTCAAAGTGTTGGTGCTGACCTTTAAAGCCCTAAACGGCCTCGGTCCTGTATACCTGAAGGAGCGTCTCCACCCCCATTGTTCACTGAGGTCCAGCGGCGAGGGCCTTCTGGCGGTCCCCTCATTGCGAGAAGTGAGGCTACAGGGAACCAGACAGAGGGCCTTCTCGGTAGTGGTGCCCGCCCTGTGGAACGCCCTCCCATCAGATGTCAAAGAGATAAATAATTACCTGACATTCAGAAGACATCTGAAGGCAGCCCTGTTCAGGGAAGTTTTTAATATGTAACGCTGTACTGTTTTTAACACTGATTCCCCAGAGTGGCTGGGGAAACTCAGCCAGATGGGCGGGGTATAAATAAATTATTATTATTATTATTATTATTATTATTATTATTATTATTATTATTATATCTTGAATATAGGATTGCACCAGGGTAAGCATCTGAGAATTTATATTGGCATTTCTTCTTACTTTATTGCTGCACTGTGCTTTGTCTTGTTATGAGTTTTATGAGTCCCTGTTTTTTAAACTGTTCTTTTATTATTTTACTGCATGCTACTCTGAGAGCATTGCTGATGAGTGGCCTATAAATATTTAAAATAAATAAATTAAATGACTATGAGAAACAGCAACCCTAGATTTTTCAATCAACTTTAAAAAAAAATCAAATAAGAGCCAAAAGAGACTGTGTAAAATGGATGCATGGCTTGATAGAAACACTATTTGGGGAGAAAGAGAGAAGATCAACAATAAGCTGAGGACCAGAAATACCTTGTTATCTGCAAGGGAAAGTTATTAAACAGGATACTGAAATTAATGATAAGCAAAGAGAAAGAGAGAAAGGCTCAACTGTATATTTAGAAGTTTCCCCACATGCTTCAAATTAGGTGAAGGACTGAGATCAATAAACTCTGCATGTTCCCAAGTACTTGCTTATTGCTTTGGGACTCGATTGCTGGGAGTGATTTATTACCCTTGCGTGCATTTAATGGGAATCATTGAAAGCAGCGGCACAGCTAAGACAGCCAGTCAGGAAACTGCAAAATATCTCTCCTCGTGTTATAAAAGAGCCCAAGATAAATTCTTTTGTAACAATACCTAAACTGCTATTCAAAACACCATTTTATAAAGCAGCATTTATAATGCTGCCTGTCACTGCATTTCCTCTTCTCCAGAAAGGAGGCGTTTGACAGGATTATGTATCTTGCTCGATGGATGATTAGCACATTACTGCATGAGATCATGTATGGTAATGACAACAATCCATCAACAGACATTACCTGTGTGGTATGTGGAGGCAAAAGAAAACTTTCAAAATCCCAGAATTTATTAGAGCTGTATTGATCGTGTCCTTGGTATGGGGGCTTTGAGAGTTATTTTGGCACCAAGTATATATTACAGATTTATATTTAAATCTACAAACCGGTTCTTTGATAATCTGGTACTGTAGCATATTGAGCTGGATAAAAGGGTCCACCTCAGTTTATGGCATTCTGGCATTGAGAGCCAAAACTTGATTCATCTTAGTACCTCAACGGCCAGGCTAGGAACATAAGAGAGCAAGCATTTCCGTTCTGACCTAAATTCATCACAATCAGCGCTGTTTCTATTCCCCTGCGGTTCGGTTTCTGCCCAATACTACTTTAGTAGTCTTGCTGTCCACTATTTAATGTAAGTTACATAAATATTTATGTAACTTGTATATCTCACGTACAGTGGTGGAGCTTCATGCTCCCGCACGGGGGACCGAGAGCAGGCGGGGGCGTGGCGGGCATCCTGGGGGCGTGGCACGCTGCCTGTGGGGTGTGGGGCCCAGCGCGGGCAGGGGCGCAGCCACAATGGCACCCCACTGGGATTGCGCTGCCAGGGGCGGTGCGCTCCCCCCGCACTCCTCTTCCTCCGCCAGTGCTCACGTATGTTTCAATTAAAAGAAAACATCAAAACAATGTAAAGCAATAGAATTAATCAGGAGGACTTTAAAAACAACAACATGTAACAATGAATACATTCAGTTGAATGATTTCCATTCCTGACCACAGAGAAACACATGAACTGAAGCCATGTGCATGTCCTTTTCCTATTTTTGTTGGAATTCTATGACAGCTGAGTTTTAAAATGGGTCTGGGAATGTTCATTTCCAAGAGTACAGTAAAGGAAATAAATGGGTGTCCCCATGGAGTGCACTCATCTGTTTTTTTTAAAAAGATATTTATTAAAGTTTTCCAATTTAATACAATAAAAAAGAAGCAAAAAGCAAAAAAGTTTAAAAACACATAAAGTTCACAATGCTTATTTTTCAATAACATATTTCCCTGACCTCCTCATACCTCCCCTTCTTGTATTCCAATTCAAATTGTTAGTTCAGCAAATCCTTATCAGTAATTTTTAACCTATTTCTTTACCCCTTCCCCCCCCCCCCATATCACTCACAACATTACAGCTAAAAACCTCTTAATTTCTATCCAACATCATTCAACATTCATTAATTTTACAATATTTCTGTAAATAACCCTTGAATTTCTTCCAATCTTCTTCCGACGACTCTTCTCCCTGGTCACGGATTCTGCCAGTCATTTCTGCCAATCCCATACAGTCAATCATCTTCATCTGCCATTCTTCCAGAGTAGGTAAATCTTGCGGGAGTGCACTCATCTGTTTGTCCATGTTATGCTCTCATGTTATGCCTGATTTTTTGTTAATGTGTTACACATTTGATGTTAGCTGCTCTGAGCCTGGTTTTGGCTGGGGAGGGCGGGGTATAATAAAAATTATTCTTATTCTTATTATTGGATGCTTGCTACACATTAATGGGGTATAATTCCCAGAGCATTTCTGGTCCCATTTTAGAGCACAGGGCTTCACAGCTGCTTAGAGCAGCTCTTATCTTTTGAGACAGGTACAGTATTTAAAATGGGAAGCGGAGCGGGGGGGGGGGGGGAGAAGCCATTAGACCTCCTTGTAACTGTATGTTGATTCCCTGCCCCCCAAGACAAATGGCTCTCCCTCATGGATGCAACCAATTTATCCTCCCCCCTTTGTTGGAAAAGAAGGTTCAACAGTGGTGACAGAGCTTTTTGCAGGCCTATCAGTCTATTCCTGTGTCTTATACTTACATCCAAGGAAGAAGACAGGTATATAGCAAACCCTGAGAAAATAACATCTTGTTCTCAACAGGGAGGCACAGTGAATCTAGAGAGAAAGAGAATTAGTTAATTTTACATTATGCATCAGAGTAGATTCATTTGTATCCCATTTTTGCATGTGGAAGATGCCCAGGAAGGAGAAATGGACACAATACGCTTCTTCCATCATGTTGTTTGTACAGGCAAGGTGATAATCATTCACTGCTGTGCTGCTGACAGGAGCTTTTGAGTCTGGAACTGTTTGTCCATTTTTTAAATACAGTATGTTGATTTTGAAGTCAGCAGCTAAATGTCCTGGAAGGTTGCAGTGTTCTTCCACTGTTGACACAAATATTCACACACACACACACACACACACCTATACTAAAAGACTTCAAAGTGAAGTTCCAATGTGAAACACAGAATTAAAATTTATCAGCAAATTCTATTCTATTCAGTTTGGACTTAAAACTCAAGATTTCTTTCCTACAACTGTTGCCAAATTATAAAAGAGGAGGGAGTATCATTATAGTGACTTGCTGTTGTGAGTGGCCATTTATTGTGATTGTTGCACCATTTGTATCTTGTATAAATTTGGGATCTGAACAGAAATCTCTCACACACATTCATGCAGTGAAGCCAAAAGGCACACACATATATATTTATGCCACAGTAAATCTGTTTGTCTATACATGTAACAAGTCTCTCTCTCTCTCTCTCTCTCTCTCTCTCTCTCTCTGTCTGTCTGTCTGTCTGTCTTGTGAGAGTCAACAAGTCTTTGCTGGAAGTGACAAACACAGCTACCCTTCTGGAAAATGAATGGTACTGAACTGTATATTAGCCTTTGCCTTAGTTGGTAGAAAATATATCACCTGTGAATACCCACAACTGTTGATAAAATGAGGATTTCTAAGAGGCTAACAAACTACTTTCTATATGCGATCGATTTATCATATTGCTATTTAATTGGGGTCATTGATTGGTTTATTCATGCAGTGCCTAGAAAATGGGAAAATGGAATTGTAACACATCTAGGGATTTGAGGGCCTACTGCAGTGAAAATAAAAAGATATAGGTGAAATACTGGGAGAAAAATGCCATTTTAAAATATTACAAGTGTGCATAGTTAGATCACTAACAGAAGCTTGATGGTCATCCTAGAAGAGCCTTTGCCAACCTGGTGCCCTCCAGATGTTTTGGACAGCAACTCCCATCAACCCCATTCAGTATGCATGTATGTATACAAAAATAGCTTCTTCTTGTACTGGACCAGGATGCTCCTGAACATCTGGAGCTATAATTATTTTTTTCATTATCTGTATGTATTTACATCATGGCCTCAGTGTACAAGGTGCCCCAGAGTACAACCCCCTACTTGTAATATCTACATGTCTACTTGGCATGACTTGTTTCTAAGTCAATGCATTTAGGATTGCAGCATTTGTGAGTTATGTAGGCTACTTCTAGACAGGTCTTCTAGGCAGGCTGATACTTGTCAAGCTAAGTTGGCAGAAGCTGGGACAGAGAAACAGGAACTCACGGATTCGAACTGTCGACCTTCCGATCAGCAAACCCAAGAGGCTCAGTTGTTTATACCACAGCGCACACCAGTGCAAGTAGATAATTAGGTACTGCTGTGGTGGGAAGGTAAATGGCATTTCTGTGCGCTCTGGCACTTGCCACGGTGTCCTGTTGTGCCAGAAAGCTGTCTGCGGACAAATGCTGACTCCCTCGGCCTGAAGCGAGATGAGCGCCACACCCCATAGTCACCTTTGACTGGACTTAACCATCCAGGGGTCCTTTACCTTTTACCTTTACTTGTCAAGCCTAGTGCCTTTGAGGTCTACAGCCTACCTGGTTTGGAAATGTAACCACATGGCAGAACTGGCATTCCATCAGATCCCTTGCTGGTTTTTGTCTTTGGAAATGGTGATGGTCAGAGATATTCATCTGAATAAGAGACTGATAGAAGTGAGATAATAGGATTGTTCAGTATTATCCACCAACCAATTTAAAATGACCAGCGTAACTCTTAGATAATGCAGGGCCCTTTCTCTCCCTCCCATCTCTTAGGATATATTAATTTAATCTACAACATGTAAGTGCTAGTTGCTAAGAAGCTGGCATTGACATATTTATACTTTGTTTCATTTATTTTTCTCTTGATTTGTTTTAGATTCTTCAGAAGATGCAAAGAAAGCCCAAATAGCATCACAATTAAGGTGTTTTCTGCCCCAGGGCAACTAAGGTAAGAAATTTGCATTTTCGGTTTTAAGAACCATATGGTGAGGAAAGCTCTGTATAAGGTTTGGATTAAGTATAAAGACCTGTTTGAAAGTAAAACCCCCAGGTGGTTGTCACCAATGGAAGCAAAAGAGGTGAAAAAATTGAATATGGGTTCTAATTGGCCTAAATATTGTGAAATTATAGAACAAGATGGTGAAAATGTAAAATTGCAGAGTTTTGAGAAACTGAAATTTAAGGTGAGAGATTGGTTACATTATCGACAGATAAATGAAGTATTTAAACAGGACAGAAAGAAAGGCTTCCAGGTGGAGAAGTCAAAATTAGAAACAGAACTGTTAGAACCCAATACTAAAAATTTGTCAAGAATGTACAACTTGCTGTTGAAATGGAATACTCAAGATGAAATGGTGAAATCTAATATGATTAAATGGGCACAGGACATTGGGCATGACATTGAATTTGCAGACTGGGAGCAGTTATGGACCACTGGTGTTAAATTTACGGCATGCAATGCCTTAAAAGAAAACATTATGAAAATGATCTACAGGTGGTACATGACTCCTGCTAAGTTAGCAAAGATCTATCATTTGCCCAATAACAAGTGTTGGAAGTGCAGTGAAACGGAGGGAACCTTCTATCACCTTTGGTGGACCTGCCCGAAGATTAAGGCTTTCTGGGAAATGATCTATAATGAAATAAAAAAAGTTCTGAAGAGAACGTTTGTCAAAAAACCAGAGGCCTTTCTCTTGGGTATGGTGGGCCAAATGGTGCCAAAGAAGGATAGGACATTTTTTATGTACGCCATCACAGCAGCAAGAATTCTTCTAGCAAAGTATTGGAAGACGCAAGATTTACCCACGTTGGAAGAATGGCAGACGAAGGTGATCGACTATATGGGACTGGCAGAGATGACTGGCAGAATTCGAGACCGGGGGAAAGAGGCGGTGGATGAAGACTGGAACAAATTCAAAGTTTATCTTAAAAACTGTTGTAATTTGGAAAATTAGGGGCTCAGAGTTATAAGAGATAAAGAACTACAGTTGTATTAATAATTAACTGAAGTTAAATACATGAAATATATTTAAGTTAAGATCAGAGGGTTGCTAAAAAATCTTGAAACAAGAATGCAGGAAAGGGGTGGTATGGGGAAGTCATGTTTTTGTTTGTTTATGTCTATGTTTTTGTTTTGTTTATTCTTTATTTATGGAAAACTAATAAAAATTTATTAAAAAAAAAAAAAAAAAAAAGAAATTTGCATTTTCTCTGAAGAATTAGAATGTTAATTTTTAATCATCGCAGGTTGCCATTAGTGATATTCTCCAGCTGAGCATCCTGTGAGCACAAATGTTTGAAATGGAATTAGCTTCACCTGTGAATTTTTAATCACTTTCCCTGTTTTGATACAGATTTTGAGTGCTCTGAATGCATAGCCTGTGTGTGCGGAGTTTCTTAAACCCATGAGCAAGTAGAGAGTGGGAATGTGCATGCCTTCCTCATCACCCTCATTGAGCTAGAGGGCAACCGTCTGTTCTACTGCTGTACCCCCCATGCAATGTAGAGAGACCTGGAAAATTAGGGTCCTACATTGTGTAGTGGGTCTTCCCAAGGACCGGAGGCTTCCCACTGCAGATGGTCATGCTGTGAACGTTGCATAGCATGGCACACTTGCTACTTCGCCTCTCACATGTTCTACTGACCATCTGCACTACACTTTTAAAGCAGTATCATACCACTTTGTACAGCCATGGCTCCTCCCCAAGAATCCTGGGAAGTGTAGTTTGTTAAGGGTCCTGAGAATTGTTAGGCGATCCCATTTCTTTCGCAGAGCTCAAATTCCCAGCCTTCTAAATATGAAGAAAATGTTAAGCAAAGAACATCAACGGGACCTCTGTGTTTGTTATTTACTCTCTTAAGCAATACTAGTGATGTCTGAATGGATGGTGGACTGCGTAGCTCTAGCCTCCAAGCTGGTTAGCTCTGCTATATAAACCATTAAAAAAACCCACAAGAACAACAACAACAAACAAGGAAAATACAGAAAGTGGCCTCACTGGTTCACTCATGCACCTGGGAAAATAGGAATATTTTTGCTTGATGGCAGAAACCAACCAGGATCTTTCCAGGGGGGAAGTATTCTGTGGCTGGGGAAGCTATGACAGAGAAAGCTTTCTTGTGCCTCACTGCCCCGTGGACCAATACTATCAAGCATGGAAGCATCATTACTGGTGAGCTGAAGTTTGGTGTAATGTTCGGCTCAAAACAGAGTGTGAAATTGGGGCAAAGGGCTGTGTGTGAAACATCTCACTTTCTCTCTTTGCAGCAGGAAAGAGTGCTCTTTCCAGTGGTTGATGGCTTCCCACCCATCCCCAATAATTATTTGGGGGTAACATTAATCAAACAGAAATGCCATTTTCACCCCAGATAACAGGGAAGAAATGGCAGTTTTCCTCATAAGACTATATTATCTTGCCCTCATTTCACCCATTCTCCTGAAAAATGGCTGAAATGATGGTGGTGGGTGGGGAATTTTGACTTGCAACTATTATACGTACTTCAATAGCATGCCCTGGACTGGGAGGTTAATGATATCCTAGAACAGAGGTGGGGAACCTGTGACCATTCAGAAGTTCATGGAACCCAGTTACCACCAGCCCTGCAGGTTTAGTTGATGCTGTCAGTTTGGCCTTGTTAGCAGCCTCTCTGCCCTCCATGCTCATGTCAGTGTTGTTGCATCAACAGTCTCCCTCTCTCTCCAGATACATAACAGCTTAAATGTCAGACTCTCAAAGAAGAAGAAAGACCTCTATTGGCAGTATAAGTAAACCATGCTAGTGATGTGCAGTGCATTCAGGAGGAACTCTGTTCCTAGTCCCATCTTCTAAATCCAAAGCAGTAGATTCCCGTGGGGGCTTTGTCTCCCTATTTAAATGTAGGCTAGTTCCTTTGTTCTTGCCTGCCTTCTTTATAGTCTATTGTCCCATTCAATAAATGGCGCTGGATGTGGCCGCGCGCCGCTTTTCGCTCATGGTCATAATGCATCAGAGGGTTTATGGCCCTATTTCTCTTTTGCCTGGTGCTCAGAGAATTCTTGCACTCCTTGTCCTTATTTAATGTCTTCTTCTAATGTTTCCTTTCTGTTAACTCACTCTTCGGATCTCTTTCGGTCCACTTTCTTTAAACACTTGCAGTTCCACAGCAGAAAGTCTTTCCCACCAGAAGCCACCACAAGGCCAGAGCAACCCTGCCTGCTTTGGAGCCATCATTCCATAGACACCTGGTGTCAGGATGTGTCTCCACTAGGCAAGACTATTTTTAAAAAGTTGGAGTCCCAAGGAGAAGGTAGGTGCAGAGAATTTGACAGACATGGTCAGAAGAAGGAGAGATTTTGGGGAAGTCTTCTAGGCTCATAAATCCTAGAAATGAAAGTTTACCCAGCATCATTCAAAATCCAAATGAATTCTTTGTTATTCTATGCACATATCTGCTGCCACCCCTCAAATCATCCTTGCCACACATACACTCCCCCCCATTCCCAGCTATGGCAGTGGCTTCCAGCAGATCTTGCTTTGTACTGTGGAGACAGACAGTTCGGTCATGTATATCCATAGCAATGACCAGAGGAGGAATGACTACTGGGAGGAGCACAGAGAGAAGATATGCTATGGTGCTTCTGCAGCAGCACAATCGGACACCTTCATCTGCCCCAGCTGCAATAAAACATGTCTCTCCCATATTGGCCACAGCAGACACTGCAAACTTCCAACAGTTTGACTTCACCCCAAAAAGTGCACTCCTCCATTGCCTCCTGCAGATGGCAGATGGATGCCAACAACAGTGTGTCAAGGGCACTCCTATCCTCCTGGTCAGGACATTGTCACCTGCCTTGCTTCTGACTCTGATGTAGTGTGTGCATGTAGTGCTTTAGGGGAGAAATTGCTTTTTTCCAAGGGCGAGGCAGCCACAACCTGCACTGCCATTGGCTGTAACTTTAAGCATTAGTGCTGGAGCTTGGTTTCCCCTCCTCCCTCCCCCTTGCTTTTTCCTCGCATGTCATATCTTTTTAGATTGCAAGCCTCTGGGCAGGGTATTGCCTTAGTACTTATTTTTTGTAAACTGCTCTTATAGCCCTTTTTTATACTAAAGGGTAGGATGTAAATGCAATTAGTAAATAATAACTCACATATACTGTTTTGGCTGAGAATGCACTTCATGGGGATCTAGTGAAGACAGAGCAAATGGATTTTCATCCAGGGGCTGCATTTTTCCCACCTACCTCTTGGTGTGTGTTTAGATTAACGATCTTGTAAACACAAACTAAGCTTATTGTGTCAGCACCAAAGCAAGCAGCACGTGACCCATCAGGAGCCCTGAGATGTACTCACTGGATTCTCATGCAGCTATCATGCAATTAGATCTCACGTTTCTTCAGATGGAGTCAATAAAGTACAGCTGTCACTTTTCAGGGACCCAAATGCAATTATGTGCTGCTAGTACTAAGGCAAAGAACATCTTCCCTTGCAGCTGGAGCCAGGGCTTTTGGATTTTATGCTGAGAAGTATCTTTCCAGTTCAAAAGATGCACAGCGGCACACAAATGCAATTGTTAAATAGATGCTGCTTTTAGCCATTAAAGTCACTTTGATGCATAGGCTCGTCCTTGTTATTTTTAGCTTTGTTTTCTTGAGCAAAGTTAATAGAGTGTGACCAAGACTGTGAACTTCCCAGCTATTTCCCAGTGAGAAGTGGTATTAATCTACGACAATATTGCATATACATTTTGAATTTGAAACATATTGCCGTAAGATGTTTCCATAAAGGCCGCTCATGGGGAACAAGGTAATTAAAGTGAACACTGATCTCTGCTCTGTTATTGAATCCAAAGGGAGAAGATGTACTCTTTTTTATTTTGTTTTTAAGAATTGCACTTTGGAAACAGAAAGGCCTCCATGTGTCTTTCTCCATGTTCTTTTGCTTGGATAGGCGGTGATAGCACCAGCCATGTGGAAGGAGAAGAGAGCCAAGGGCCAGATTAATTACTGGAATTGGGGCTAACATTCTGACATGCTGTGCATACAGACGGCCTTAGTTGGATTAGGTCCGTAGCTGTATTATTACTAGGCTATTATCAGCCTGGGTAGCTCAGTTGGTTTGAGCATGGTGGTGATAACGCCAAGGTTGCGGGTTTGATCCCTGTATGCAACACCTGCATATTCCTGCCTTGCAGGGGGTTGGACTAGATGATTCTCTGGGTCTCTTCCAACTCTAAAATTTTGAGCTTCTATTCTATGGTTCGGGGTGAGCTCCCGTCGTTCGGTCCCAGCTCCTGCCCACCTAGCAGTTCGAAAGCACTCTTAAGTGCAAGTAGATAAATAGGTACCGCTTTATAGCGGGAAGGTAAACGGCGTTTCCGTGTGCTGCGCTGGTGCTGGCTCGCCAGCTGCAGCTTCATCACGCTGGCCACGTGACCCGGAAGTGTCTTCGGACGGCGCCGGCTCATGGCCTCTAGAGCAAGATGAGCACGCAGCCCTAGAGTCGGACACGACTGGCCCGTACGGGCAGGGGTACCTTTACCTTTTATTCTATGGTTCTATTTTATTGGTATTGTTTTTATGGATATGCGTTATGGATATGTTTCGTGTTTTATTGTTGTTTAGCTGTAAACCACTTTGGTGCTCTGTGGAGTGAAGGGTGTGGATATAGAAATAGTTTTATAAATAAATAAAAGTTTAATTCTCCAAAGATAAAAACCAAGCCAGATGCAGCACAGAACAAATTGTTTGAAATGAAGAAGTTAGAAGAAAAGCCTGTAGAGGACACACAACAAACACCGATAACTTGTTTACGCTACGTTTTCCTCTATCTGGGAATAAGAATAAGAAGTTGTATTTTGTGCTCCGTAAGAAGCATCTATGGAGCCGAGTAACTATAATCTGTTGAATGCACAGTCTGAACCACATCGCTTGTTTGCAAGAGTGTTGCCAAATATTTCCCTCCCAAACACATCTGCAGAGGGGGAAAGGACACGAAGTGACTTATGGCCTGGTGGTAGATGATGCACTGTCTGTCATTAATCACAGCAAGTGTTCCAGAACCTACTGTCAGATATTATGCACCAAGATAAAGGTTTCTGAAGGTCAGCTAATACAGTAATGAATAAAGGCAAGGAATTCCTTACCTGCCTTCCCTTAGGCTGGGTACTTTTTCAACCTTTATCTTCATTGCAAGTCCTGAGGGAACACAGACCACTTGGAGAAAGAAAACAACATGTAAAGGGATAAGACAGCAGTGATACAGATTCTGAGAGCCAACAAGAAGCAAACCATCACTGCCAACCATTTAATAATCCAATATGTTTTGTTGCCCCAAGAGCAGAGAATTCTCTTTTAGCCAGGAACTCACCATAGCAGCCCATGATCCTCCTGACCTAGAGATTCAGATTATTATGACCCAGTTACTGGGGTTGTTGTTGTTGTTTAGTCGTTTAGTCGTGTCCGACTCCTTGTGACCCCATGGACCAGAGCACGCCAGGCATTCCTGTCTTCCACTGCCTTCCACAGTTTGGTCAAACTCATGCTGGTAGCTTCAAGAACACTGTCCAACCATCTCGTCCTCTGTCATCCCCTTCTCCTTTCCCAACATCAGGGAGTCTTCTCTTCTCATGAGGTGGCCAAAGTATTGGAGCCTCAGCTTCAGGATCTGTCCTTCCAGTGAGCACTCAGGGCTGATTTCCTTAAGAATAG
The DNA here is from genome assembly GCF_964188315.1 of Podarcis muralis. Taxonomy (NCBI): domain Eukaryota; kingdom Metazoa; phylum Chordata; class Lepidosauria; order Squamata; family Lacertidae; genus Podarcis; species Podarcis muralis. The sequence continues at coordinate 41,637,237 of NC_135665.1, read as the reverse complement.
ATAGGTTTGATCTTCTTGCAGTCCATGGGACTCTCAAGAGTCTCCTCCAGCACCATAATTCAAAAGCATCAATTATTCAGCGATCAGCCTTCTTTATGGTCCAGCTCTCACTTCCATACATCACTACTGGAAAAACCATAGCTTTAACTATACGGACCTTTGTTGGCAAGGTGGTGTCTCTGCTTTTTAAGATGCTGTCTAGGTTTGTCATTGCTTTTCTCCCAAGAAGCAGGCATCTTTTAATTTTGTGACTGCTGTCACTATCTGCAGTGATCATGGAGCCCAAGAAAGTAAAATCTCTCACTGCTACTGGGGAGGGGGATACAAAGGCTGTCAGAATTCTCTCAGTCTGGATAATAATAATAATAATTTTATTATTTATACCCCACCCTTCTGGCTGGGTTGACAAGCACCAGTTTCTGTGTCTCCTGATCTCTGGCTTTCAGTTTGCCAGCTCCATGCCTGCTTTATATGGGGTGCCTACCTATTAGAGTTTAGGTTGCTTTCAGATTTTTGTAAGCACCCCCCTTTTTACACCTCCTTCCAAGCCTCCTATCTCTGAGCTGTCAGCCTGCAGCTTGCCTTTCTTGGAGATACCTGTCACTGAACACTCAATGACCGCAAACTCAGATTCACAGTTGCCAGCTGGATTAAAGGCTGCCGTACCACCAACTGAGGAACTGAACTACCGGTAAGCTCCCGCTGCTGATCTTTCAGAGCCAACCAAGCCCAAGGCTGCTGGTTTGGAATCCATGGAACTGGAGGCTGGCAGTCCAGAGGCTACTGGGCTGGGACCCTCAAAAACACACATCTTTCCATGTTACGATGTGAATAAATTTTCAGTTCTATAATGAGCCAGCTTTTCCATTAGCCAAAGGGAGCTGGCTAATTCTGAATGTCATAAAGAATAGCAGATCACTAGTTCAATAGATGAGTGGATGGAAAAGGCCTAGGAATCTGCTGTAACAGCAAAATTATCACACTTGGGAAGTGAAGAAAAAAAGTCAACAGTAAGATAGGTTTGTAGAAAACTAGAATCTTTTTACTGAGTATTGTATTATGAACTTACTACTTCTGCAAACAAAAGTTGGGTTTCCAATGTTTTGAGATATATAGACAATCTTATGATAACGGATAGGTAATATAAATAGTTAATGTGAAGACTAGGTCTAGGTGAAATGTTTGAAAAATTGCTCTTTGTTTGATATGTATATATTGTATCAGTAGTGAGAGATAATTTCTTTAAAATTTAATAGTTGCTTTTCTATGAATAATGCTGTACAGTTTATTATAGATATTAAAAGATAACAAAAATTGTTCTTTAATTCATTATTTTTGTATTTTTACTGGCAGGGATGGGGAGAGATGCTTCTGGGGATTTCTACCTCAGGTACTAAGAGAATTGGGTTGGCTTTGGATTCTGTAAATCTTGAGGGCATTTTCTACTCCACCTCAAGGCTGGCCCTGACACCCCCCCCCCCAAGGACCTTGAGGAAACATGGGACGCCTTCACTGACTCACCCTTTCAATATGTTTTAATTAATGACCTCAAGGAAACTGCAACTATTACTGGGTTCTTACAGTGGTGAATATAAGAGAATTCAACCAAATACGCTGTAATGAGAACAGAAGAGAATTTAGCTATTTATTTTATCCCTGCCCAGCTGAGGAAGATAAAGGAAGACCAAGAAAGGGATTTAGATTAGAATTTCTCCTTCATATGCTTTCCCTCGATAATAAAAATATGAGGGCACGATCTTTCCTTTGCTGTTAAGAGTGTCATTCACAAACAAACAAAAATACAGGATACCGGAGCTTAGTTAAAATTGCCTCAAGATTCTCCTTCACATGATGTTTTCTAACAGATATTTTCTACTTACTTTCTTAGAAGAGGATTCCATGCCCGCAGCTTCAGTCCCCGACAAAAGCCACCACATAATGAAAACAATTAGATCTGCTCAGAATAAATTCAGATTGACCGTGATTCACACAGAAGTTTATTTTTCATTTTCCATCTGCTTGCCAACAGCTTGGTGTACATATTTGCAATGACAGTATGCATAGGAGTTGGCCTGGAGGGTTCCTAACACTACGGGTTGTTATCAGGCTGCATTAATACTATTCTTATTTCCATAAACTGGAGGGGAAAATGAAGCATTACAAATGCGCAGAGCATTCACATCAGAGTGAAATGGCTTCATGCCTGTTGAGGCAAATTAATGATTTCCTCCTCTGCTCCCTCTGTGGAAAAATAGAAAGGTGGCCTCCCCATCCTCATCTGATCTTTCTTTATACAGTGACATTTGGACAGAATGAAATCTAACACAGGCAGAAATTTTAAAAAAGGGCCAGCTAATTATGGAAACATTATTTTCTGCACATCTGTTCTGTGCTGCTGGTGGAACCTTCCTCTCAAACAGACCTGCTGCATAAGACTTTGCTGCTCAGAAAGCTTCTGCTTCCAAGAGGAGGCCTAGCAATGACTCAGCATTTCCCAACATCTCTGGCTCATTGGACCTTCATTTGGAGGCAGGGTTATAAGAGTGGCACTGTCCTAAGTGACAGGGTCACCACCAAAGGAGACCGCCCCATAGGAAGACCAGGAAGCCAAGGGAACTCAGCTCATCATTCGTAGTTTCTCTCAGGCAGCAAGTGGTAGACAATGGGACTATTAGGAAGAAGGATGGGCAGATGGGGAACACTTGGCTTCCCAAAGCTGCCACTTCCACTGGACTGATTGCTGTCGGGGTGCAGGAGAGAAAGAACTGGGAAGCACATGCACCATAATTTTCAACTCCCCCCCCCCAATCCTGTGATTCTCAGAAGCTAGATCTAAGAGCGGGTTTGGGTCTATGGTTGGACATCATTTTGAAACAAGTTAGCAGGCTAAACTGTTCCGAACTGAACCGATTTGGTTACCTCAAAAGATGACATTGCCCAGTTTGGCATGGCAGTTCCTGAGATGGAGGAGTGGGTTTTGGTCTGTGTTTGGAGACTGTTGGGTGCCATTTTCTGTAGACTGAGCCTTTCAAAACTGCAGTGATTTTAACCATGAAAATAAAAGGGCTGTGACCAAACCAAATCAGGCTGACTTGGGTGGCTCTGGGCTTCAACCGAGTCAGGTCAAGATCGCCCCAGATCACCAGCGGTCAGATCACCTGGAGCATTCAGATGTTGGGTGGGAAGAAGGAGAGGCAAGTAGCCCCTCTTGGGGCAGCTCAGGGTTGTTGCAAGAGGGCTTGTAAACAGCACTTGGACTGCATGCATCTGTCCCCAGTAGTGCACACATGCACACAGCCAAACTAAGCAGAATTGAACCCTGCACTCACCAACTGGTGCAATCCTGCTGCTATTTAATAATTTGAATAGGCCTAGAATAGTCTTTCCCCATCACATCCATCCATGTTTTAAAAAGACAGGACTGGTTTGGCTAGTCCTCGGTGTGCTTTCATTCACTGTAATTTGAAAAAATGGCACAATAGCAAGATAAGGGGTGATGCTAGATTGATCTGTTGGGAACGAAGCATGAAGCAGAAATAATATTGCTTCTTTTCATATTGATATTAATGCTGCAGGGCTGAGTGCATTAAAAGTGTTTTGATTATGCCACTGAATATAGGAATTGCACGGTAAATATGTTTATGTCGCCAAAATATTCCATTTGTGTAAAAGGATGCCAGGAGCCCGAGGAATGTTTTTAAGATAAATAGATACAATATTTATGTATCTCATCTCTGAAAGCTGCTGGTGATATATATGATAAATATCTTTAATACTTAAAAACCTGCTTGTTTCATAGCCACTCAGAAATGACCACAAGAAAAGAAATATTGTACATCATAGGGTCTGTGGTTTCTTTGTTTTTGCTGAAGTTCTTCCCTGAAAATGCTATACATGAGCACCCATTTTTAAAATCCTGTTAGAAAGAGTATTAAATAAGCAGTTCGATTTTTCAGAGCACAGCATTGTATTCAATGATGGGAACGTCCATTGGTTCAAGAAGCTTCCATGAGCAAATGGACGTTCCCATCAGCAGAACATGGGGGCGAGGAGAGAGGAGGGAAAGGAGGGTCAGCCTTACCATGAGGCAGCTGCTTCAGAGGGCAGCAGTAATCCCCTACCCCATTCCCCCTTCTTCCTATAAACTAGACTGCTCTGCACCTCCTAAGCTCACCAGATATCCTCAGATTCAGTGGAGGATGTTGCCCCCATTGCCAGTGTTCAAATAAAAGTGTAGTAGAATGCTGTATGTGGAATGAGGGGTGATATCTTGTCCTCCTCAGTCTTTGGCCAACATTTGGGAGGGAGGGTATTTCTGAAGTATTCCCAAGGATGTCCAACAGGTTGATGGTGATTTACCGGTTGATCACAGGGCATCCCTGGTCGATTGTGGTTGATTGCATGATCCTGATCTGATCGATTGATCCCAAAAAAGCTCAACAACTTTGGTCAATCCAATGGGTAGATCACTGTCAGTTTTCTTTTTTAATAATGGGAGTAGTTCACAGTCTATTTGGAGTTGGACATGCCTGCTATATGCTTCTTACTATTACACTGCACTGTCTCCCGGATAACTTCATTCTTTAGCATGGCTTACCATGGAATCTTCCATATATCTACATAGAAGTAAGCTCTATTAAACTCAAGGGGGTTTCTTCCCAGGCTTTGCAGCCTTAGCATCATGAATAAGATGGATTATATACCATGGAAATACTGCTTACTTCTTAGGAAGAATGGGCACTAGGGTTCTGATTATTTAATGCCTCATTCTGCTATAATTATTCTAATTTTCTCAGCCTTAAATACGGCAGATGGCCATACATTCTGTAGGCTGAAAAAACTGTGAAGCTTGTCAAAAGCTGATTCATCATTTTGAGGAAATAGTGATGATCAAAATAAATTACAATGGTGAAGTCAAAGAGGCTCCCTTGGCTTAATCTAGGCTCCTTGTTCCAACGTCCCCCAAACATGCATTCCTTTAAGAAGAATCCATTGGATTCCTAGCTCTCCCATGTGCCTGAGATAACTGCTCACTGATTTTGTTTAAGCGAAGGCCTTCTTTTTACCTTTACATTCCCTGCCCTACACAGGTTTCTTTAAAAGTAAGATGGCTTCGCTTAAAAGACAAACAGCAGTCGGAAACCTGTGCAGCTTCCCACATATATCAGAAGGTCCAGCCAAGACATAGAGTTCAAATCTCTGCTTGAATTTCTTTCAGTTTTTTGCAATGTTCCCAGACATTTGCACCCCTGTTTGCACTGTAGAAGGTGATGGTTCCACTGCTAGATTGAAACCAGACCGCAGGGTTTTGTGTGGGGCTCCTTTTGCCCACAGTACTCAGCTGCCCCAAGGCAGAAGAAAGCTACACAGCTTCAGAAACCTTGTAACCTCCACTTCTGACACCATGTAATAAGTTTAGGTTCAGTGTCTTGAGGCAATAGTTAATATGACGGTTTTTATTAAGTAGCAGTTACAAGAAACACAAGTTTTCTGCTGGAGACCTGTCAACCAGCTAGGCCCCATGCCCTGGCCCCATTCTTTCAGGATCACCTCCAAACTCCCATCCCAATGTCTCTTGTAAGAAAATGTTTACAAATCACCACAATCCCCTACAGACATCTGATAGGGTTTTCAGGACATGCAGGTACCTGAGAAGGCTGCTGATTTTAGACGACAGGAGAGATGATTTGCAGAATGAAAGAAAGGACCTTCGTGAGACTCTTCAGCCACCTTAAGCGCAACAACAAAACCCTCCCCACCCATGAGAATCCCACTGAAAGTCATTCTACTTTTTGATCATTTTAGAAAGCCATTTATTTTCTTGTTAATTGATGGGGAATGGCTGGGTGCGGTGGGGGTTTAACAGAAGAAATTTTCAGCACAGCGCCAGCTGAGTTTGCTCCTTCCCAGTCACAAATGGTGAGAGTTGAATCAATATGGCAATGCAAAATGCCAAGGGGATTGTTTTGCTCTGCTGGTCAGTAATCCATGGGAAACCTGCTTAGTGGCATCTTGTTCATCCATCAGGAAAGAGAGCTCTACATCGGGCCAAGTCTTAAAAAGAGAGAGTGGGAGAGAGCATGCTAATCCTGCTTTATCTCTATGGGAAGCAGTAAGCATTAAGCTAGATAAACGACAGTCTTCTGTTTGGGGTTTTGAGAACAAATTGGAAAGCATATCTATGCAACCAACTAATCTTGGCTCTAATGCCAGTGCTGCTGAAAAGGAAACTGAAGCTAATGGAAATAAAATGGAATCTAAAGGGCCTCAAGCTTTAGCTGATGTATTAACTATAACCCTACCTGGACAGAGATAGCTTTCTGACAGTTATTCATGCTTTGGTAACCTCCCAATTGGATTACTGCAATATGTGATATGTGGGGCTGCCTTTGAAGATTGTCCAGAAATTGTGGCTGGCCCAAAAGTAGGGCAGGAAGATTGCTAATGTGGACAGACAGACATCAGAGTGTAATGCCATGTTGTGTCAGTTCATTTCTGGACACAATTCAAACTGATGGTATTAGGAGCATAAGAAGAGCCTGCTGTATCAAGCCAATGGCATGTCTAGTCTAGTATCCTAGATTGTGGAAGCCCACATGCAAGATTTGAGTGCAAGAAGAAGCTCCAATGGTAGAGGGAGAACATAGGCCTCATGGCTAGTATGTAGCCATTGGCACCAACTCCTAGGGACCCAGCTCACCGCCCCCATAATTTTTTCAATGTTCAATATATATCAGGGGGTGGAGGAGGCCAACCATTGAGCTGAGCATGGTGCAGGTTCAGTGGCCGGTTCCTTCTCCTCCTTTATAATGGATTCTTAATGATGAGAATGAAGAAAGACAGCAGTTCTTTAACGGCTTATTACAAAGTATAAACACTAAAATTAGAAACAAGAAAATTCCCAAGAGCACACCATAGGGATAGGGCAGGAGTGGGAACTTGTGGTTCTGCAGGTGTTGCTGGACTCCAGCTGAGCCAGCCAGCATGGCATATGGTGAAGGATGAAGGGAGCTGAAGTCCAACAACTTCTGGAGAGCACTACATTGGCTACGCCTGTATTAAGCAATTGCTCAGAGACTTTAAGACCTTTAAGCTGTCTTCATTGTGTTTTTTCTTCATATGCATTTTTATATTGAATGTTGTCTTTGGCTGACGGTAGACAAAGTGGGAGGAATTTGAGTAGCATCTGAGCGTCTGACCATATGGTTACTCAGAGCATGGGGGCAAGGGGAGACATGGTCATTATAGAAGAAAAGTGAGTGACTGTGTCCTGGTGTCTTGGTCACTCTGATCTGGTCATTGCTGATATCTTTTCCAACCATCAGCTTCCTCCCAGTGGCTATGGTGACAGACTCCCAGGTCTGAAAGTTGGGGTGTTGAACAGCAGATCAGTAAACAGGAGAACAGCAGCCATGCAGGCCTTGAGCCTGAATGCTCAGTTGGCTGAGACAACTGTGGTGCCATTTATTGTTTTGTTGAGCCTTGCTTTAAAATGGATCCTAGGACATTGTTAAGCATGGGAGAGAAGTTAGATTCAGTTCACATGCAAAGGCTAACTTCATCTGTTTCTGAGGCAACACATGAACTGAAACACAGCCACCCCTCACAATTCACATGTCTCCAGATTTAGAAATGCAGCCCCCCAGGCAGGTAATGCGTACAAAAATGCATATATTAGGGTAAAATGTACATTAAATGCACATGCTTGTGAAAATAACATACAAAAATGCATTCTGTTAGGGAAAATCGGTTTGTAAAAAATAGTTGATTAGAAATTTTTATGAGGACTTTGAAAAAAACAAATAACTAAGTGATGTGGGAATGAAGAGAACTGAAGACTGGAAAAATGAGAAAACCAGAGAAACCGAAATTGATATATTTTGTTCTCCCGTCCCTATGCATTATACATGTGAGTCATCTTTGGGAGGGGACGCGGGTGGCGCTGTGGGTTAAACCACAGAGCCTAGGACTTGCCGATCAGAAAGTCGGCGGTTCGAATCCCCGCGATGGGGTGAGCTCCCGTTGCTCGGTCCCTGCTCCTGCCAACCTAGCAGTTCGAAAGCACGTCAAAGTGCAAGTAGATAAATAGGTACCACTCCAGCGGGAAGGTAAACGGCGTTTCCGTGCGCTGCTCTGGTTCGCCAGATGCGGCTTAGTCATGCTGGCCACATAACCCAGAAGCTGTACGCTGGCTCCCTCGGCCAGTAAAGTAAGATGAGCACCGCAACCCCAGAGTCGGTCACAACTGGACCTAATGGTCAGGGGTCCCTTTACCATCGTTGGGAGAGAGGCCTGCTTTCCTATCAGCCTGCCCCCCTTTATTTAGTAGAGTTCCCACCCCCCATTCACTGACTAAGGGAAACTGGGGGGAAACTGTTTAGTGGTAGCTCTAAGTTTAGCCCTTACATAAGATGTTTTTGCTCCATCTCTGGCTTGCAAGTTTAATGAATATATTAATACATTCCTTCCTAGTAAAACCTCTGTGGCATTCAACTCTAGATACCATCACAAGTGAAAGACAATAGATGTCTCTCTGTCTTCCTGTCCAAAAGAAGCATTGAACATTAACCCTGGAAGTAGCAGCTCAAATCTCCAAGTTAACTGACAAGCCCCAATTGCCCCTGCCACAGTCTTGCTGCTTATAAGTTCACTCTTTGAGAGACGAAAATCTCTTATTTATTGGTCTGCTGATAATGTATGGTAATGGGTAAATTTGCTGTGAGGTCTGAGTTACCGATAAGGGAATGTCAAGGAGCAAAACAACACCTCCTTGGCCCAAGGAGAATTTGGATTTACAATGTTGCTTTGAATGCCCGTGTAAAAGTCTAACCCCCCTCCAGCCCCCTAGCTGAATCTTTCAGCTCCTGATAGGCTCACAAGTCTTTTTTGTTTTTGACACTAACAGTTCTCGTCTCTCTGCCCATATCACTTATTGATTCTCTGGGAATTCTCTGCCCTGTCATCTAGAGCACTGCGTGGAGAAACCAGCAAGCCATGAATTTTAATGCTGACTGAAGATTGCGCCACTTGATGTGAGCATTTTCTAAGAATTTTCAAAATGAAAAATAGATTTTCAATAGCTAGGCCTGCTACCTTTGAGAGACCTTTCAGTTTTCCTTCTCCCCCCCCCCCCCAGTTCATCATTGTAATTATGTGGCTTTTCAGTTCCAATTTCTTATAGAAAGGACAATAAATTGGTAATAAAAGCCTATAAATTCTGCTGTAGTCCCTTCTGCTGGTCTGGTAAGATGCTGCTGTTTCTAGGAAGTGAAGCTTTTCAATTTCTCTGCCTTCTTGGCCATGTTTACTTACTGTTACACTGTCAGAAAACACATGATGTATTTTGTAGTAGGGAATAGCTTTATAGATTTTAAAGGCCCAAGATGCGCAATGAACATGGGCAGTGAACACCATCAAACCCAATAAATATTGAATTAGAGTGTCTCCACCCCCATCGTTCTGCCCAGATGCTGCGGTCCAGTGCCAAGGGCCTTCTGGAGGTTCCCTCACTGCGAGAAGCAAAGCTACAGGGAACCAGGCAGAGGGCCTTCTCGGTAGTGGCGCCCGCCCTGTGAAACGCCCTTCCATCAGATGTCAAAGAGATAAACAACTACCTGACATTTAGAAGACATCTGAAGGCAGCCCTATTCAGGGAAGTTTTTAATGTGTGACATTTTAATGTATTTTTAATCTTTGTTGGAAGCCGCCCAGAGTGGCTGGGGAGACCCAGCCAGATGGGTGGGGTACAAATAATAAATTATTATTATTATTATTATTATTATTATTATTATTATTATTACTACTACTACTACTACTACTACTACTACTACTACTATTAACAATTCCACAGTCATAAGCACATCCTCTCCCAAATATACTACACTATCGGGAAAGGGTGTGGAGGGAAGACTATGCCTATCATTGTTTACACACAATTGTGGATGTTGAATGGAGGTTGTTACTTTCTTCCTATGCTGCCATTGTGTGTTTAAGGTTAGCTATTGAGCAATGAGGACCAGTGGCACAGTTTTTCTTCAACAAAAATGCCCCCACCCACAGCCTTCTTGGTGCATAGACATCACATTGCTGCATCTATCTCTGCTGACCAGTTGCTTTTGCCATGCTTTGAAGCAGTTGTGGTCATGACAGGGTTTTATTTTGCAGGGTTTTATTTATCATGGGTTGACTGTTTGCCATGAATACTAAATATCGAACTTGGTAGCAATAGGCGAGAAGCTCTTGTGCGCTGACTTCAGCATGCACCTCAGCCTGGGATATCACAGCTGGGGCTCATTACAAATGGACTCAAAGCTGTGGCTGCCACATGTTTAACATGATGGAAAGGGGGGAGTATAAATGCCACGAGTGAATGAATGCTGAGAGAGTCTAGAGAATCAATGGGCCCTGATTACAAGAAGATCATGTTAGTCAGAGCCAGAAAGAAGGAACTGGAAGGAAAACTCTGCCAAGACATTTTGCTTCTTGAGGAGCAGCAGCAAATGCCCTCCTCCCTTCAGTTAAGGTACAGAGTACTCAAGGTCAGGCAAGTTATCAGGGCACCTGAAGCAGAAGAATAACTTGTTTTAAAAAATAGGCACTTCTCTCATTCGCTGACAAGAAAAATGCAACAATAATACAGGGAATAGCTAACAATGTGCTGATTTTTCATGACTCAGAAAATCAGTTGGCAGAGGCGACTGCCTCACTTTCAGGGGCAGCCCTACTATTAGGCAGAGTGAGACAACAACCTCAGGCAAAAGATACTGGGGAGGAGAGCATCAGTGAGGTGCTGGAGGACAAAACTGTGAGTTCTCTATGGCTTGTCCTCTGCCCTAGAAACTAGTTTGTTTCCACAGGTGTAGTTGGTGGATGATACACTGCCACCACTGATGTTGAAGTAAAATTCAACTACAGTCCTGGCTACTGCCAGGCCAATGTAGCTTGTTCCTCCCTCAGTGATATGAGGGCCAGACCGTGATGGCAGCTTCACTCGGCAGGATATTGCAGGTGGAAGAGCAGCCACTCCTGAGTGCTGAGAATTTCCATTCCACCTTAAGGAGCAGACATGGAACTGTTGCGTGTCACGTGTCTGTTTACATTCCTGCACAGTATGCCGGGAACTTCTGTTGTATGTATAGCTTTTGCTTTTCTCTGTCTCTCTGAGAAGACAAAGAGAGAGACGACATGTTTCTTTGTCCTGATTTATGATTAATAAATCCATAGTTGTAGTATGCTTCCACAAGCCTCACGCCTATTCTGTGTGCACAGTTTGGTCTGCTGATATAGTGTGCCCTGGCTTTGAAGCCCAGATTGCTGATTTACATCGGAGTAGAGGCTGATGGTCTTTGCAGCAGGATGGCTGGAAGGAGACGACCCAGCTGGGGCTAGCCAGCTGGCTTTGCGACCCTCTGCATGGCGACACTGAGTCCCTCTGCCACCAGCTCACAGCAACACGGAAGCAGCCATCATGGTCTGACTCTCATACTGATCCTGGACAATGTATTGATACATCGCCCGGGCCTACTAGACATTTTCTGGAAAAAGCACAATTTGGAGGTTCTTCTGTACGTTCCCTTTTAAAAAATAGCAATGCTTCAAGATACACTTATTTTCAATTTTAGCCCTTTACAGAGACGGATTCTGTTTGGAGAGATGTGTATCAATACCAATTTGTCTCAGTTCTAAGACATGGCAAAGCCAATGTTATGTTTCCCTTCTGACAAAATTTAGTACTTACCTGCCGTCAAAGTGGATAAAAAAGCATTGTCTCGACTGCCCGACGTATCAGGGTATACATAAAGCTGATCCTTTTATTTTACTTTTTTCTATAATGATCTGTATGTTGTTCTTTATTTTATATTTACTTTAGATTGCAAGGAATTTGTATTTTTTATTTTATATTGTGTGTTGATGGACTGCACTTTTCTGTGGCTTTTTGTTACTGTCTAAAATCAATAAAAATTATTTGGGGGAATCAATACCTAAATCTCAATTCTTCAGCTGCCAGGAAACAGCTGTTTCCTTTTTTCCTGTCATTACATTCAAAATGAAAGAAACAGTATTTCATATTATTTATTTTGTATGACTACTCCAAAATCTGTTGGTACAAATCAATGTGGTCTTTAGAAAACACAGACAAGTCAGCTACCAATCCAGCAAAGTCTCTTCTTTTGCACAGATTGCCACATATTGGAAGCAAAAAAGTGTTTGGGTGAACTCTGCTCATATCCTCTATTACCTTGGAAAAATTCACACCATCCATATTCCTCTGACACCGAAGAAAATAAGAACCAGCCAACCAATGCATCAAACCTTCCTTTTTAAAGCTATTATGCATGAATTCCAGTAAATGCATTGATTTCCAGTTCCTTTTGCCTATCTATAGGGTTATTTTAACTTAAGTCGTCATCGGAATGTGCTGTATTGCCAAAGCACAAGTTACTTGAGGATAAACTGTGTTTAAATACCAGTGCCGGGCAATGCCAGCAGCCAGTGTGAACATCTTTCAGCTAGGCTTGCTTTCAGTTGCCAAAACTGAGCTGTGACTTGTGTGGGAGTGCGGATGCTTGTGTGTGTTGAGATTTGCTGTGTTCTATCTCTTTGCAGCTTGTATCTTTTAATTGCATTAGTAGAAACAAAAAGATCATTACACATGATATCACTCCATGCTTGATTAAAGAAACGAGGCCCCAAGGCTCAAGCGAGTCTTGAATGATATCTTCTGATTTTATATGTGTCTGGGGGTAGGAAGGGAATCAATGATTGACATTTACTGCCATTCACTGGCAAGGGAACATAAGAAGAGCCTGCTTGATCTGCCCAGAGGCCCACCTACTCCAGCATTGTGTGCCTGTGGGAAATCCTCATTCAGGATCTGAGCACAGGCGCACTCTACTCACTAGTGATTCCCAGTAACCAGTATTCAAAGGCTTACACCTCTGACAGCAGACATAGAACATAGCAAAAATGGCTAGTAGCATTTATGGCCCTCTTCTTCATGAAGGGCCATGCACAGTTTGCACGCCCTATTGCAGATATTAATATTTTGAACCTTGAAATAATAGGATGCATAAAAACTGGCTCTTTTTGGAATAATAATTTTTCAGACCCATAAATATGATCCAAAAGCTTTACTCACAGAACTTGCTTCAAAATAACAGAACAAAAATAACGATACATCCAAATGGTTGTATAATATCATGTGCATGCCAAGCAAAGGTTTCATATTCAAAATAACTCAGAGGTCTCTCTCTCTCCACAGCCTCCATTAGCCTGGAGTTGTTTTCTCTTCAGGGGAGAACTCATTAGCACATCCTTAGTTCACTGTGGCTTCCAGAGAAAGGCTCAAAGACCAGCTCTCCAAGATGGTGATTTGCAGTCAAATACCTCTCTCACATGATCTAAAGTTAAACATGTGAGAGCTAACAGAGAACATCAACAGTTAATTATCAACCCATATACACTCAGAGAGCTCTTTTTAACTTCAGTGTAGCTCAGTGGAATTTCCCAATGTTGAACCCTCAGCAATACACATTCAAATACATACAGGCATATTCCACTTCAGTGTCAATCAAGCAATTATATTTAACACCCCCTGCCTCCCAGAAAGTTCAACATGACAAGAAGAAGACTACCCTGGGCAGACTGCAGGGAGAGGGGGGTTGCTTCTCCCACTTCCCCACATTTGCAAACTGGAGAAACTGTTGTGCCCACCCCCTAAACATATTGCTATCAAGCACCCTCTTCTGCCACCTATGTCCAGAGAAAATGCTTGTTTCAGGCCTCATTTCATGGATTGCGTGTGAGGGGAGCCTGCAGGCACTAGAAAGATTTTCTGGGCACATGCAAATCCACAGACACTATCTGTTGGCAACCCGCTGGTGTAGACAATTCTGAGCTAGATGGCCCAGTAGCCTGACTCATTATTTCTCTCTTTAATTTGTAAAGCCATTTATATACCGCCAACTCACGTAAAATATCTTAGTGGTGTACAATATACACAACATAACAAAATAAAACCCCATGAAAACAATGTGAAAGGCAGATTTCAAGGCAGATCCCTCCCACGGATCCTAGGCCAGGTGTGGGGAACTCTCCAGATGTTACTGAACTGCAAGTCCCACCATCCCTGGTCGATTATCATGCTTTCTGAGGCTGATGGGAGCAACATCTGGAAGGGCAAAGGTTCCTCGCCTCTGTCCTAGACTCATATTAAACTCTGGTTTCTATGTAATCTAAGTAAATTTCTTTTTACTTGCCCCGTCTCCTTATAGCATTTCCTGCTTTGCAATCATTGGCATACAGCTAAACACGTTATTCCTGGCTTGAAGTGTGGAGGGTATAAGCATCGTCCTTCACTGGCGACTGCCTATCAGTTTTGAGCCCGTTTCTGCTGTAAGAGTGTACGGAGGAGGTGAACGGCGCTTTCAATGGCATATGATCTCCTGAGAGATCCCTTCCAAACAAATAGTTCTGAAAGCATTCAGCCCAAAGCACAGAGGAAGCAAAGTGGAGGCAATCTAATCTAAGAATGCCTCTTTGCACCTGTCGCCAAAGAGTCATTAAAAATCTGGCAGGAACACCTAAAATGTACAGCAGGATTTGCCGAAATGTCATGTTGTATTAAAATATCAGTTTTGCATTCGAAAAAAGATGAGGAGGGGGGAAAGGGAGTTCTTTGAGGAAGAGGGGTGGCACTCCTAGGAACAAGGCTTAGATCTAGTTAGAGTCAGAGTACAAGGGGAGTAAAAAAAAAAAGATGCTCTTTGAAAGGATGAAAGGGATGAGACAAATCATTCCTAGGAGGATTGCTTTGGTAGTCGGGAGTATGATTGAAATCTACATCACAAAAGCAATAGAACTGAGTGTATGTTTTGTTGTTTGAAATGACTTGGGGCTAAGGGAAAACATGTTTGTTAAAAGTTTATTATAGATACTAAGTGTGCCGATCAGGGAAAGAGGGCTTAAGTCTTAGTTTTAACTCCCAAAGCAAGCTGGAGAATTTCTGAATTCAGCTCGAACCTAAATGTAAGTGCCTGAAACTTTTCCCCTGCGCCCACTACTTTTGGCAGTGCTCTTTTGTGATCCTGTGACTGCAGTAACCGGAGTGAGCTTCACAATGCTAAGATGGTCCACAGTAGAGTCAGGACTACCCACAAAAACCACCTGGTAGATCAGCCAAGCCCTGGACACATGGTAGAAATGAATGTGTGGGGAGATTATGCCTCCTTATGATTGAGACTATGCCTATTGACTCCATCCTGGCCTACAGTTAATTATCTACAGCAGAGATTTTTAACCTTTTTGACTCCATGGCTCTTTTAACCAACCACAATCTTTCTGCAGCACTCCAGTGGGACTCACAAGCCCAGTTATGTCACCCCTTGCCTGCAGAGCTGGCAGCCCCTCACCCCTTTTCCAACACCCTCCCTTTGGAGCAGTGGTGTAGCGTGGGGGGTGCAGGGGGGGCCGGCCGCACCGGGCACAACATCTGGGGGGGCACTCGCTCGCACTCGCAGCTCTCTGCCCCTACCTCGAGTGCTAAAATCCACAGGTTAGGGGGCGCAAATTACTTGCCTTGCCCCGGGTGCTGACAACCCATGCTACGCCACGGCTTTGGAGTGTTCCCTCAGCCTCCTTTCCTCTCCCTCTCCTTGAGAATCCTCCAGGCAGATGCTGCTGCTACAACCCCCACCCCAAACAGAGGTGACTCCCAGAGGCACCATTTACATGTGGAGCTTATAGCCAGGACTGCTGAACTAAACAGCTGTGCAAGCCTGAGGGCATCAGAGGAGGGAGGGAAGGAAAGAGGGACAGAGGCCAGTGTTGCCTGCAGCAACCTGACCATCATTCAAGACACTCCAGAGTGCCATGGCTCACTGGTTGAAAACCACTGATATACAGGGTCTTTTGCTGGCATCTCCCAATGTGCATAGACTTTGGAGCAAAGACTCTGCCTTCACTTTTTGAAGGGACCAGATCAGGTGCTCTGAGCCAGTGTTTGCTGGTGTCAGAGGTTGTCATTATTGGGTAGCCATAAAGTCCATGGAACCACGTGGCCTCGCTCCTTCTTCCTCTTGCTGCTTATTTGCATGCCAGCTCGGAGGACCAATATTGAAGTGATATGGCTATTGCTTTTGAATGTCACAGGAGGCAGGTTTTTTGGAACTACAGCAGGTAGGGAGGTTTTTATATCCTTTGATGCAACATCAAAAGGGGAAAATGCATCCCCCAAAGAGATAGCATGGATCTGCATATTTAGAGAATCTAAACAGAAATACATCACACCATAGTGGAGCCACCTGTGACTCACGTGCCTGCTCAATCTGCAATCTGGGTGCTGACGGTTGATGGACATCAGAGCTCCTGCTCTTCCTTCTTATAATTCTTTATCTTTAAATTGGACTTGGACTCGGAAGCCTGTCAAATGTTGTGCTCCTTCAAACAGAGGAATGTCCCCTGGAAATTAGAATACATGGCCACCCGACTTTGGCATGCTGAGCACATATAGGGCCACTGAACTATGGTCTCTTCCAATATACAGTTGTACATTGGTTCTCGAATGCCTTGGTACTCGGACTTTTGGCTCCTGAACGCTGCAAACCCAGAAGTGAGTGTTCTGGTTTGCAAACATTTTTCGGAAGCTGAATGTCCAATGCACCTTCTATGGCTTCTGATTGAGTGCAGGAAGTTCCTGCAGCCAATAGGAAACCGTGCCTTGGTTTCTGAATGGTTCCAGGAGTCGAATGGACTCCCGGAATGGATTAAGTTTGACAATGAAGGTATGGCTGTACAGTGGCCTGGTTCACACAATATAGTAAGCCAAACCATGGCTCACTGAGACCATGTAAATTTGTGGGTTCTCAGAGGGAAACTCACAGCCACATTTCCTCCCATCCCCTGGTCTTTTTTTCACTCCCGTGCTGTCTTGTGCTAAACCAAAGTTACTATTAAAGTTTATATTACACCCTTTAGGTATATTATCCAGGCAGCTTACAATAAAATATTTAAAGCACCATAAAAACCACACAGGGAAAAATCAGCATATTGTTCTATATGCCATTCCAATCCTCCTTCATCTTTATAATTACAAATTACAGAAACAGCAAAAAAATTATACAAGTAAATATAAGCCTTTGTAGAGTGATAAGAGTTTGTTTTTTTCTTGAGTGGAGGAGTACACACCTCCTTGTCAGTGCCAATTAGAAAGCAGACGGCACTGTTGAGGGACATTCCTCTTTCATTACTTTATTTATTAACTTCATGCAAAGACTTGAAAAGAAGCCAGTATGCTGGCAAGTTCTCCTTCTTCAGCAATTTCCTATGTATGTAGGACTTTTATGGAGTATCTGCCAGGGACCTTTATTCATGAATATCCAGGCTAAGCAACGGAGCGGAGTAATAAAGAGCAGTTCAAGTGAAACACAGAGATATAAAGCGACGGCATTTCAGAATGAATTCATTGAAACCAGGGTCAGGAGAAGTCAGAACACATCATTTGGCTTATTACCATTAAAATGAGGCTGAAGGCATTGATCTGTAAGTGAATAACCAAAAGAAGAGCCAACAATTTTGCACAGGAGGCTTGCATTTATTCTCCAAATTGTGCTCTTGCCGCCTTGCCGCCATTTCAATCGTAAATGGAATACACAGGCACAAGGATTTAAGGAGCACATTTGTAAGGGACTCCTGGTCCTGGCTGCTGATTTAAAACAAATGTAGAAGTCACAACAAGGGCATCTTTTGCCATGCTTTAGAGACCTCTCCATCACTCCTCACATATGAATAAGTGGCTTATGTGGCCTTTTGGTTTAAATTTATTTGTCTGCAAAGAAATCATTGGGATGACGTGATGCATTAGGTGCAACCCCACAACCAATTTCCGATGCTGTATAGCTCATTCATACCATGCTCCAGCTCCAGCTAAATCGGCACATGCTCCAGCTAAATCGGCACATAATTCACACTTTGATGTACGAGGGAAGGGACAGATTTACTCCTCTGCACAGACAATGGCCAACGAATGTTTCTAGAGCTCAGCTTCACACAAAAGAACAGCCATGGAGTCCTATGAAGGTGGGGTACTTGGGGAGGGACAGATTACAAATAACACAGGTGGGTAGATGGAAATAGATGGATTGGTAGTTGGTTAGATAGGATAGAACAGTCACTGCCTGTAATTTTTGCATTTCAATTCCCACTGACCCACTGCTCACATACAGTCCCCCCACTGCAACTCAGGTTAACACTTTATGCACCTGATGAAGTGGACTCTAGTCTACAAAAGTACCCCATAATAAAATGAGGTTTTCTTTAAGGTGCCACGAGACTGTTGATTTTGCTTCAACAGATTAAGGCTACCTACATGCCATACAACTAAAGCACCCCCCCCCCACCGCACACAAAGAATCCTATGGTGTGTACTGTATGCAGGCTAATGTTACCCCTCTGGGCATGAAACAAAGGTAACCCTGCCTTATTCAACATGGCCACATAGTTTCACTAGGAGTTGTCATCTGGACTGGAACTGACAGCAGCAGAAAAATTCCCTTGTAAAACTTTTTTTAGAATAACAGGGAGCTGACTTTTAGGTGAAAAGGAATTGAATAGAAAATTCAAGGTATAAGGCAGAGTGCAAAGAACAGCAGTAAAAGATTCTAGACATGCTTAATAATACTCAAGCTAGCCACTGTTCTGGGCGAAATGATTTAACAGGTCTGGGAATAGAACAGACAGCTTTTTCAGTGTACATGCAAATGCAATGAAGGATAATCCCTCTGATAGCAAATCTTATTCAAGATGTTTGACTGCATTTATTTCAGCTAAAGCTAGTCTGGCTGTGTATGGAGACTAAAATATTGGCTACTACAGGATTCCCGGCAGCCGATTAATGTGGAATCTGCATTGGCTTTACTATTAATAGTTCCCCAAAGCCCAGGCAAACTTTGCTCCCCGCTGGTGCCCTCCAGACGGAGATCCTATAAGGGATGCTCACCATTATTTTGAGAGGGGCTGTAGTCATGTACTCATGTACAACAGGCATGTGCTGAAAAATTGAAATTTCCCATCCATGCACCACACACAACTAATAAATGGAGGTTTCTGCTGCAAAAAGAAGTAATGGCCATCAGCTCAGACAGATTTTTTGAAAGGATTGAATTCATGGAAGATGGCTGTGAAGCACAATGGCTCAAACCAGCTCTGGATATGAATTTTTGGGGAGGGAAGAACAATAGAAGGCTGCTATTGGAGATACAGAAGCTTGTCTTGCTCTGTGCTCGACCCAAAACTGTGGCTTGAGACTTTCTTGGAAACCTAATGGGGAATCAAGATCTGTTGGAGTGTTAATGCTGTGAGTCCTTCAGTCTGATACTAAGGTTGCATATATGTGTAAATAAAAACACATATCCTAAAGACGCCATAGTCTCTCTCCACTGATTTTCATTCCAAGAAAACTGAACTCCTAACGTCTCTCAACCCCCCCAGAGACTGGGGTGTGTGGAAGAAATAGAGGGACTGGTATTCCAAGCTAGTATCTATATCTGCTTGTCTCTGCTCTAAATTGGTATATATACACACATGCATACTTGCTATTGAGATAGATATAGATGATAGATAGATGATAGATAGATGATAAATGATAGATAGATAGATGATAGATGATAGATGATAGATGATAGATAGATAGATAGATAGATGATAGATAGATGATAGATAGATGATAGATAGATAGATAGATGATAGATAGATAGATAGATGATAGATAGATGATAGATAGATGATAGATAGATAGATAGATAGATAGATAGATAGATAGATAGATAGATGATAGATAGATAGATGATAGATGATATAGATAGCACACAGTTGACCAAGGCTTCAAGGCCGAACACTGTAATTTCTGAAGCCCTTTAAGTCCTTTCAAATAAACAAACAAACACTTGCCAGTGTTTCTGGAAGAAGGTAAGCACGAGAACATAGAAAGCAGAGGAGAGGAGTTTCAGAACAGGTTTCCTGAGGCTTTAATAAATAGCTTCTGTGCCCCAATTCTGTCAGTAACAATATTCTTTGCTTAGTCTTTCCTTTACCACTCCTGCTCTTTTCTCTGTCTGTCTGCCAGAGAAATAAAATTCTCTTTCAATCTCTATTGTTTCAGGCCCTGACCTTTCACACCCTCTCCCCCTTTCAGTTTGTCTGTCCCCACCTCCTGCCCTCTGGTCTATTGTACCTCTTCCAAACCCACCTTTTCTATGAAATTATTGGCCAAGTAAGGCTAGAAATGGGGATGGGGCAGAAATTCAATTCAGTTTGCATTTCAGGGAGACCTTTCCAAAACGATATGCATACCAAAACATAGCCTTCCTCCGAAAACTGCACTTGTCTGAATTTTGCAATGCAGTTCTCCAGCCATACAATGTGCACAAAACTGCATATGCTGGGGTGTATGAAAACAACATGCAAAAATGCATTATAGTCGGGGGAACTGATGAGTGCAAACTGTGTATATTGGGCAACATTGCAAATAAGATTTTGTATATTAAGGGAAAGTCACATGAGAAAGGTGGTGAATTCTCATCAGGACTTCTCTTAAAAATTGCAAACTGAGAGGGAAATATGGAGAACTGAAGAGTAGGGAAATGAGAAACTGACAGATTTTTTTATCTCTAGTCTGAAAAGAAGCCTGAGCACAAGGAATGGAAACAGTAGCCTATTTTCGCTCTTTATCCCTCTCCCCTTCGTTCCCTTGCCTTCGTTGTTTCCTCTGTGTTTGAAAACCACACAAAGCCCTTGTGGGTTGCTTTTGTGGCACGCTTTGGTTCAGGAAGGCAAAAGGAGAACTTTTTATTTCTTTTGAAACATTTCATACAACCTGGTTGGTTGGTCTTGTGAAGGGTGAACGCAGAGTGAAAAAGAGAAAGACAAGATCTTCAAGCGAGGGATTAAATGATATGCAAGCTCAATGAGATCAAATAGGCTGGCTGCTATCAGGTGTGAGAGAGAAAAATTACATTTCAAATCTTGAAAGCTCTGATAATTTAGCAGTCCTTCTTTTGATTAGAAATGATCTCTTCATTTCACATCCTCTGCAATGATTACAGCTGTGTGATCTCAGTGGCATGTCGTATTCCTTGGAAACTCATGTTGTTTGTCTGCTAAAAGGTGACTCTTCCTGCAACCAAATGTTAATTAATCGTTTGATCTAGTCATTCCTCCCCTTCTCCACACTTGCTGATTTTTAGCTCACTAATGTGCTTTACAATTAGCTGTGTCAAATTAAAGGCAATGCCATTTATTTACTTAAATTTAAAATTCCGTGCATTTAACCGTGATTATGTCTGCAGAGGCACTACAGCCCAATATAGGAAACTGCTATTACATTATGGGTAAGCACTGACAAATTTACTGAACTTTAAAATTAGGTAAATAAATGACATCAACTTTAATTTGATACTGTGTTGATAGGCAAGAGTCGTGGTTTGAAAAACTCAGTTTGAAAACAGGGCTTGTTTTTTGCACATGATCAAGTAGCTTTAATTCCCTGCTTACATATGAGGAATGTGTTTTGCCATTCTCATGTTCCCAAGATGATAATGATAATCCTTAATTATGGTCCATACATTACTCTCTGATACTTAAGAGAAAAAACCACCACGTGTAAAACAGTCTAGTCCTATGAGCTTCCTAATGACAGTGATAAGAAAATAGGAACATGTTTTATTTATTATTGGGTTGTTTTCATGACGAACATTTCCCTTCACAGAGAGAACCAAAAGTATGCAATTGCTTTAGATGCCGTTTTGACCAATGAGGTTGCCTGACTGTCATGTCAATGCCCAAGGTCAAAGAGATACAGTAATCCTTAGTTTAACCCAGCTATCAACACTCAAGCTCAGTAAGCACATATCCATAATCGTTTGAAATCCCTGACTCTTTGAGGATCAACTAATCTTCAAGTTATAAGCAACACCTCAATGAGTTCATAAGAGGACAGCA
Source organism: Podarcis muralis (assembly GCF_964188315.1). NCBI lineage: Eukaryota > Metazoa > Chordata > Lepidosauria > Squamata > Lacertidae > Podarcis > Podarcis muralis. Next base: position 41,615,244 of record NC_135665.1, on the reverse strand, counting down.
AGCCATCTAATCATTTGAAGATCTGTTGGATTAGTTTAAAAATATATATCAAATGGACAATGTAATGCAGCAGTTATAACTGATTTAACGCAGCCGTTAGATCCTTGTCATTGAAGGGCAGGTGAGCGTTCGTAGGATTCCCCTCTCTTGCTTTTAGTAACACTATTTACAGTTGTGTGAGGATTTAGTGTTGATTTCTGAGAAGTGTGCAGAACATTAAGCAGAACCGGTGTCATTAAATCAAACGCTTTCCATAAAAATGTAACATATAGTGACAGCAGAATTATTGTTGTACTGCACAATTGCTGAGTCCTCCAATGATAATGCAAGGATGTGTCAGCATATCGTCAGCACCTTTGCAACAAAACAGTACTCATTATCTCCATTTTGAAGCTTTGCCTATTGATTTATGAGTCCCAAGGATCTATATTGGGAGAAGAACTAGCAGCTGATACCTTCCTGAAGGATCCTGGAGTCCACGGTGAGCAGCAAGGTGGCCAAGTTTGTGGATGGCTCCCAATTATTCAGGGTGGGGGAAATGCAAACAGGTTGTGAGGAGGTCCAACACCTTTCCAAAGTAGGTAATAAGATGGGAAAGGAGATTCAACGTAAGGAAGTGTTAGGTGATGTATATTTGAGGTCAACATTTCCAACTTTTCATTGTTAGACACACTTAATGGGTCTAAGGTGGTGGTGAATGATGAGCAAAGAGATATTGGGGTCGTGGTGGGTAGGTTAAAGAAGACAACAACACATTATGTTATTGTTTTGTTTTCTATTCTCTTTTCTTGTTTTTATCTGTAAACTTCCTTGAGTCCCATCAGAGAAAATGGCAGGGTATAACTAAAGATATAATAATAATAATATGCATTTGTAAGCTGCATTTATGCTATCACCTCAGATACAATTCCCCAGCATTCCACCTCTCACTAACACCCCCCTCCCCAAAAAAAAAACTACTCCTGGGAGAAAGGCCATCCTTATCACAGAAAGTAATCGGAAGGAAAGTTTCTAGAAATGGTCCAACATACAAGCAATAGCAGTAAAGGAAGCAGCATTCCTTTAAATTCAGAGCACCAGAACCAAAACACAATTACCCTGCGGTAATTTCTGAGACAAGCACCGGTCCTATTTGAATTCCTGGCCCGCCTGCGAGTCCCTTGTTGTTGCAAAACCTGATGATATCATTATTGTAAAGAGAACAAAAGTCCCGGAGTTGTGTCTATGTTAAGAATCTGTTTGATGGGCAGGATGCCATATGGCAAAGGGGAATCTGTGGCGCTACAACCAGGCAGCTCTTCTGTAACCCAATGATTGAAACATACATGCTGCTGAGAAAACACAATGGCGCATTGTTCAATGTGCAGCCTTGCCAGACGTCAAGCATACAAAAGCGATGTTCTCTCTCTCCCCACTTGTAATTAAGAATGAATGAGCACATGGCTCCACATTAGATGAGGCATATGTTTAATAGGGACCTTTTGTCATTTAGAAGCCACAAAGGATTCCTTCGCTGATGATACAAATAAAATAAAATCAAGCCATTGTCATAACTCAAGTGTCTCACATAAGCACTTCTGGAATCACATCATGATAGGGCCATGGGTCTTGCATATTATTACCTATTACGGGATAAATGCGTTAGAGATGGGATGCCAATTAGCGTGGGAAATGCTCAGTGTTTATGTACACAATGACATAAATGTTCCATCTGATAATGAAAAAGTTCATCTGAGGATTCTTAGACTCTCTCCCTCTCTTTCTCTTTCTGTCTCTTGGGTTCCAGCTCTCCTGATTAGTCTTTGTGGTTGTGTAGACAATTCACAGTGCCTCGGAGCAGATGGCAATAAGTCAAGCTCAAGAGGAAACCAGGGTTGTTTAAGAAGTGTGATAGAATTCATTCTTCTTCTTCTTCTTTTTAAAAAAAGGTCATGACTGGTGTTGAACAGAAGTGATGAACAGAGGAAGCACAAGGAAGCAATACCCAAAGTGAATGGTATGAAAGCAATAATGGTATGCAGCTAAGGGAGACTGCAAGGTCCTTAAAGGGCTTGGGATACAGGCCCGTGATGCACATTTGCATACATTTCACAAATTCTAATTTATATGCACAGATGCCTCTTGGAAAACTAAAATGTTGGGTGGCTAGAGCCTCACCACTACCATGCATTGTACTTCACCCAGAAGCAAAGGGGGGGAGGGGGGATGAGGAAAGGAGTAGGAGATCTCAGATCTCCTAGGTCACTCCCTAAGAAGGCAATGATTTCCATTTTGAACTGTATTTGCCACGATCAACGCTGTTTCCACTCCACTGCAGTGCATTTCCCACTAAATACTGCATTATGAATTTCAGTATTCACTATTTATCATGTTTTGCAGGGTTGCTGTATTTCAAAAAGTAAAAAACCAGGACACCCTGGAAGTTGAAGAGCTTTTTTTTAAACCCCCCCCCCACACTTTTTTTGATTGACTTGACTAAGATTCAGGACAAACTGCTGGCTGCCGGAAATTCCCCTCAGACATCACTTCCACCTTTGAAATCCCAGGAAAATCCTGGGAAAATTCAGCCTCAGTTTGTCTGGTCAATGATGATGGAAGTTGTGTAGTCCAACCACACCTGGAGGCTCACAGGTTAGCCACTCCTGAACCATGTGGTCTTTTGTCCTGATCTCGCAAGGCTCTTCTTCATGTCACCTGAGATAAATTAAAATGCAAAGCTTCTGGATAAAGATACTTATCAGGATTTTACTGGCTGCTTCCAGCACTTTCATTAGAAAGGCTATTATAACTGGATAGCTAGTTATTCTCCCTTTGGGGGAATCCCATGGAGTTTTGGCACTCTAGCTCCAACGTGACAGTAAAATCTGTCAACCCTAATTATCTTTACTTTTGTGAGTGGAAATGGAAATAAATAGTGTAAAAAGCTGCTGCACCTCAAGAAGTGAGCAGGATCAGCCCCAGCTCTCACTCTGCCACCATCCTTTCAAATCTGTAAACATAGTGGCATTTGTGAAATGAGCGTATGCTATTTCTGTTTCTGGCTGCAGCTATTAAGAAGTAAAATCTATAATGACTTCCCTCACATCTTGAATGATCTCTGTAGCCAGGTTTGATTTCCGAGATGCCAAGCTTCATCAGCCTAATCTGCAGAGGGCAGAATAATTTTCCACGCTAATTTTCCTCAGATGGAGTACAAACGCGGTTCGAGAATTTCAGAGGAGATATTACTTCTTGAACACAGGAGCAGTCCAGGCACAGCACAAGACAATTCGGGGGGGGGGGGGGATGCCATCAAAATATAACTGAACCCCAAAATTTATTCAGCACTAATTAGAATACCTCAAGACAAAAGTGGCCCTCCAGGTCACTCTGTTTGGCCCTGGGGACTCTTTCTAGGTGCCCCTAAGACACACCTGTTACTAGACCCATGCTCTGCTCTCCTCTGGTGCTTTATCCTGACTGGAAGGTGTCCTCAAACTGATTCAGGGACTTTTGCACAGCCAAAATGTGGATGGTCTTGTGGTGAGGGGAAAGAGAAGGAGATGCGCAGGCAGCCTGTGGCTTTGTGCTTCTTCTTGAGCCTGCCTCTGGTTGACCAAATCAGATCAGGATCCAGGTTACAGGTGGATTCAGCAGATAGCCATGGTAGCAAATGCCTTGACTTTTATGTGGCTGGGTAGCCTGCTGTACAAAAGTAAGAGGTCACATTCTTTGCTCCACCCACATTTATGTCTGCCCCACCCACTTTTGCATCTGGCCCCGCCCCACCTATAACTGGCTCCCGACCCCATGAAGGCTAGCCATGGTGGCCCTGGCCCTCAGACTGAAATAGGTTCCCCACTCCTGGTCTGTGGTAATGATCACCTCTGCATAGCCTGCTATCCTTGTTCTGTTCTCAATATGCTCAGCATTTAATCTGGAGATCATCTCTGTTTCTAAATACAGGCCAAGGCTGCCAGAGGCAGAGATCTAGAGTCAGTGTAAGGAGCAGTAATTACTAGCAGCCAGACTGATTTTGCAGTTAAAATGTAATCATACTTTTGACCTTTTCATTCAACAATAACCTACACTAATGATGCCTATACAAACAAGAAAGATACTCAATTATTTCACCTTATTTAATGATGTGAGCTACTTTAATGCTCTGTCAGAGTAACTTGATTTGGAAATTCTTAATAAAAGATAAATACCAATTCTGAAGATTCTGTGTTATTGCAGCCCAGACACAGGGGAAGAAAAACCCCTTATCTGTTCACATTCATCTATTCCATCTGCCATTTACTGAACTTTCTGCCATCTGCTCTTATTACTTCTCAAACTCCTCAATTCCTTCTCCTTGATTTTCTGGTGCTGCCTGCCCTATAGGGATGTTCTTGCATCAGATTAGATGAAATGTGATGCAGACAACTAATCCTGCCATCTTTATGAGAAGCTACCAAGAGTGATAGATCCCACCTGTCCAGGCATTTGCCAAAAACATCTTTTGGATATAGTTGTTCATTCCATTCCTAATTATACTTTAGAATGTTCCCAAATGCTATCGTAAGATATCTCACATTAGAGCTTTGATTTTGTGACCAGCTCAGCGATTACCACTGCTATACAGTGATCGTCTTCCAAAGCAACTACTCTATTCCAAACTTAAAAATGGAAAGCGCAATGCTGGTGGTCAACAAAAGAGGTTTAAAGACTGTCTCAAGGCAAATCTTAAAAAATGTAGTATAAACACCGACAACTGGGAAACACTGGCCTGTGAGCGCTCCAGTTCGAGAACAGCCTTTACCAAAGGTGTCATGGGCTATGAAGACACTCGAACTCAGGACACAAGGGAGAAACGTGCTAAGAGGAAGGCACGCTTGGCAAATCCACACCGTGATCAACTCCCGCCTGGAAACCAATGTCTCCACTGTGGAAGGATGTGTGGATCCAGAATTGGCCTCCACAGTCACTTACGGACTCACTGTTAAAACCATGTTTATGGAAGACAATTTTACTCAGCTACGAGCCATCGCCAAAGGAGACAGTGTACATTTAAAGCACACACACCCTAAAATATTACTGAGAGCTGTAGTTTACCCTTCAGACAGGTGCAATTCCCAGCACCCTTAACAAACTACTACAGTGGTGCCCTGCAAGACGAATGCCTCGCAAGACGAAAAACCCGCTAGACGAAAGGGTTTTCCGTTTTTCAGTTGCTTCGCAAGACGATTTTCCCTATGGGCTTGCTTCGCAAGACGAAAACGTCTTGCGAGTCTTGCGATTTTTTTCCGCTCCCCCCCCTTTTTCTAAGCCGCCAAGCCGCTAATAGCCTTTTAGCTGCTAAGCCGCTAAGCCTTTAATAGCCGCTAAGCCGCTAAACTGCTAATAGCACTAATCCGCTAATAGGGTTGCATCACAAGACGAAAAAACCGCTAGACGAAGAGACTCGCGGAACGGATTATTTTCGTCTTGCGAGGCACCACTGTATTCCCATTTTTGGGGGTTGAGGGGAGGAATATGCTTTAAAAATATGGCATGTGTCAAGATGGTGGAATTAAATATATGGCATTAAGTCATGGTGGTGACTGGTTAGCCATTGGCAGATGAGTACAGCTAATCATTCTGTGAAAACTGGACTGATCACTTCAGGGCTGGCATCGGGGTTGACACTGTTGGGCTTCTGACAAGGTCCTTGCCCCAGAGGGGGACCCGCTGCCAATCCCTGAAGCTGCCTGGTTCTCCTCTTCCTCCTCCTCTTCTCTCTTGCTGCTTGTGTGCCTGACCTCTCCTTGAGGAGTGGTGAGAGGAAAATTGAGAAGGAGCAGTAACCCTGGAATAGTGTATGCCTGCCCTCAAACAACATCATATATGTTGGAGGGGATCTTGGGGGCCACAGCCCAAACCCTCTACTTAGTGTAGGACCTACAATGCAGCATGTAGCTATAGCAGAGATAGCTAACCTGTGGCCCTCCAGATGTCATTGGACTCCAACTCTCAGCAGATCCAAGCCAACATGATGAATGTTCAAGAGAAGTTGGGAGTTGTAGTTTAGCAATATTTCATAGAATCATAGAATCATAGAGTTGGAAGAGACCACAAGGGCCATCGAGTCCAACCCCCTGCCAAGCAGGAAACACCATCAGAGCACTCCTGACATATGGTTGTCAAGCCTCTGCTTAAAGACCTCCAAAGAAGGAGACTCCACCACACTCCTTGGCAGCAAATTCCACTGTCGAACAGCTCTTACTGTCAGGAAGTTCTTCCTAATGTTTAGGTGGAATCTTCTTTCTTGTAGTTTGGATCCATTGCTCCGTGTCCGCTTCTCTGGAGCAGCAGAAAACAACCTTTCTCCCTCCTCTATGTGACATCCTTTTATATATTTGAACATGGCTATCATATCACCCCTTAACCTCCTCTTCTCCAGGCTAAACATGCCCAGCTCTCTTAGCCGTTCCTCATAAGGCATCGTTTCCAGGCCTTTGATCATTTTGGTTGCCCTCCTCTGGACACGTTCCAGTTTGTCAGTGTCCTTCTTGAACTGTGGTGCCCAGAACTGGACACAGTACTCCAGGTGAGGTCTGACCAGAGCAGAATACAGTGGCACTATTACTTCCCTTGATCTAGATGCTATACTCCTATTGATGCAGCCCAGAATTGCATTGGCTTTTTTAGCTGCCGCGTCACACTGTTGGCTCATGTCAAGTTTGTGGTCAACCAAGACTCCTAGATCCTTTTCACATGTACTGCTCTCAAGCCAGGTGTCCCCCATCTTGTATTTGTGCCTCTCATTTTTTTTGCCCAAGTGCAATACTTTACATTTCTCCCTGTTAAAGTTCATCTTGTTTGTTTTGGCCCAGTTCTCTAATCTGTCAAGGTCGTTTTGAAGTGTGATCCTGTCCTCTGGGGTGTTAGCCACCCCTCCCAGTTTGGTGTCATCTGCAAATTTGATCAGGATGCCCTTGAGTCCATCATCCAAGTCGTTGATAAAGATGTTGAATAAGACCGGGCCCAAGACAGAACCCTGTGGCACCCCACTAGTCACTCTTCTGAATTTGGAGGGCATCACATTGCCTACCCTATCTAGAGCATGTTGTCAGTACAGATGAGTCACTCTTTTTATACAAAGGATTTATATCTTTGGAATTCTGTGTTAAGTAAGTTTGAGTATGCACACTTGCTTAAGGAGATAAGAAGTTCTTTGCTGAATCAGATGAAGATCCACTTCATTCAGCATCCTTTCCAAGAATCACAGCAACCACTTGCTTAAGGATATAAGAAGTTCCTGCTTCTCCTGTACAGTCTAGACCTGTTTGCCTTATTTTGAAGGCTATTGGGTATACAATGTATATTTTTATTGTCATAAGCTGCTTTGCGACTCAGTTGGTGAAAAGTTGGATATACGTTTTAAGAATAAAAACAAGAATTGTCTGAAGCATGATGGAAGGTCAAGGTCTAGAGATGATTCCCTTGTCCTTCTTAGATGAATTCCTCCACTTGATTTTGGTCTCCCTAAGCATATAACTGAGTTTCAGTCTTTGATGTTTAAATATTTCCAGGATAACTTCTGAAGATAGAGACTCTTCAAGTGGTCTTTATCACTTTGTAAAAAGGGAACGCATTGCTGTCTAATCACAAGAGTCCTGAAAGTTCATTTGCTCTTGGCCGTGCATATTTACAAATGTAAGGTGCACAGCCCAGGTTTTTCAGATGCTTTACAGGAATTTGTTCATATTTCAACAAAGCATTTAATTACACACCTGCTTGATGCAGAAGATTTGATTAGAGATAGTAGAAGCCCCCAATCCCATTTTCTTCAATGTCAAGATGAAAATCAAATCATTCTCTTTCTCGCTGACTCACCAAAGCTGCAATAATGTTGGCTCACATTTTAAGCAGTCAGCAAGCTGTTTGTTGTCCCCTCAATACATGGGGGGAAATTAGCAGAAAAGGGTGGGAGTTGCATTTTAAGTTATTGCTATTTTTTCTTCTGTCCTGCATGTAGGAAAAAGGATTAAATATTCACTTATTTTTCTTTTAGTTTTAATTAACACAGAAGAGGAACATCACAGTACAAATGAGGGCAAGAATGCTTGGCTCTGCAAAGGTCTGTCTGATCTGCTTCTTTCCTTAACTACTAACCACTTGGAGCAACTGTGAGCTCTCTGATGCACTGATCAAAATTTCAAACATAACTCAACATTTATTGAGACATCCAGCTCTGCATTTCTTAACTGGTACAGATATCAGTGCTATTTTTCTGGAAAATGAGCTACCTGAATTTTCCATGAACACCTCCCTTGTTCTCTTATAATGGCAATGGCACACACCTGAGAGGTGCTGGAACTGAGTTCCAGTGAGTTCTGGCTGAAAAAAAGCCCTGGAGACTGTTATTTAAAAAAAATTATGTCAGTTATTCCACTCTTCCCTTTATAAGAGTCCTGGGTAGCAAAGAACATTTAGATGGAGTTTTTCAGGTATGATCATCCAAGTCCTGTTCAGAAAATTCTATTCCATACGTACGTGTCAGGGGCTCAGGAGCAGAGGGACAGGAAAGGGAGGAATTAGAGACCGAGGGGGAGGAATCCGAGGGGGAAGTGAGTGATGAGAGCCGCCCGAGGTCTCTAAGTCTCTCCAGCGAATCGGAGGATTCACAGAAAGGGGCTCCCGTGGTCAGAGCTAGGGGGTTGCCAGAGGGAACACCTCAGGAAGGAGGGGCCAGAGGGGACTCAGAGAGCAGCAGCTGGAAATCGGGACCAGCTTCCCCACCGGAGAGCAGTAGGGGGGAGGAGTCCCAGGCATCGGCATCAGGCAGCCTTCCGTCAGAGGAAGGACATGAGTCAGGGTTAGCCACGCCTGCATCAGAGAGCGAGGAAACGGTCAAAAGGAAGGTCGGAGGCAGCGCGCGCGCGCCAAGTTCAAATGTACAAGAGGGTGGCGCAATGAGCAGCCCAGATAGGGAGCCAGGTCCTAAAGCCCGCCGAAGGGAGGGGGAAGAGTCCGAGGGGTCCGCCTCCGAAGCGTCCAGGAAGGAAGGGACCCCGGGGGGTGGTAGGACCCAGAGGCGGAAGGAGAGACGGGAAAGGTGGAGTAAGGCTAGAGTCTTAAGCTGGTGTACAGGGGGCGGAGACTCAGACGGAGCTTCGCCGGTCTAGTGTCCAGACGTAGAGACGCACGCTAGGGTTTGAAAATGGATAATGTACTTTAATAAAGACTTTTGTATATTACCGCTGGCTAGCGTTGGTCCTCTGTGAGCTGGGACCTGGAGGCAGTCTCTGACAGTAAGCTCCGTCTCAAATTTCATCAGTTTTCTTCACCGAAGGAGTCGCTGCGTGAGTATACGCAGCGCGGGAAGAAGACTGGTGCCTCGCGAGCTCACAAGAGTCAGGCGAAATGACTACCGAACAGCAAATAGCTGCCTTGCAAAATGCGGTGACACAACTCAACGCGGAGGTAATCGCATCCAGGAAGAGAGAAGACGAAGCGGCTGCTGCCTGCAGAGAGCTCCAAGCCAGGTTGGAAGTGCTTGCGAAGCAGGGGCAACCGGGACCCAGATCCGAGGGGATTGGGTTGGGGAAGAGAGGAGGCAGCCTTGTATCTCAGTTCGATGGGAATTTACAGCACTACCCCAATTTCCGAGCAGACGTGCAGTTTGCGCTGAAACTGCTGGAAAAAGACTTTAGAGATGAGCAAGAGAAGGTGGGGTTTATCTTGTCCCATTTGCAAGGGGACGCGAAAGCATGGCTGCGCAATCTGTGGAGAGATAAGGATCCAGCGCTCCGGAGTGCAGATGCATTCATTAAAGCAATGGATTCCTGCTTTTTATCAAACATTGACATTGACATTGCCCGGAAGGACATATTTGGGCTAAGACAAGGGAAAGCCAGCGTAAGGCAGTTTCATTCCCGCTTTTTTGCATTGGTCAACGTCCTGGGTTGGGATAAGGATTCTCCGCCTGTTAGAGACCTCTTTTGGGAGGGATTGAACCCGCAGGTCAAGGATGAGATCGCAAGGGGGGAGAGACCCAAAAGCACTCAGCAAGTGGTTGAAAGAGCGCTAACAGTGGGTGTGCGGCTGGAAGAACGCCCATGGAGCAAAGAAGAAGGGCGTTGGGGACGCACACCAGCGAGAGGGCCCCCCCTCCTGCCCAGGGATGTCGCGCGTGCGCAGTCCACGCCTCCACAGGGAGGGGGCGAAGAGCCGATGGAGATTGGCGGTGCTAGGGCTCACTCAGCAACCAGAGCCTTAACACCGGGAGCAGTCAAAACGAAGCCGCCTAGAGGGAACAGGAAGTGCTATATCTGCGACAGTGGACAGCACATGGCGAAAGAGTGTCCCCAGAGGCTCCACAAGCACACTGCAGCTTCATTGACAGTAATGGAAGCAAATCAGCAGAGAGGACCACAGCAGGGAAACGACGGAGTCTGGCTGGAAACGGAGGCACTGGGGCCCAGCCAGACGAGTCAGTGAAGAAGTCCCCAGAGATTTTGCAGCCCACAGACCCCCTCCCGCCCAAACCAGTGGTGCAGCTCACCGCATCGCTCCAGCTGCCCAATGGACTCACCTTAGAAGTGCCTATTACGATTGACTCTGGCAGTAATGCGGACTTTATAGGACTGGAGTTTATTCAGCAACACAACATAGCGCTGCTGCCAGCCACGCTGCCCCTGAAGGTGGTCACAGTAGATGGCAGGGAACTGCTGGGGGGGCAGGTGGTACAGCAGACACCACCTATGGTGATGCAAATTGGGAATCACCAGGAAGTCATCAGCTTCAATGTCACCCAATTGTCGGACACGCCCGTAGTTTTGGGCATGAGTTGGCTGCACAGGCACAGCCCAGCATTGGCTTGGTACCAACGCCAACTGACTTTTGGCTCCTCCTACTGTGCGGAGCATTGCATCCTACCTAGCCCATAAGGGGAAGAGGAAGACCCGCAGCTACATTTGGGCACGCTGCAAGCAGTGCCTCTCAAGTATGCGGAATTTTTGGAGGTATTCTGTGAGAAGGAGGCGGACAAGCTACCTCCGCACAGACCCTATGACTGCAAGATTGACCTCCTGCCGGGGGCGACGCTGCCAACCGGGAAACTGTATTCCATGTCTGAGGATGAACTGCAGGAACTCAGGGAGTTCATAGATCACAATTTGAAGCGCAGGTTCATCCGGGAGTCGAAAGCGGTGGGAGGCAGCCCAGTATTCTTTGTGAAGAAGCGGGATACGCCCCAAAAAAGACTGGTGGTGGACTATAGAATTTTGAACTCGAAAACCAAGCCCTCGGCCTTCCCCATGCCCAAGATAGACGACCTGCTCGCGACGGTGAGGAAAGGACGCGTTTTTACCAAGTTGGATCTGCGAGGGGCGTACAACCTGATTCGCATGCGGGAAGGCGACGAGTGGAAGACGGCCATGTTCACGCCACTGGGCACCTACGAATACAGAGTTATGCCCTTCGGATTACAAAATGGCTCTCACTGTTTTCAAGCCTTCATGCATCACGTGTTGGCGGGACTCCTTTACAAGAAGTGCGTATGCTTCCTGGACGACATCCTGATATTTTCTGAGTCGCGAGAAGCGCACGAGAGGGATGTCAGGGAAGTTCTGCAGAGACTGAAGGAGCACAGGCTGTACGCCAAGCTGGAGAAGTGCCAGTTCGACATGACGGAGGTGGATTTCCTAGGCTACAAACTGTCGGACAAGGGGCTCGCCATGGACAGCGCCAAGGTTCGCTCAGTATTGGACTGGAAAAGCCCGCGCAATCGGAAGGAAGTCCAGCGGTTTGTCGGCTTTGCCAACTTTTACCGCAAGTTCATCAAGGGGTTCGCTATGCAGACGGCAGCCATCACCGACACGCTCAGCTCCAAGAAGAAGAAATTCATCTGGACGGAGCAAGCGGAGCAGTCCTTTCAGAAACTCAAGCGCCTCTTCGCGTCCGAAGAGCAGCTGCTGCATGTGAATCCCAGCAGACCGATGAGGGTGGAGACAGACGCCTCAGACAGAGCCGTGGGAGCCGTCCTGTTGCAACAAGACCAGCAGGGGGACTGGAGGCCGTGCGCCTTCTACTCGAGGAAGCTCAGCAAGTCGGAGCAGAATTACACCATCTGGGACAGGGAGTTGCTAGCCATCCATGCAGCGTTCAAGGCATGGCGGCACTTCCTTATCGGAGCCAGACACACAGTGCAGGTCCGCACGGACCACAAGAATCTAGAGTACTGGCGCACGGCGAGGTTCCTGAACCAGAGGCACATTAGATGGGCGGAGTTCTTCGCGGACTTCGACTTCAAGATAGAGTACATCCCGGGCGACAACAACGTAATGGCGGATGCATTGTCCAGAAAGCCGCAATACCTCGAGGAGGCGGCACCGTCGGCGGCCAAGCACATTTTCGCACCGGAAGCGTGGGCATGCGCTTCGGCAACCGTGGACCTGGACGCCGTACGTCAAGCGCTGCAGGAGGACCCCTTCGCACGAACCAAGATGGAGGAGGTGCACAAGGGCACGGTGAAGGACGACGAGTTCCAGATAAGAGACGGGTTACTCATCCGCAAGGGAGCGCTCTACGTGCCGGGAGACGACCTCCGCGCAAGGATACTGCAGCAGCTACACGACGCTCCCACCGCCGGGCACTTTGGCAAAGAAAAGACGGTGGAATTAGTGGCCAGAGACCTTTGGTGGCCCAAGATGCGGGGGGAAGTAGCCGATTACGTCTCGAGATGCGACACCTGCCAGAGGGCCAAGTCAGTTCACAGACCGCCGGCGGGACTGCTGGAACCGCTGCAGACACCGTCGGAACCGTGGGAGAGGGTGGCCCTGGACTTTGTCACGGACCTGCCCAGTTCGAGGGGAAAGACAGCAGTGCTAGTGGTGGTGGACATGTTCACCAAAATGGCACACTTCATTCCGTGTGCGAAGGTGGCCACGGCGGAACAGACCGCCAGACTGTTCATAGACCACGTGTTTAAAGTCCACGGTCTGCCACGGTCTATTCTCTCCGACCGGGGGCGACAGTTCATCTCGAACTTCTGGCAGAAGCTGATGGGCATCCTGAACGTCAAGATCAACCTAGCGTCGGCGAGACACCCACAGACCAACGGGCAAGCGGAGAGGGTCAACGCCATCATGCAGCAGTACCTGAGATGTTACGCCAATCAGCAGCCTACGACATGGGTAGACTACCTACCCCTCGCAGAGTTCGCGTACAACAATACGAAGCACGTGTCGACAGGGGTGACGCCGTTCTTCGCCAACAACGGGAGGCATCCCAGAACCTTCCCGGGTTTAGAGAGAGTGGGGGAGGGGGAGCCACAGGCAGCGGAAGCCTTAGCGTCGGAGTTGCAGGAAGTCCACGAACAGCTCAGGAGGCAGTTAGAACTAGCAAAGCACGCATACAAACTGCAGGCTGACAGACACAGAAGAGTTGGGGAAGACATACAGGTGGGAGACTGGGTCTGGTTAGCAGCGCAAGCAGTGCCGACCAGATCGTTAGCGAAGAAGAAGCTAGGGCATAAGCAGCTAGGGCCTTACCAAGTCCAGGCACAGGTCAATCCAGTGGCCTTCCGGTTGGCACTTCCGGAGGGTTCCAGAATGCATCCGGTGTTCCATAGATCGGTGCTCACGCCCTACAAAGCACCTCATAGATTTCAGGAGCCAGGCACAGCGCCAGACCCGCTAAGAGAAGGGCCCAGAAAGGGAGGGTCGCCAAGAGGGGGACACATCAACGAGGTCACAGAGATTTTAGACTCGAGATGGGGGGAAGAGGGAGTAGAATATCTCCTAGCCAGAGAGGGTACCCCGGCCAGTGCCAACAGTTGGGTGCCGGACTATGCCTTGGAGGAGCCTCTGCTCAAGGAAGAATTTCATGCCCTCTTCCCAAACAGGCCCATGCCAGCCGAGTATTTCGACGACTGGCTCTTCACACCCACACTTTCAGCCAGCACGTTCCAGGGGTTCGCCTCGGACGAGGAACCGGCACCAGACACACGCTCCCCGGAGGGCTCACCCTCGGGGTCTGCCTCAGACCGCTCTTATTGGTGGGACGATCGACCAGAGGAGCAGTGGCGCAAGAAGTGGCTGGGGGGTCCTTGGCAGACATCACCCTCAGAGGAGAACGGGGGCAAGACGGACATGGACGTGTGGGGGGAGGACGTGGGGTTCGAACACGAAGGCAGAGACATGGAAGCAGAGGAGATCGACGTCAACGAGTGCACGGAGAACGAGCCGGACCTAGCCGGTTTGATGTACGACACGGGGGACGAACTGTATCCGGCACTCACCCCCGCTACGACGGAGCACCCAGTACCCACACCGGAAGGAGGGGAGGGGGGAAGGGGGGGCTTCGAGGGGGGGATGGATGTCAGGGGCTCAGGAGCAGAGGGACAGGAAAGGGAGGAATTAGAGACCGAGGGGGAGGAATCCGAGGGGGAAGTGAGTGATGAGAGCCGCCCGAGGTCTCTAAGTCTCTCCAGCGAATCGGAGGATTCACAGAAAGGGGCTCCCGTGGTCAGCTAGGGGGTTGCCAGAGGGAACACCTCAGGAAGGAGGGGCCAGAGGGGACTCAGAGAGCAGCAGCTGGAAATCGGGACCAGCTTCCCCACCGGAGAGCAGTAGGGGGGAGGAGTCCCAGGCATCGGCATCAGGCAGCCTTCCGTCAGAGGAAGGACATGAGTCAGGGTTAGCCACGCCTGCATCAGAGAGCGAGGAAACGGTCAAAAGGAAGGTCGGAGGCAGTGCGCGCGCGCCAAGTTCAAATGTACAAGAGGGTGGCGCAATGAGCAGCCCGGATAGGGAGCCAGGTCCTAAAGCCCGCCGAAGGGAGGGGGAAGAGTCCGAGGGGTCCGCCTCCGAAGCGTCCAGGAAGGAAGGGACCCCAGGGGGTGGTAGGACCCAGAGGCGGAAGGAGAGACGGAAAAGGTGGAGTAAGGCTAGAGTCTTAAGCTGGTGTACAGGGGGCGGAGACTCAGACGGAGCTTCGCCGGTCTAGTGTCCAGACGTAGAGACGCACGCTAGGGTTTGAAAATGGATAATGTACTTTAATAAAGACTTTTGTATATTACCGCTGGCTAGCGTTGGTCCTCTGTGAGCTGGGACCTGGAGGCAGTCTCTGACAGTACGCATCACTCCAACATTTCTCTGACGAAAATAGGATCATTCTATTTAATAATAATAATAATAATAATAATAATAATAATATCATTTATACCCCACTCATCTGACTGCGTTGCCCCAGGCATACTGGGCAGAATCCAACATATATAAAAACATTAAACATTTTTTTAAAAAAAACTTTCCCTATACAGGACTACCTTCAGGTGTCCTCTAAAGGTTGTATAGTTACTTATCCCCTTGGCCCTCTAAAGTTTCTCTGATGAAAATAGGGGCATCCTAAGGAAAAGCAGGACATTCTGGGATAAAATCAGAAACTGGGACAGCTTCTGTAAATCCATGACTGTCCCTGGAAAATAGGGACACTTGGAGGGTCTGTGTGTGATTTGGCTTCTTAGTAGTAGTCATGCCACTAGAATGGTGTGTGAATGTAAACTCAGTACACTGCAGGCCTTTAAAAGGGAGGGAAATGTGACCATTATAGTATTCCACTGGGACTAAAGGACAAACTAGATGTGACATTAATTGCATGTTTGATTGTTTTTAAATCTAAACAGCAGCTATGGAGGAACATGAGAAGTACGGGAAGTGCAGTGGGTGGAGAGGGAGAATTTAACTCCAACTCTGCTGTGGTCCTAATGATAATCCCCTCCACACACTGCTATTTGCATTAGGAGAGAAACCTTCATTGATCCAAAAACAATAAAAAGAAGCCTTAAAATCTATATTGAACCAGTAGCAGAACGGTAGAAAAGGTGGCTTGGGGGTAATTCCCAATCGCGACGTAATTTGGAAAGGGTCGCTCATTTGTTACAAATTCATAAGGCAAAGAGTGGTGAGCACAAATGGAAAGCCAACCAAAGCTCAGGGAAGATTGCTTTGTATAAAACATTGTACTTCTCAATATCCGCTAAAGACATTTTCTGTCATGACATCTGACAGCTGAAAGCAGTTCTAGTGGGTGCACCCTTTCATTCCTCTAACTGCGCAATGTAATATTAATGATAAATCCGATGCTTCCTTTGTACGAGATTTTGGAAGATCTGCCATGCTGTGTTAACCAGCAAACTGATAAGCCTGTTGCCCTGCACCGAAATAGATTTCTTGTCATCTAAGATCCAAGGACCAAACTAGATGACATGATGGAGATCCCTAATTGAGTGTCACATCTCATTAAATTTTGGTAAGCACTTGCAAAAATAAAAGAAAAAGATGGAGAAAATGAAAGCATTTTCTACTCAACAGTAGACGAGGGGAGAGATTTTCAGAGGCGAAATGCTGTAAGGCAAAGGACACAGGAGCACATATACGCATGATGCCTCTAGCAGAATGCCATCCATAGCTGATATTCTTTTTAACTAAAATTTGTGGGGAGTGGAAATTAATCAAACTTGGCTCTAAAGGGTAGGACAAAATCTTGAATAAATACTGACACTTCAGCCCACCTGATAAGTTTCATCAAGTAGGAGGGTGTTTGTTGGTTTATTTTTGTTCTTATTATATATTTTGTGTTATCATTTTGTAGTTATGTTGTGACTCACCCTGTGATCTTTGGATAAAGGGCAATATACTACTACTACTATTACTACTACTACTACTACTACTACTACTACTACTACTAATGTTGACATCAGCAGCTGGCAGCATTTTAAAATACATAAATCAACAAATTGTCATGATGAAATCATGAAATAGTCATTAAGGCTGAGTTCTGTGGGAGTTTTTTGTTTGAAATTGGACGGGTGTGTGTTGAGGGAAGCTAGTTTGATCCTGCTGCTGCTGCCACCACCCAAAATATTTAGAATATTTAAAGAATAATATTGTAGGTGATAACGAAGAATTTATTCATTACTTTAAAAAGGTATGGCCTCATACATTAATCTGTAATAACTCCACTATTAATAAATTGTTATAAATTTAAACCATGGCAGATTCATCTATTGACCTAATTCAGATGTCATGATCTCAGTTTGATAAATCACGATTAATTATTCTCAATTTTCTCCTTTACTTTTTCAAGAAAGAGCCTGTTTTGAGCTAATTTTTCTTCCTTGTTATACCACAGTTTCCTGTGACTCCTCAACCCGGAAACTGTGGTTTAATGATGAACAAACTAGGATGTCAAGCCAGGATCTGATCTTGGCCATGATGCCTAATCTAGGCCATGATGAGTAATCAAGAGAAAAGTCATACCTAAATATGGCAGAATGGGGGGCGGGAATGTTTAGCACACTGGAATGGTATATTTAGGAATGTTTACTTTTATAATATGCACCATCATTTCTTGTGTAAGTAACATGTATGATTGTGCTGTTTGGTTTAGTGTTTTTGTTTGAGAACATGGTAAGAAAAAAATGAAATAAAATGGATTCAACTAGGAGAGCTTGGTAAGATCTCTACTTGAGACCTTGAAGTGTCAACAGCAGACAGAGTAGAAGATAATGGTTCAAGATGAACTGTCACCTAAGCAAGCTTCATATGTCATCTATGGACTTGACACCACCATCATTCTCATCACATTGCCATCTTCAATACCACATGGTGGATCAATCATGCAAGCAGACCCATTCAATTAAATGGCATGTCACATGGCAAATGAAGGGGACAGAGTGCTTTCAAGGTTGGAGTTGCTGCCTCTCTTTTGTTATTGCTGGTTTTAGAATTTCCATCAGGAAGCTGAGGGGGGAGAAACATCTGGAAAGCTTTGAAATGGTGTGAGATAACCCAGAGAGAATGGGCAGGAGAGAGGGAGGGAGGGGATGTTTCTAAGCTGTTGACATTGGTCTGGATGGGATACCCTCAGGGCCATTGCTGGTAATCACAAAGAACCTGCTGAGAAAAGGTGTCAAAAATCAATTTAAAATAAGTGGCAGAGAAGCGGCAGAAATCCCAGGAAAATTACAGGAGCAATAGAAGATAAATAAATGTGGAGTAAAACAAAATCTGTCAGGGCAGAGTGGGGTGGAGGTAAGAGATGGCTTGATGACTCAGAAGCTAAAGGCTATTTTGATGAATTTGCTGCTCCAACTTATTCACTTCCAATGTATACTTAAAAGAACCTTCAGACTGATGGAATCTTGAAATGGCTTGATCTGGATTAGCCCATTTGACTTCACTGCCACTGCTCTAAGGAGCTGTTGCCATAGAGGCGACAACCCTGTTCAGGTGAACACACTTAGAAGCCTCCTCACGACTGAGAACTCTGAGAAGACGGGGGAGGATTCTACGAATGTTCTTAGATTCTCTTTTCAGACCTTCCCTCTCAGCATAAAGAAGGTATGAAGTGGAGCCAGCAGTGGTAGTGATGTTGGAAACAAGGGTCTTGTGCATTCGCCTCCCCCACTTTCAGCCCACATATCTGACCAGCAGAGTCAGAGGCACATATCTGACCAGCAGAGTCAGAGGCAGAGTGAGGCAACTACCTCAGGCAGCAGCCCATTCCCTAGCTAGATCTCTCTGTTGGAGGAGAAAGCTATGTGTGTCATCAAGTCTTCTGTCTGCTCCCTAAATCAGACTGGTCCCCTTGGGTGCTGTTGAGGATGCTGCCCCATCGTGGTTGTTGAAATAAGACTCAGCTGCCAATCGAGTCAGCTTCCACAGGTGGAAAGAGCAAGGTGCCTTAGGTCGGCCATGCCCACACCAAATGGGTGAACAACGCCTGGAGATTGCTTTCCCCGCCATTGCCTGTCTTTTCCTGCTGCTTTCTGCACCTGCATTCACAGATCTCACCCCAATCCCTGTGTGAAAGCTCTCCCTCACTACCGTCAGCGCAAGGCAGATATATGAATATTCTTCATGTGTGGGGTGAAAAATTGGAAACAAATTGCACATTATATCTACAAATAAGAACCCATTCCCCTTTTTGAAAGTAGTAGTGATAATAAGGCAAGAAATGGTTTGTGTAATGAATATATGCAAATTGTCACTTGGAAAATAAGTGAATAATAACAGAAAAACTTGAAAGAGAAGACAAATGAAGTTGGGAATCAAAAGGATGCCACAGTTGCAATAATAAAACATATGCATTTTGATGTAATTTAGTCGGGGATTTGGTTAAGAAGCCTTATGTTAATACATACTGATACGCATCTGATTACATCTTCCTCTTTTAATATAATCCCCCAGACACCTTTTTATTAGCATATAGTTGGTAGAGCTGCAAATTTAGATTTTAGATTGTATTTCATTTAGGAAAACAGTGAAGAGTGTGATGGGGATATGGTGAAATTGTGGGAGCTTCTGTGTTGCGGTTTAAAAATTTGACTGAAGTCTCTGTGTAGCGGTGCAGTCCTTGTGTTCGAAAGTGTTTAATTCAATCCACTAAAATTGAAATCTATAGCACAGGTATGTACAGCCTAGTGAGCCCAGCAAGGGGGGCGGATAGCCCTTGCTTGTGTTTCTTCTTCCAAAGCTTCTGTTTTGGTACCAGGGATATAATTATGATCCAATCCCTGTTTGCTTGACTTTGAAATTCACCCATTATAGCATGGAAAAGATGGTTTTTATGAAAAACCTTCATTCATTGCTTTGGAATCCCAGGTTTACCCTCAAGGCTCCCCCCTTTCCTTTTTGGGGGACGATAGGGAGGAATACGTCTACTTGTAAAACCATTTATGCCTTGGGGTTTAGGCTCTAAGAAGGGACCCCCCTCCACACACACACAAAGGCTCTTCAGAAGTAAAATCACATCCCTCCAACTAATACAATGAAATATGAGAGCACAGAGCATGGGCATTGTTAAACAAAGGGACACATCAGTGGGTCACAGTTACCAAAATCTTGCAGGCTTTTAGAAGACTAAAAGGTAAAGGAAAAGGACCCCTGACAGTTAAGTCCAGTTGCAGACGACTCTGGGGTTGCGGCACTCATCTTGCTTTACAGGCCGAGGGAGCCGGCGTTTCTCCGCAGACAATTTTTCTGGATCATGTGGCTAACATGACAAAGCTGCTTCTGGCAAAACCAGAACAGTGCATGGAAACGCCATTTACCTTCCCGCCGGAGCGGTACCTATTTATCTACAGTGGTACCTCGGGTTAAGTACTTCATTTGTTCCGGAGGTCCATTTTTAACCTGAAACTGTTCTTAACATTAAGCACCACTTTAGCTAATTGGGCCTCCTGCTGCTGCCGTGCCGCTGGAGCACAATTTCTGTTCTCATCCTGAAGCAAAGTTCTTAACCCGAGGTACTATTTCTAGGTTAGCGGAGTCTGTAACCTGAAGAGTATGTAACCTGAGGTACCACTGTACTTGCATTTTTGGTGTGCTTTCGAATTGCTAGGTTGGCAAGAGCTGGGGCTGAGCAACAGGAGCACACTACTGAAGACTTGTTGTTGTTGTTTAGTTGTTTAGTCGTGTCCGACTCTTCATGACCCCATGGACCAGAGCACACCAGGCATTCCTGTCTTCCACTGCCTCCCACAGTTTGGTCAAACTCATGCTGGTAGCTTTGAGAACACTATCCAACCATCTCGTCCTCTGTCGTCCCCTTCTCCTTGTGCCCTCCATCTTTCCCAACATCCGGGTCTTTTCCAGGGAGTCTTCTCTTCTCATGAGGTGGCCAAAGTATTGGAGCCTCAGCTTCAGGATCTGTCCTTCCAGTGAGCACTCAGGGCTGATTTCCTTAAGAATGGATAGGTTTGATCTTCTTGCAGTCCATGGGACTCTCAAGAGTCTCCTCCAGCATCATAATTCAAAAGCATCAATTATTCAGCGATCAGCCTTCTTTATGGTCCAGCTCTCACTTCCATACATCACTACTGGGAAAACCATAGCTTTAACTATACGGACCTTTGTTGGCAAGGTGATGTCTCTGCTTTTTAAGATGAAGACTACCTAATTGGAAATAGAGAAAGGGGAGCTGTGATAAGCTGCTTTTCCAGTAGGTGGCGATCATAGAGCCTGTTTAGGTCCTGGCATGCTATTAATCTACTGCAGCAGCAGTTCCCCTGCGAAAGCTCTCTTGGGCTGTCGAGATGTTTCAACACTCTGGCTGTTGGGTTTAAAGCCTTCAGTTATCCTAGGTGAGAGATGCCAGTATGGTAACTCTCCTCCAGTCCCGAGGCCCTTTACTTCACAAATACCAGGGAAGGTTTGAGCCTCTGGTTATTCAAGATCTTGTAGGCAATGAACACAGAATGAATTGGTGCATGCATTGAAATAACACTTTGCAGCTGCCAGTTTCACCCCTTATTTAGAAGTATATGTGCTTGACATTCATTGCCTGATAAACTTTGCATAGTGCATAGGTGGAATTGCTCAGTGCATCGGGTTGCTTCCATTCAGTTTTCAAATGTAAAAGCACTCCAAGCCTCAGCTACCTTTCCCTTGAAATTAAGGACCCACTGGCCATCCTTGAAATGTATTTCTGATCTGTGTACTACATGCAGCAAGCAGCCACTTAGCCCTATTCAGAAGGATGGGTGAAAGAGCAGGAGCTTTTGTCAGTGCTTAATTTGTACAATGAAAGTGTCCAGGGCTGAAAGCCACTTTCTGGAATCCCAGAAGCTTAGATGTTATGTGTTCTAGTTTCCACCATTAAGGCATAGAAAAGGTAGAGTCCTTGTAGTGCATTATGTGCAGATTATTGTCTGATGTCCAAAAACAATAGATAGATAGATGATAGATGATAGATGATAGATAGATAGATAGATAGATAGATGATAGATAGATAGATAGATAGATAGATAGATAGATAGATAGATAGGTAGATAGATAGACCCCTGACCATTAGGTCCAGTCGCGGACAACTCTGGGGTTGCGGCGCTCATCTCGCTTTATTGGCCGAGGGAGCCGGCGTATAGCTTCCGGGTCATGTGGCCAGCATGATTAAGCCACTTCTGGCGAACCTGAGCAGCACATGGAAACGCCGTTTACCTTCCCGCAGGAGTGGTACCTATTTATCTACTTGCACTTTGACGTGCTTTTGAACTGCTAGGTTGGCAGGAGCAGGGACCGAGCAATGGGAGCTCACCCCGTCGCGGGGATTCGAACCGCCAACCTTCTGATTGGCAAGCCCTAGGCTTTGTGGTTTAACCCACAGCACCACACGTGTCCCAGATAGATAGATAGATAGATATTCCAAATTATTGTTGTCATTCATCTGTCTTGGGAGGCAATGGAAGAGTGTGCTTTTGGGGGTGAAGTCAAACCATTGGAGAGTTACAGCGCCTGCAGAGACCAATATGGAAGAGACATGCTTTATTGCAGGTGGGGCAGATGTAGGCATCTGGTTTTGCTGCTACAGGTGCACCATGGCGTTTCTTCTCTCTGCTCTCTTCCCAGAGGTCATTCCTCCTTTGGTCACTGCTGTGGCTACACGACTTGACAGTCAGTCTCTACAGTACATAACATTGTATCAATTTTGTATGCCTCAACTGAGAGCCATAGAATAGTGAACTAGCAAAGGATGA
This sequence comes from Podarcis muralis, assembly GCF_964188315.1. Taxonomy (NCBI): domain Eukaryota; kingdom Metazoa; phylum Chordata; class Lepidosauria; order Squamata; family Lacertidae; genus Podarcis; species Podarcis muralis. Next base: position 41,592,758 of record NC_135665.1, on the reverse strand, counting down.
TGTACTGGTTAGCACGCTGGACATTGGCAGAGGAGGCCTGGGTTCACATTCCTGAGCTGAGTTCACAGGTTACCTTGAGCCAGTCACTGTCTGAGTCCAGCCTACCTCTCAAAGGGGTCATGTGCCAGCCCAGATGTGTCCTCCAATCCCACAACCTTACAACATTGGCAAATGCCCTCCTGCAATATCACAAGCACACGAGCAATGCTCCCTGTGTTCTTGCTCCACTGTGACCATGGTTCTGACCACATCAAGTTCCTTAGACTGTTCCTTCAGAAAGGAACGAAACAAAACCTTGATCAGATAGAAAGAATTCTTAGGGAAACGGTTAAAACAAACATACACCTTAAAACGTCAGAGTCGTTCTCTTCTAATAATAAACTAGACTGCAGCAAAATTACTTCTGTCATACTGACAGACAAACTGGAAATGCTGCAGAGATGTGCGGAGAAATCAAGTCACCGGGAAGCGGATTTCTCGGGCTGAATAAGCAATTGTTAAGTGCTTTATCTTGACTTCCTCTAGGGGGGATTTAAATGAGTATCATATGAAAGCAAGATATCTGGTGGCAAAGCAATGGATGTTAAAAGTTTTAAAATATCTATCCTATCAGCCCATTAGGGATTGTGTATTCAACCTGCATGTTTTGACTGGCCAACACAGACAGCATGACAAAGAGGTATTGGATAAAAATGGGTTTGTGTTACTATGTTGTCATTGAAATGTTTTTCCATTTCTCTTGGAAAGAACAGCCAAACGCGCACGCGCGCGCGCACACACACACACACACACACACAATGATTTCAGAAGATAACTACCAGTATGTGCAATGTTTTTTCCCCAAAACTCCCAAACATTTTGCATAAATGCATAAATGCTATTTTGGTTCCTAAATAAATATTTCTATGGGTTATTTTGAATCTTGGGGGCATAGGGATGGCACTGCACATCTTATTCTCTGTGTTCCTCTCCTTGCAGAACCAGTGACTTTGGTGATCCCACTTGATAGCCCATAAGACTAGCCAGACACAGTTCGCTCTGTCAAAGGCTAACTATATTTTCATCCCTTTTCATATGGATTTTAGTCTTGTAGAAAGAGATGTGTTATTGAATTAGTACTTTGACCCAGTGCAAATGAAGGCATTATTGACAAACTGGATGTATTTATTTATTTTTGCTAAACCAGTTTGGCTCTGTACTCAGTTCAGCAAGTGTGAACTTGATGTCAAGTACCAATAACAAGCCTTCTGCTGCAAAATATTAACCGTATATATTGCTGTGAGAGTTTTAAGGCAATATCTATGTGGTATAGATTGGTGTCTTCCAGGGATGGGCAGTGGGGAAAGATGCCAAAACCACCCGAATCAAGCAAATATTTCACTGCAGTTGCAACCTGGACTCCTATCCAATTTTAAAACAAGGTGGTGCATATAGGGGTACACTTGTAGAGGCAGTAAACCCTGCAAGGGGTGGAAGGAATTTTGTATAATTCACTTATGAATGCAGAAGCAACTACTGGCTTCTGAGAGCCCATCAGATAAAAACAAAAACAACACAGACCAGAGCTGAGTTAATGTGTAGAACTGAACCTGCAACAAAACCTAATAAAGAGTGCTCCTGTTTGGGGTTGCAGGCATGCCTACTGCCAGGATACTCCATTCTTTTCCATTCCTCCTGTCAGGGAACTGCCATCAGCTCAGAGGTGAGAGGTGGAAGGGCAGTTGGGTTACAGGGAGCCTCCGAAGATCAAGATCGTGAGAAGCAGTTCTTCCTCCGGGGAGGAGGGAAGCCACGCCTCCAGTGGGGAAGGGATGCTGGCTCGGAGGATGCAAGGGAGAACCACAACACCGAGCCTGAGCAAAGCGGGGAGGGGGAGGCAGGTCCCCCTTTGCCCACGCCCTCTCTGCGCAGTCGCAGAGAGGGGAGGCGTAGGATGGGGGTCAAAAGACTGCTCTGCTGGGGAAAGTTTAAGGACCGCCCACTCCCAGATTCTGCTAGTGACTGAGCAAGACATGGAATTGAGACGTTCTGCACTGTGAATGTTTTTGCACCGATAATAAAGCCTTGAAAAGACCAGTGGGGGTCTTGCCTGTTCGCTCTCGAGCAACCACGCCAGCACACGTAACACCTTCTTCCACTTTTCCTTGCGTGCACACGCACACACACGCACACACACACACACACACACACACACACCACCCTCAACCATCTGTGGCTGCTATGCCAAGTCAGTTCTCCCCACCCACTTTAGGGTTCCTCCCCCCCCCCAAAGATTTTCTGCCCTTTTGCAAACCTTAGGGTTCCCTGCAGCCTGCAGATAAGGAAGGCGAGTCCAATGGAAATGGGAACAGAAAATGCAGGCGCCTGCTTCTTCATCCCACGTCTGGAATGAAAACCAATCCAGCAAATACGATCAGTATTCATATTTGCTCTTTTCAGTCCATGAACAATGCTTAATTGAGCATAACCCCCTCTTGCAATTTGCATTGTGTTTCCTATGCATTGAAATGATTTGGGATAACAAAATTAACTACGTACAATTCCTCCATAGCAAAAAGTGAGATGAATAACAGGTTTTGTCAGAAGCTGAACTGCAGCAGAAAGGAAACAGCACTGCATGCAGTAAACATGGGTCAGAATGGGCATTGATGCTTGCTTACAACTAAACTCCTGGTTCCTTGGTACCATATTAAATATGTCTGGCTGATCACAGTGGCCACACTTCCACTGTGGCACCACCATTCTCTCATGCCAAGATCACAGGAGATCACATATTCTGGCTAAATTCCAGTGTGAAACATTGCAGAAATGGAAGAGCAGTCTTCCATTTTAAATCCTCTTGGAACAAAGCGAGACTTCAATGTAGTTATGAAACATTTTTAAAAGCCTCTGTTGCCATGGGACAGGTGCAAAACAGAGCTTTGTGCTCTGTGTGCTGGGTTCTCTTCTCTTTAAGTATCTGTAAGGAACAGACTCTGCTTACAGAATTTTATTTCATTGGGTTTCAGCTGCCCCAGACTATTTAACCAAATGCTAAAAAGAAGGAAGAAAACATCACCAATATGAGATGAATGTCACATTTGCACACTAATGGGAACTGTTATTTGATGGGGTTCTTTCTTTATTGTAGGCTTGGTGACAAAATCCCATCCAATATGTGAAACACTTTTAGTGACCAGGCAATTTTGAACTCCACCAATGAAAGGTGTTCCTCTCCTCCAGGTAACAAGGCCAGCTTGTTATCACCACTTCAGCCTCAACTAGATTAAACTTCACTTTGCTTCATGCTCATTTATATCCCACAGTGAGGGATTAGATGAAAGCGAGCCAGACAAAGTTCATAGATCTAATCCTCTACCATGGCCAAATATTTAGTATGCATGGCTTTTGTTTGTCATAATCATGGATGAATGGAAGCTCATTCAGCAGTAATACATAATGCACACCCCTCCATTTCCATTATTATGAGTGTATATTCAAACCAATCCTGTAATGTTCTCCTCTGGCTTATATTACATTGACTATAATTATCCCTGTTTGATATGTTGCTTACTAAGGCTTATTTAACCCTATTTGCTGTTACTGCTAAGTTTACATCCATCCAGCAGCAAACAAAATTAACTTCCTGCACAGAATGGGGGCTGCTTCCTCTAATTTCTCCCCAGGAGCTTTTGTAGCACCAGTGCTTCCCAATGAGCAAAGGAAACCACCCCCAATAAGGGATAATTTGAGTTTAAGATCAAACTTGTCAATTTATTGTTGATTCTACGCTTACCCTTTACAAGAGGAGTTGCCGACCTTTTCTGACCAGCAGATCTGCCAGTCACAAAATGGCTGCCATAGGGACATGGCATAACAAAACGTGGCTGCTGGGGGGAGGGGGCTGGCATTCCTGCTGCCACCCACCCTGCCCAACTTCATGCTTGCTGCCGGAAGTCAGCTATGGTCCTGACTGTGAAGATCACACAATGGATTTCCTCCTACACACACAAGCACACACACACACACACACACTTTGTTGTTGTTGTTGTTTAGTCGTTTAGTCGTGTCCGACTCTTCGTGACCCCATGGACCAGAGCACGCCAGGCACCTCTGTCCTCCACTACCTCCCGCAGTTTGGTCAAACTCATGCTGGTAACCTCGAAAACACTATCCAACCATCTCGTCCTCTGTCGCCCCCTTCTCCTTGTGCCCTCCATCTTTCCCAGCATCAGTGTCTTCTCCAGGGAGTCTTCTCTTCTCATGAGGTGGCCAAAGTACTGGAGCCTCAGCTTCACGATCTGTCCTTCCAGTGAGCACTCAGGTCTGATTTCCTTAAGAATGGATGCATTTGATCTTCTTGCCGTCCATGGGACTCTCAAGAGTCTTCTCCAGCACCATAATTCAAAAGCATCAATTCTTCGGCGATCAGCCTTCTTTATGGTCCAGCTCTCACTTCCATACATCACTACTGGGAAGACCATGGCTTTAACTATACGGACCTTTGTTGGCAAGGTGACATCTCTACTTCTCAAGATGCTGTCTAGGCCTGTCATTGCCCTTCTCCCAAGGAGCAGGCGTCTTTTAATTTCGTGACTGCTGTCACCATCTGCAGTGATCATGGAGCCCAAGAAAGTAAAATCTCTCACTGCCTCCATTTCTTCCCCTTCTATTTGCCAGGAGGTGATGGGACCAGTGGCCATGATCTTCGTTTTTTTGATATTGAGCTTCAGACCATATTTTGCGCTCTCTTCTTTCACCCTCATTAAAAGGTTCTTTAATTCCTCCTCACTTTCTGCCATCAAGGTTGTGTCATCTGCATATCTGAGGTTGTTGATATTTCTTCCGGCAATCTTAATTCCAGCTTGGGATTCATCCAGCCCAGCCTTTCGCATGATGTATTCTGCATATAAATTAAATAAGCAGGGAGACAAAATACAGCCTTGTCGTACTCCTTTCCCAATTTTGAACCAATCAGTTGTTCCATATCCAGTTCTAACTGTAGCTTCTTGTCCCACATAGAGATTTCTCAGGAGACAGATGAGGTGATCAGGCACTCCCATTTCTTTAAGAACTTGCCATAGTTTGCTGTGGTCGACACAGTCAAAGGCTTTTGCATAGTCAATGAAGCAGAAGTAGATGTCTTTCTGGAACTCTCTAGCTTTCTCCATAATCCAGCGCATGTTTGCAATTTGGTCTCTGGTTCCTCTGCCTCTTCTAAATCCAGCTTGCACTTCTGGGAGTTCTCGATCCACATACTGCTTGAGCCTTCCTTGTAGAATTTTAAGCATAACCTTGCTAGCGTGTGAAATGAGTGCAATTGTGCGGTAGTTGGAGCATTCTTTGGCACTGCCCTTCTTTGGGATTGGGATGTAGACTGATCTTCTCCAATCTTCTGGCCACTGCTGAGTTTTCCAAATTTGCTGGCATATTGAGTGTACACACACACACATACAGACAATTATCCTGATGCTGTCTAATAACAACAGGTATAAGGGCTGGACTGAAGGGGATGAGATTGAGGAGGAATGATGGAGATCACCCCCCCTTCTCCTGAAGCGTCCAGGGAAGAGGAAGGCACTACATTGAATTACAGCAGTGGTTTGAGGAAGGTCACAGCTCAGAGACAAGTGAACAGAAGAGTTGGGAGGTGTTGGGAGAAGAGAAGGCAGAGACAGAGCAGCCAGCTGACACGTTGTCACTGGAGAGTATTTCTGACCCCCCCTTCTCCCAGAATTTGGCGTTCATTGAGAGTGCAAGAACAAAGGACTCAGAGACAATTAGCCCCTGGCGGCCACCATAAGGGGAAGTACTGTTGCTAGGAAGGGAAGGGGGGGAGCTCAGTTGGAGCAACGCCATTAAAGGGATGGGAGACTACATTCTTTGTCTCTCACTGTGATGATTGAATAAACTTATTAGTAAGAACTTTTTGTTTTTCTCTGCTTCTTGCTGCCACCAGGAGAGGAAGAGAATTCCCCAAAGCCTGACAACAGGGGGCATTCCCCAGTACCAGGAAAATTATACAAGGCAGTGACGCCATACTCCCTCTCTCTTGTGCAAACAATACATGCACACTTGCCACATACTGTACATGCGGTCCATAGACAGACATGCATCTCTCTCTCTCTCATGCACATGCGCGCGCACACGGACTTACACACTTTACATATAGACAGTTACAGTTATATCTCTCCTGTTTGCCCAAGTACGTCTCTTCCTCTCTCACACTAGCCACACATACAAAGACAACACATACATCGCTCCCTCTTTGCCCAAGGGCACCTCTCTGAAACACACCTACACATAGGGACATACTCGAGCGGCCATACACCCCTTTCATAAAAGCCCTGACACAGGGATTTTTTTTTTAAGAAGTAAAAAAAATCATTTAAAAAAAAAATCAAAAAAAAAAAAATCACAAGGGCCACTAACCTGGCTGGTGACCCCTGCTTTACAACAACATTTCTGAGAGAAACTCTGTATCAAAGAAAGCCATGTTACAATGGCATACAGCAAATGCATCGTGTCATTTGACAGGGTCACCTTACAAAGCATCTTATTTCCCTAGAGCTGTCATTTAAATATGAGCCAGTGTCCATTTACAAAAGAAGAAAAGGGGGGAATCAAGCTATAAGAGTTAAACTCATAAATGCAGCAACCCAGACAACACACAGAAATCATTTTTCAGAGGCAAAATATTCATATTTCTTTACTGGAAAACCAAGGATTAATTTTAGTTAAAAGGTCATCCGATCATCTATGCCTTATATAAAGAGGGTGACATCCACCTTGCCAGAGACTCTCATGCAGATTCATGAAACGGGTCAATTGAACATGCCACGTTGAGTGAGAGCTGGCATTTAATACACCAGGGAAATGTTCGCTCTCAATGGTTTGTTCTGATCACATTAAATATGAGCTCTTGCCACATGAGGGTGCATTCAAACAGCATATCTGCTGCATGCAAAGTGAACAAGTCCATTCACCTCATAGTGACTCTACCGTTTCCAAAAGTAACATGTGAATCAAGCTTTAGTGATCACTGCAGTTCTATACCTCTGGCTTTGAAGAAGATCTTCATTCATTCAAGGGAGGGACTGCAGTCCAGGAGTAGAATGTATTCTTTGCACTCTGAAGGTCCAAGGTCCAATTCCTGACATCTCAACTTCTGAAAGTCAAGTAGCAAATGATGTACAACAGCTTTTCCTGCAGAGCTACTGGAGAGCTCCTGCAAGTCACAGTAGTCTAGCCTTCACTGACCTGGTGCACTCCAGATCTTGGACTACAATTCCCATTGGCCTCCAGCCAGAACCTGCTGATGGAAGTTGTAGTCCAAGTTGTAGTCATCTGACCTGGTATAAGGCAATTAATTCCCAATGTTTCTAAATGCTATCTTTATTTACTCTTGAAAAAATTATGTTCTGCTTACTAACAAAAACCTCTAAAGCATCTAAAACAATATAAAATTGTTGGCATTCATCTGTCTCAAGATACAATGGAAGTGTGTGCCGTCTGGAATATGGTCAAGCTGTTGGAGAGTTACAGCACCTGCTGTGACTGTAGAGCCCGAAACAAGAGAGACATGTTTTGTTGCAGCTGGGGCAGATGAAGGCGACCGGTTGTGTTGATGAAGGTGTACCAAGGCATTTCTTCTTTCTGCACTCCCCCCAGCAATTATTCCTCCTCCGGCCATTGCTGTGGATACACGACCTGACTGTTTCCAGGTGCTGTGGTCATCTGCAAGGGATCCCCACATGGCAAGGCTAATGTTGCCAGCCTTCATGTCACATTTGCAAACATCTGTATAACGCAAAGTTGGTGCCAGAGGCAAGCTCCCTGTAAATCACATCTCTGGGGATCCTTCTAACTTCCATTCTGTGGACATGTCCAAGCCAGAGTAGATGTCGTTGAGACAGAAATGCAAACATGCTGGAAATGTAATAAAATCACATGGGTGGGATTACCTAAACAAACAAACAAACCAAAGCAAAAAGGGGTTTAGCAGGTCTCAACAACAATACATAGCAAAGATACCTGCCTCTTAATATTAATGGGCAAGAAGTTCCACCAACTCATTTTTAAAAAGAACAAAGGGAATTACTATTTGCTTTTAGTTTGTGTGCTAAATTACTTTGTTGGGGTGTTTCCAAAAAGTAGCATTTAGGATTGAGGATTCTTGTGCCAAGCTGACACTGGGGCAAATGACTGGCTTTATTTTATTTTATTTTTATTTGCTGCCAGTAAGAGACTGGTGAGGAATTGTACTAGGAGCAGCTTCTTGTGGTTTATTGTGTGCAGGGAGGCATAAAACGGAAGAGACATTTGTGGTGTTTGGGTTAGGCCGCTGGGTGATTGGCATGTACAATCCAGGTGCAAAGTGGGTCTAATAATGTCAGAGATGAAGGGGCAGAGTGGAGTTTTTAGAAGCAGAATGGAAAATCTGAATTTGACTCAGAGCTTGATAGAGCCAGTAAAGGTGTTTTGAAGATAAAGGTGATGTGAACCCACTGCCTAGAGGCAGAGTGTAATCTGGCTGCTGCATTTAGGACCCCTGAAGTTTCCTGGCAGGGAATTAGGGAGACCATGAAAATAGAAAACTAATAGTCAGGACAGGCAGCGATCAAGGCATAAAGAAGGATTATAGAGGTTGAGAAGTGTGTGTGCGCGTGCGTATTGGCAAAGTTGCAGAGAATATGATAAAGTACACAAGCAAAACAGGGGAGGGGGAAGAACAAAGAGAGGCTGGGATTAATTTGGAGGATCCAAGTGTCAAATTAGGTCAGCATTTGGCCCCTAGTATTGCAGTACATTTCAAGAAGAATAGGTCAAAAATGCTACTGCTAAATCTGGATGTTGTGTGTGTGTGGGGGGGGGTGCATTGTGCCTGCGTGCATTTAAGCAATTTTTCATCCTTCTCTGTTTTCCATTGGCATTTTAAGTTGCTGATCCATGCAACAGCTTTAAGGATTTTTCAGAAGGAAGGAAGGAAGAGTACTCTTCATCTCAGTGTTTTTCAGATTTTCTACTGTCACAGTTTTCAGCTGAGGAAACATGTCTCACAACAGATCTTCAGTATAGTGCAAAGGGTTCTGGGAAGTATTCTAAGGTATACGTTTAAACTCGTGGTGTGATGGCCAGGTGCCTTGGACTTTATCATACTGGCCCTGCATGTGAAGGGAGGCCCTATTTTGTAGAGGGTTTTTCTTCTTCACTTTTTCACATTTCTCTGCAACTATATGTAGTTGCTGGATCAGGCAGAATATCATGGTTTCTCTGGCTGCAGTGGACAGCTTCATAATGGCACAAATAGTTTTGTGTGGCAGACACATTTGGGTCACTGGCATCCAAGCTCTGACAGGAGAGGCCTCTTTCTTCCATCTCCCAGTCATTTGCGCTCTTTCTCCTTTAACAGTGAAAGTGAAAAGGGTAACTTTCTACCACCACCACAACTCCATCTTCATCATCATTGGTTGACCTCCATTAATGGAGACAGCATGCTTCTGAATACCAGTCCCTGGAAACCATGGGAGGGGAAAGTGCTATTGCACTCAGCTTCTACTTGTGGGCTTCCCATAAGAAGGCAGGCCAGTGTGGGCTGGTTGAAGGCAGATGGAAATGGATGGAGTCACCCTAGACCCAACTGATCAGTCCCCAAGGCACACTTTTTGTGATTTTTAAACAGAGGCTGGATGACCAACTATTGTGGGTGAAGTAACCAGTGCTTTCTTCTGGCAGTACTCCAGGGTACGCACTACTGGCACCTTTCCCAACCCCCCCCCCAAAAAATGTTAGAAGTGTGGCACTGACTGCAACAACTTCATGGTGGGTATTGACACTTTTTTTCTATAAAAAAGAAGAAGAACTGGAAGTAATTGATTGCATCAGCAGGAAGCTTAACTAGATCACCTCTGCATTCAAACTATCTTCTATGATTCTTCATGCTCTCCAAGAGAGTTATTCCCCAAACCTAATGCTCAATATCCTTTTCATGAGTTCAACCCTTGAATCCATTTCGGATTAGACTCCAGGCTCTTGGGAGTCATCCCTCATTTCCAAAGGACCTGGAATTGCCATGTTCTAGCTGCAGCATTTATCAGGAGCCCTTTCATCTGACAAGTCAGTTCATCTAACATAAGTCAATTCATCTACTCCACATTATCCCCTTAATGCATTTGGGGTCCCCTAGCGCTGGCTTCTCCACAGATTAATGTTGTACTAAGTTTAGGTTTGTTTGAGGCAACAAAGCAGTTTCTCTCTCTCTCTCTCTCTCTCTCTCTCTCTCTCTCTCTCTCTCTCTTACACACACACACAAACAAATACTTTAAGTTTGGGAAAGGTGCAACGCTAGTCTATCAGATCCTAATTGGGGCTAATTAGCTAACTCTTAAGCCATTTCATTCCTTACCTGCTGCTGTTTCAGAAAGTTGCACAATTATTGCATTCTTGGAATGTAACCAAGAAAATCACTTCCAGGCTGATCCAATGCCCCGAAGCTGCAGAGATCATTATAATCAGGGACAGACTCATCAAGCATATCTCAGATGGCATATGTTTGAAAGGCAGAGCCACTATAAACAGTAAGCAAGGCAGGTTGCTGCCGTGTTTGATAGTAGGGCTGAGCTGAAATGGCTTCTCCAACTGCGCCACTGTGTTTTCATCATTCAGCAATTTGGAAGTGGGGGCTGAAAACAGGAGTGAAGTGATTGTCTCACTAGGCGCTGGCAGGGACCAGGTTCCCCATTGGCCATGGATGATGGGAGTTGTAGTCCAGTAACATTTGGAGGGTGGAAGGTCCTCCCACCCCAGTTTTAGAAGTTGAGCAGCTGAGGTGTAATGAATAGAGCAGCTATGAATAGAGCAGCTTTCCATATTTCCATGTTTTCTCTTGGCTTTTTTGTGTGGGGTGGAGGGAAACCCTTCTGAAACAAAGACAAGCTCGCAAATAATTTTTGTTTTAGAATTATTGGAACTGGAAGTTTTGACTTGACATCAAAATCCATCCCTAACTTTATCACTATTTGTACATTTAATTCTATTATACTTGTATTACATACATCACTCTCTTAATAGGTTTTGGTCGTGTTGTGAGAAACTTTCCTGCCTAAAAACCATTATTATTCATGAAACGGCTTTAAAAAGGCTGATTGGTAACACTTAAATTAATGTGCTTTTATATAAATGTTTTATTCATATTTATGCCATGATTACTAGCTGCTGCCACAGCCATTCTCATCTCATTATAGAGCATGTTATAAAAATATATTAATGATAAAGGTCATGTGTTCATGATGATACGCCAAGCTTCCCTCCCACCCCAAATACCAAGCTTCTAGCAATTTTATTCTGCAAATACAATTCTTGTATTTCTTCATGAATAAATAGGCTACTCTTTGTTGGGCAGGGACATGTAGATGTTAATTTGCATAGCTGGTTGGAAGAAGCTAAACATGGGTTCACACAATAACATTTTTATCTGTTGTGCTCCAGTCTCTTTAGACCTATGGCCCTCCTGGCTTCAACTCCCATCAGCCTCAGTCAGCATGGCCAGTGGTCAGGAATTATAGAAGTCACAATTCCAACAATAGCTGGAGGGCCACAGGTTCCCCACCCCTGTGGTAGTCTGTGTCCAAACAAACCAAGTCTGATGTAGTGCTTTATGCAATTCCAAGGATGAGAAGGCAGTTGGTGACGGATACTCATGATGGCCAGCTGTAAAACTGTGACAAAGCCCACGTGGTATTTGTGATAGACCCATTCTAAGGCTAAGGCTAAGAACGTAAGTAGATCCCTTGTGGATCACACAAAAGGCTCATCTAGTCCAGCATCCTGTTTTCGCAGTGGCCAACTATGTAGATGACTGTGGGAAGAAGAAGAAGAAGAAGAAGAAGAAGAAGAAGAAGAAGAAGAAGAAGAAGAAGAAGAAGAAGAAGAAGAAGCAGCAGCGGAGGAGGAGGAGTTTGGATTTGATATCCCGCTTTATCATTACCCTAAGGAGTCTCAAAACGGCTAACATTCTCCTTTCCCTTCCTTCCCCACAACAAACACTCTGTGAGGTGAGTGGGGCTGAGAGCCTTCAGAGAAGCGTGACTAGCCCAAGGTCACCCAGCAGCTGCATGTGGAGGAGCGGAGACGCGAAGCTGGTTCACCAGATTATGAGGCTACTACACTTAACCACTACACCACACTGGCTGAGTTTCAATAGCTGGCGGCTCCTGTTGGGCACTCAGCCTCCTGCTGCTGCTGCCACCACTGGCCCACAGAAGCTGCTTCCTCCCTCCTTCCCCTCCACGGCAAGAGGTGGTGGAGCTGCCAGCCACTGAAGCCATGCCTTGCCATGATCGGCTCTGTGATTGGCCTCCTCCACCCCTTGACTGTTGTCAACATTGAGGGCTCCCCAAATATTTTATGGGGGGCAAAGGGAGCTGGGCCCCTAGGAGTTGCCACCTATGGCAGGACATGAGTGCAACAAAACTCTCCCCCCTTGGGATTTCCAAGAGAGGCATACCGCCTCTGATTGTGGAGATTGTACATAGCTGTCTTGGCTATCAGCCACTGATAGAATAGTCGGACAGAGGGCATTCTGAGATGAAGAACTGCAGATTTTAGTCCCAGCGCTCTGTGTTCATACCTTGGACCTTGCATTAAAACTCTTGTTGTCAGAGCTGCCCTAGGTCCCAGCTCACAAAGGACCAACGCCAGTTCGTTGTTATATAAAACAGTCTTTATTGAAGCTCAGTTTCTTTTTCACAGCCGTGGCGTGCAGCTCTACGTCTCAAACTCTAGACCGCCGAAGCTCCATCTGAGTCTCCTCCCCCCAGACACCAGTTTAAGACTCTAGCCTTGCTCCACCTCTTCCTCTGCTCTCTTCTCCTCTGGGCCCGCCTGTCCGCTGGGGTCTCGCCTCTCCTAGACTCTTCTGACGCAGAGTCTCCTGAGTCCTCCCCCTCCCTCCGGCGGGCTTTAGGACCTGGTTCTCCATCCGGGTTTCCTGCTGTGCCGCGCGCCTGTACATTCGAACTTGGCGCGCGCGCCCAGCCGGCCACCTTCCTCCTGACCGTTACACTGCTCCTGTCACTGCTTCCCCCTTCGGGGAGGCTAGCTGCACCTGACTCTCCCTCCGTTCCCTCACTCTGCGATGGAGGCGTGGCCACCTCTGGCTCATCCTCTCTCCCTGCTGGAGGAGAAGCTGGCCCTGATACATGTGACTCTTCCCCCTCACTACGCTCTGGTGGAGGAGCTGGTCCTGCTCTCCCGCTGCTGCTTTGGGAGTCCCCGCTGGCCCCTTGCTTCTGGTGTGTCCCCCCTGGGACCCCCCTTGCCCTGGCCATCGGCGCCCCCCTCTGGGAATCTTCTGATTCGCTGGAGAGACTCATGGAATCTCTCGGGCCGCTTTCATACTCCCCTATGCTGCCCTCAGATTCTTCCCCTTCGCTCTCCATCCCCTCTCTCCCCTGTGTCTCTGCTCCTGAGCCCCTGACACTTGTGTTTGCTTTTGAAAGCCCTTCACCTTGCTGTCTTATTCCTGAGGGTCCCAGTGCACTGTAACTAAAACAGTCAGAATTCTTAACTTGACCTCTCTAAAAAAATAAAGGACAACAGACCCTGTTGGGATTGCTAATACCCAAATAAAGATGTTGAGGGATTTGATGTTGTTTGTTTTCTCTTTTAATTAACTTGTGGTTGTGTTTTATTTTTGGACAAATTAAAGTGGCTCCTGGAGCAAACAAGCCCTTTGGAAAGTATAACCTGTCGTGGTCTGCTTTAGGAAACAGGTGCTGATAGCCCACAGAAGTCATTTATTAAAAATTCATTTGGTGAACGGTGTGAGGTAAATCATCACACATTTATAAGCATCCTTTGAAAACCTCACAGTCCTGGTTTATTCCATTTAGTGATACCAATCTAGACAAGCTGTGACATTCATTTACGAACGGCTAAGGTTTAAAATTTAATGAAGCTTTATGGATCCCAACGACCTTATCACCACGGTAATAATTAAATAGACAGCACTAAATGTGCTATTCACAAAACTCCAGCGCTACTGATTACAAACTTCACAGAAGCAGAAGATTTCCGCAACCTCAAAAATTAGCTCCTCTTTTGCTTAACCAATACTTTGAAAAACTTTTTTATAATAAGTAATTTTTCTATTAAAAAACCCCCACACGTCTATATCTTATGTTTTTGTGTTTAATATAATGAAAAGATCCAGTCAACGTGAGTCCTTTTGAATCCAACATTGATTTTACCAGCAGTCTTAGCTTAAATCCTAACCACATTTACTAGGGAGTAAGTCCTGCGTTGGTGGTGCTGTGGTCTAAACCCCTGAGCTTCCTGGGCTTGCCGATCATAAGGTTGGCGGTTCGAATCCCCGCAATGGGGTGAGCTCCTGTTGCTCGGTCCCAGCTCCTGCCACCTAGCAGTTTGAAAGCACGCCAAAAATGCAAGTAGATAAATAGGTACCGCTCTGGCGGGAAGGTAAACGGTGTTTCCGTGCGCTGCTCTGGTTCGCCAGAAGTGGCTTAGTCATGCTGGCCACATGAACCGGAAAAACTGTCTGTGGACAAACGTCGGCTCCCTAGGCCAGTAAAGCGAGATGAGCACTGCAACCCCATAGTTGATCACGACTGGACTTAACTGTCAAGTGTCCTTTACCTTTACCTTTTTAAAAAAAGTCCTACTGAACACAGTGGTAAACATGTATAGGACTGCACTGCTGAGCACATGATTGTCTCTTCCAATGAAATCAACTGGGGCTTTGAAAGTGCTGTTCTGATCATCACACTTCTTCAGGTAGTGAGAAGTTACAGAGGTGTCATGCATACCCAGGTTTGGTTTCCTATTACAGGAGGTCACTGGCGGCTGATTGGTGTTTTTCAACGTTGAGGAGGCACATCTTAATACTCCAACAGCCAGCCAGAGTTCACTGCTCCCACAGCTGATCTCCAGGGGAGACTGTCAGCACCCTAAAATGCTTAATAGACCCAAATAAATTCTCTTTATCCGTGCATTTTCTTCATGTCTGTCTAACTCTCTCTGTCTCTGCCCAACTGGGGCAAAGGGGGGGGGGAGGGGAGGAGATCACCCTATTTGTAGCTGGGCTGGGGGAGATATCACCCTTTCAAGAAGTTCATACCCATTGTGGCACCAGTTGCAGTGCTGCCCTCACCCAGACAGAGAGTACTAAGAGGTATGATAGAACAAACTCAGACAGACAACAACCCTACTTTATTAATGTACTAATCTGCTTGCAGCACAATTTTTGCCAAGGGAACCCTCATTGTATATAAAGTTGTACATACAAAACAGAGCTATAAATACCTCACTCAGCACAGGATTGCAGCCCTTAAACCTGCTGTGAAATTGCATCATGGTGCCCAGTGCTTTTTTCCCCTGGGGGTATGCAGGGGTACACATACCCCTAAACATTTTGTGAATCTTTATACTTTTGACCTTTTACTGTATTTATTTCCCCCAATTTGAACTATAAAGGGGTGATTTTCTTGAGTCAAAATGAGAGTACTCCTAAACATTTTTTAAACAGAAAAAAATGCACTGATGGTGCCTATTCAGGTTTCGTTCCTGAGGAAATTAGGTGAAACAGCCTTTAGGCTTCCTTTCCTTCTCTTCCCCACCTCAGTCATCATCTGAGCTCTGATGGAATCCTCTTTGGTCTGGCTGCCATTAATCTGTGACTGCCGGTTTCCAAATGACACCCTCTTCCTGTTTCATTTCTCACTTAATCATGACAAGGGACCTTTTGTTCACTGCCTGGCAATGGATATGGCATTCCATTCCCAGCCTCAGCTCCAGTGTCATCCACACCATAAACATAGGTTTAGTAGAAGTATTGCATTGCATTGCCAATGGCAGTTGAGCAAAACATATCATTTCTTGCACAAGTTTCCTATGGCTTTTTATTCACTCATGCCATCAAATCATTCAACATTATAGTGTGCTGTAATATACTGCCGTCTCACCAATGCTCACCCATACAGCCCCAATGCTGCACTGATCTCCTTTTTACGGTGCAACAAGATAAAGAAGATACTGATGTGCTTAAATGATGTGTTACGGGTTTAGTGTTTAATGGGTGAAAAATGTGCACCGTATCCAGATAATTCATGAATTACCCCGGCTAATTACTTCAAAGTCAGAATGATTCATCAAGATTAATTACAATTCATGCTTCAGTTTGCTGGTTTGCACATTAGCTAAACCATCTTCAATAACGTTATCTGAGAGAGCTAGATAATATGTCTATGTACTAGTCAAATAAATCCTGGAGGGAAGTGTATCATTTTCCTGGCTGGGAACTAAGAGTCTCTTGAAAGACACATGCTACAATCCACAAAACTAAAAGTGAAATTGTTAATCAACAGCAGAAAAAGAGAGTTTCCATTGTGGTTAACAGCACAGTGGGCAACGTCTGCTACTACAGATTTAGGCCTCATTAGCACTATATATTTAAAGCAGTATCATACCACTTTAAACAGCCATGGTCTGTTGCAATCCCTGCAACTGTAGTTTGATAAGGTTGCTGATAGCTGTTGGAAAACCCTGCACATAACAACACTCCCACAGTAGTTTATCCATCAATCCCTCTTCCTGGCAAACTATAGTAGCTACGTGTAGGAATAGGGATCTCTTAACAACTTTGAGTACCTTTAATAAGTTACAGTTCCTGAGATTCTTTCCATGAGTCCATGACTTCTTAAAGAAGTATAACAGTGCTTTAAATTAGTGTGCAGATGGTGCATCAAAGGCATTTAAGAGTCATTCCCTTACCGGGCAAACACTAAAAACTCTGGGCAGTTTTTTAGAAAGGTGCGGTACAAATTTAATAAACATATAAAATAAAATAAACCTGTAGTTTTGTAGTGGCGGGGCTAAATAAGCAACTTGAAGAGAGAATTTGTAACACTTCTATCTTTTGTCTGTGTTTTAATGTTCACAGCAAAAAAGGAGGGCGCTTTTATTTTTAAATAAAGGAGAGAATAAAATCAAACTTCCAGCAAATTAATTCCTTGGATTATGAGGAGGAGGAAGCTGTGTTGGTTAAATTGCTGATGAAACTGATATTTAAGTTCAGAGCTGTATTTGTTTTGTGGATGTTAAGAAATTTCCATGATTATACAAGCAAGGTGTTTGTCACTCTGACCTCCTTCTGTAAAGGCTACGGTTTACACACATCCTGATCTGAATTGGAGTCCAATTTGGTGATTTGGATTGGCTCTGACCAATGATGATATGGACTTGGCTGGACCCACAGATCTGAATTGTTATCCAGAAAAAAACCCCCAAATATTCAGAAATCCCGTTGACCTGCATTGGGAAACAAAACAAGCTCAGCTCTCTCTTTTTTTCCACATAGGTACAGGAACTTTGAGAATGTGCTAGCCCCTTTGGAGGAGATTGTATGGGACATGGGTAGCGCTGTGGTCTAAACCACTGAGCCTCTTGGGCTTGCTGAACAGAAGGTCAGCGGTTCGAATCCCCGCGACAGGGTAAGCTCCCGTTGCTCGGTGCCTGCTCTTGCCAACCTAGCAGTTCGAAAGCACGTCAAAGTGCAAGTAGGTAAATAGGTACCGCTGTGACAGGAAGGTAAATGGCATTTCTGTGCTCTCTGGCTTCCGTCACAGTGTTCTGTTGCACCGGAAGCTGTTTAGTCATGCTGGCTACATGACCTGGAAATCTGGACAAACGCCAGCTCCCTGAGTCTGAAAGCGAGATGAGCACCGCAACCCCATAGTCTCCTTTGACTGTACTTAACTGTCTAGGGGTCCTTTACCTTTTACCTTTTTTTACCTATAGAGGGGATTAACCCTGCCTAATTTCAGACAGATAAGCCACAGGAGTTTTTGTACTACCCACCCATAAAGTTTGCTTTCCAAAAAGTGTGGTGGGTGTGTATGCATGTAGTGTCACTGATACACACACAATATGTGTGCTGCTTATGTGCTATTTGTGTACAATGTATACAATGTACGTGACTAGGTATAATGCACTCACAAGACTTCCACATAAACATGACAAACTGCTAAAGACAGAGGATGGTGTTCAACTAACATTTACACAAAGTAGACCTGTTGACTATAATGGACCAAACTTAGCCATGTTCATTCATTTCAGTAGTCTTCTCTTGACTGAAACATGCTTAAACACCACACAGACACAGAAAACAGCTGTAAATAAAATACAAACTCAATCTTAAGTGGGGCACAGCCCCATTTCCTGGCCATGTTAACCATCACATAACCCTTCCTTGAGTGACTCCACCCCTACAGGGCTAAACCAACCAATTCATGGAAATTACACTTAAATGCATTAAGCTGTCATCATGTGGTAAAGGCTGGCTACAGCTAATGGTGCTGAAAGAAGCAAGGCAATGGCGTCAAAACATGACCAAGTTTTGACCTCCTCAATGTGGTGAAAGCGGAAGCCCCATTTGGGGCTGTAAACCCATCTTAGCTATAGCAACTAGTTCCAGCATGCAACCTAAAAATGTCAGTGAATTCAAACTCCAAGGCACGTGGAAATTAAACAGTATGGGCCTGAACATGTAAAGGATAAGTAGTTATGATGAATTTGTTCAGCACTTTCCCCCTATAGCTGATTTAGCATTACTTTTTTTCCTTTTCATTGTTCCATCAGTGAAATTCTCTCTTCGGCAAAACTGCCTCGCTCTGAATGCTAATCATCAATGTCAGGATAATAAGTTAGCACCAGAGCTCGACTTGCAGAATAGCTAATTATTCTGACAGTCGTTTTCTATCCATCCTCAAAAGAGAGCAGATAGGAAACCTACACTAATGATACAATAATGCAATTTTTTTTCCTGTGGATCTATTAAGAGTTGCTCTTTTTTTCCTAAGGAAGGCAGCTAAGTGTCTTCTATTGAAATGACTGAATTAGCTAATCAAATGACAGGATTTGGTATGAGCTGGGGAATATTGTTAAGCGTTTGTGTTTCCTTCAGAGGCTATTTATAAGCCATGATGAAATTCAATGGCATTTTACATGAGATCACTAATTTATTCTCCCCCAGGTACAGTGATGAGGAGTATTGTCTAACAGACAAAATTAGATACTTTTTTCCCACGGTTTGTGATTTAAATTCCTGGTTAATGCATGCATGTACAAGTGTATTATTCTTAAAGCTGCGCACAAATGGCTTCCCAGAACTGCCCATTCTATTTGTGGACAGAGAAATTAGGGGTGAACACTATTTCTCAAGGAGGAGGAGAAAATCTCTGAAAGTTTCTCGGCGATTTGGCACATCATTATCAGTGGCTGGCGTGCAGATCCCCCCACCCTTTAAGTTTTGGTTTTATTTTATTGCTTTCACTATAAGTGGCAGCTGAGGTAACTTTGTTGGCAGTCTGGCCGCCATTTTGCATCCTACACAATGTCACAGAGCTAGCTTTGTTTCAGAACATTGTGTGTGTGGATGTTGGCCACCAAACAAACAAACAAAAATGGTGGCGAGTATTTTGAGAAAACGTCTTCTGAGAAACACACACAAGAGGGAGATATTAGCAGGCTTGGGCTAAACTCAATAGTTATTCAAGTAAACATTTTGTGGGAAAGGGGCTTAAGAAGTGGGATCCCAAAGCAGCCCAACAAAGATTGAGCATGCTTAGCATCCACAAAGCACTGAGTTATGGGAGACCATTGGGGACCGGCTGGAAGTGGCCAGTGAAGAGAAGAGTGCAAATCCGGAAGTGTTCGAAATATTGCTGAGCAGCTGGCAGGCAGGCAGGAGAGGCTAGCGGAAAGAGAAGACAATGATTCATTTGAAGGAAATGAGCAAGGGGACATGGAGTTAGAGATGCATAAATAAAAAAGGGCAAAGAACCACTCCATTTCCTTGTTCACACCAAGATGCTGTTTTTTAAAAAAAATATCCTCAGTGAAAGACAGAAATGAGAAGAGCTGTTGTTAGAAATCAACAGAGAAATCCAAGATTTTAGTTTGCCTGGATTGGGCAGCAGTGCGTCCATATACACCCCACCTCCTCCCACCCTGGTAGCAACAACAAGAAAAGTCCTCCTACTCCTACTCCTTCTCTGAAGCAATCACTCAGCTAATGGACATGCCAAAGCACATGGCGTTAATTGCCCTCATGTATCAGGTTTGATAAGGGATGAGGGTGGTGCTGTGGGTTAAACCACAGAGCCTAGGACTTGCCGATCAGAAGGTCGGCGGTTCGAATCCCCGCGATGGGGTGAGCTCCCGTTGCTCGGTCCCTACTCCTGCCAACCTAGCAGTTCGAAAGCACGTCAAAGTGCAATTAGATAGATAGGCACCACTCCAGCGGGAAGGTAAACGGCGTTTCTGTGCGCTGCTCTGGTTCGCCAGAAGCGGCTTAGTCATGCTGGCCACATGACCCAGAAGCTGTATGACGGCTCCCTCGGCCAATAAAGCGAGATGAGCGCCACAACCCCAGAGTCGGTCACAACTGGACCTAATGGTCAGGGGTCCCTTCACCTTTTATCAGGTTTGATGGGGCTTGGAGGGTCTTGCTCATAGCACAGAATACTCAGGTCAGGCTCTAAGTGGGTTACAACAACCCTGCAGTGCTGCCCAGTTGTATTAGACTCCTGTCGCTGGTTGTGGGGTTGGACTGAATCTTATAACAACCTTGCAATGTAATCCATTGCAGGTTGTGCTGAGAGAGCAGTGTGCAAGAATCCTGCAGTGTAGTTCACTGTTACGACACCAGAGCACCTTGCCAGGATGGGGCAGGGGCAGGGCTGCAGTGTGTCTGCACATATATATATTGTCACATCTGAGAAGTCCACTGTTGAAGAGTGGGCTATTTTGATTTTGTACGTAATGTGACAGAGGCAGTATTCATGTCAGAGCAGAGTTTCAGGGGGCTATAGCAGACTCTGAATCTTGGGATTAGCCAGTCACTGCATTTTTCAGAACCGTGACATTTAATTGTGGATAACTTGTGCCGTAAGAATTTCTCTTACTATATGGACGTTTACTTTAATTTCGTATTTTGCCCTGGTATTTAGAGATGACAATGATCTTTTAAGAAGGTTCGGTACATTCTGAAGATTTAAAGACTTCAGCCCTTGATCTTCTAAAATTAATACCAAAAATCCTACTGATTTTTTTAAGTACGGCAAATTAATTGGAAAGAAAGGCACATGTAGGATGTATCAAGGACTGGGGTGCTGTTTTTTTACTTGTTTCTTTTAATAAAAAAGGAGAATACTAACCTGGAAAAGAACAAGACCAGGTGTCATGTATAACCATATTCTTCATGGTGTTCAAACAGATGTACATTGCCACACAAGTATTGGTTTAGATATTGTGCCATATATACAAAATTAAAGATTTGTATATTCCAGATGATCTTGCAAGGACATCAAGTTCTCCAGCAACCTAGTACCAGTATGTAAAGGTTGGGAAACCTCAAGTGCAGGGGTCAAAGCAGACCCCTTCAATTGTCCCTATTTTTGAGGGACAGTCCTGGATTTAAAGAAGCCAACACAGTTTCTGATTTAATCCCAGAATGTCCCTCTTTTTCTTTGGACACCCCTATTTTCATCAGAGAAAGTTTTGAGAGTATGGAATAGGATGTCCCTATTTTCATCGGGTAAATGTTGGAGGGTGTGCAAACGTGGCTGTGAGGCCTCATTCTGCCTCTTGGAACTTTCCCTAGAGCGATCTTCCACCCCAGGCCATACTCTCTCCCCCCACCCCTGGTTTTTCTTTTAATCATCAGTTTTTTCTGCCCTGTTCGAGTGCCTTTGCCTGGCTGGAGGGTGGAGGAGGGTGTGTTAATCTCTTATTTTTGTGCGGATGGAATGTAGCCAACCAGTACAAAAGCAAGAATCACATTTGCTGCCCTGCCCACTTTTTTCTCTGGCCCCGCCCACCTCTGGCATGGGACCTTCAAAAGATTGATTGCCCATGAGAGAATATGCCCCTTTAGGTTGAAAAACCTTCCCCAGGCCTGTACTGTACTGTATCATCTAGCAAGCTAGGTTTTGTGTGTGTGCTTGTGATTTTGAATTAAGAGACTACCAGCATCTTCTGAATCTGGGGTTCCCAAACCGTAGTCCATAATTCATTCAAGGTGGTCCACAGCATGTCCACATTAAATTGTAAATTTTATTGAATCTTTGTTGCTTCCTTTATTTCTTCTGTGGCACTGTGTTGTATTAAGATCTGAACTCTATTCGATTCATGTTGTGATACAATCAAATGCAATGTAAGAAATAAAAGAAACAATAAAAAATGGCATTAAAAATCAGAAGAATCATTAAGTGGTCTGCCAAGATCATCAGCAATTTTCAAGTGGTCTGTGGGTGGGAGGGGCGTAGTTTGGGAAGCACTGTTCTCAATCTCCTTTTTTTAATCCTGGAGTTTTCTTGCTAATCTAGAAATGAAATAATACTGCCTTTACACAGCATGTTGGTTCACTTAATTGAGTGCTTGGACTTGCTGCTTTCCATCTTTAGGTATCTGAGTCCAAACTGATTATTTTTTGAATGGGAAGAGAGTTACTGAGCCCCCAGAGTCATTAAATATTGTGCTGTCAGGAAAGGTCTTTGGGCGCAACCTTTCTGCAACATTTCATTGACTAACAAAAATGAATATGATATTACTTTAGCGCTTAGCCAGTCACAAGATAGATGTAATTTGGCCTGCCGTGTGTACTGTCTCTGAAAATTGTATTGTCAATGCAATATAACAGATTCTCCCACACGCCTCAGCATGTTGCTATTGCTGTAGCCTTCGACTGAAATAGGTTCCATTAAAATATTCAGCTACCAGATAATGCATTTTGCGTGTGTGGGATTTGGACTTTTCTTCGATATTACATGCTTTTCATTTCACTCTTTAATACCCTGACTGGAGGGAAAGCATGATTTGTCCATTATTAAGGGAGCCTTGAGTGCCTTGAGGTAATAAAAACAGTAAAAACCAGTTTCTCAAACCGTTAAGAAAACTTAGAGTTGCATCCAAAATATCGAACCCTGTGAGTTACAACTCTGGTTATCTTATGTGTCATACCACTGAGGTAATATTGGCAAGATTAGGTAAATTTTATTGGTGAGCTGATTATGATTAAAGTTCCGTTCCAGATAACTAGTTGTTCTATGGAGTGTGGACTGTATGTCTTATCACTCTTGTATGAGTGGCTTTGAAATAAAAGTATTTGTAGGTTTACTCTTAAAACCTAGGGCACTCTGATATTTCCATCAGATGTCACTGGAATGTGAACCCAGCTTCATTCTCCAAGCCCTGGCCTTCAGTGGGATTTGGGAAGAATCCAAGGCTTAAATTTTGATCCACAGCTTGGTCTTGTGAATCAGGTTTCAAAGAAGGGATGCCATTTTTTATTTCCGAAGAGACAACACTCACTTTTTCTCATCACAGTAATTCTATACTAGGAAATGTTAAACCTACTGAACTTCTGCCTCTTTAAGACAGAGGGCCCTGCCTCAAAAAGAGATGACAACTCTTTTTCCCACTCAGCTGAAGAATTCATTGGACGCATAGGAAAGGTATACATCACATCCAGCCCTGTTCTGTATGCCCCCACCAAATGAAATGAGGGGAGTGGCTGGCTATTAAGGAGAGAGGGCCTTTTTGGTGATGGCACCCTGGCTATGGAATACCCTCCCCAGAGAAGCTCAGCTGTATTATTACTGTTGTTACAGTTACTGTTACTGTTATTGTTATACATCAATCTTCATTCCAAAGGAGCCCAGGGAAGCAAGCACACTATGAATAAAACTATTTTAAACCCATCTAAAAACATTTCCAGTACAGACTGGAAAAGACCTCTACTTAAAAAGCTTTTTGCAACAGGGAGGTCTCAGGGACGCGGACTTATAAAAAATATTGGGGGGGGGGCCGGGAAAGCTCATGAATAATAAATAAGCTCATGAATATGCAAATAAAGTGGCGCCGCCTCCTCGTGAGCGAATAGGGGAGAGCGTGCTGCGCCTATTAATCAGCTCCAAAGGAAATTGGGTGGAGCTTTTGCTCGGGAGGGAGGGCAGGAGGCATGCAGCCCGCCCCTCCCTGTGCATTTTGGGCTGGGGGAGGGGCGGCGATGGCGCTCTGCTGGAGGGGCGCCGGAGATTATTGGGGGGGCGGAGCCCCCCCAAACGAATTTTTGAGGGGGCTCGGGCCCCCTCAAGCCCCATGGAGTCGGCGCCTATGGGAGGTCTTCAGTAAGGCCAAAAAGATAATATAGTGGTACCTCGGGTTACAGACACTTCAGGTTACAGACGCTTCAGGTTACAGACTCTGCTAACGCAGAAATAGTACCTCGA
Organism: Podarcis muralis; assembly: GCF_964188315.1. Classification (NCBI taxonomy): domain Eukaryota; kingdom Metazoa; phylum Chordata; class Lepidosauria; order Squamata; family Lacertidae; genus Podarcis; species Podarcis muralis. The sequence continues at coordinate 41,568,471 of NC_135665.1, read as the reverse complement.
GTTAATAACTTTGCTTCAGGATAAGAACAGAAATAGTGCAGCAGCGGCACGGCAACAGTGGGAGGCCCCATTAGCTAAAGTGGAACCTCGGGTTAAGAATAGTTTCAGGTTAAGAACAGACCTCCAGAATGAATTAAGTTCTTAACCTGAGGTGCCACCATAGTGCCAAGGAGGCTTAGTTTGGTCAGAACTGAGTATACACTTTCAGAGTTAATGCTAAATGAGCCACCATAGTCACTAGAGGGCTGTGAAAATTTGTGCCCCATGCTCAACATCAAAAAACTAAGATCATGGCCACTGGTCCCATCACCTCCTGACAAATAGAAAGGGAAGAAATGGAGGCAGTGAGGGATTTTACTTTCTTGGGCTTCATGATCACTGCAGATGGTGACAGCAGTCACGAAATTAAAATACGCTTCTTGGGAGAAAAGCAATGACAAACCGAGACAGCATCTTAAGCAGAGACATCACCTTGCCAACAAAGGTCCGTATAGTTAAAGCTATGGTTTTCCTAGTAGTGATGTATGGAAGTGAGAGCTGGACCATAAAGAAGGCGGATCCCCAAAGAATTGATGCTTTTGAATTATGATGCTGGAGGAGACTCTTGAGAGTCCCATGGACTGCAAGAAGATCAAACCTACCCATTCTTAAGGAAATCAGCCCTGAGTGCGCACTGGAAGGACAGATCCTGAAGTTTGGACTGCAATGAGCTCTTTGTGGCACTTCCTTTGAAGGTGACCCAGAAACTGCAATTAATCCAGAATGCGGCAGCTAGAATGATTACTGGGAGTGGCCGCCAGGACCATATAACACTGGTCCTGAGAGATCTGCATTGGCTCCCAGTACGTTTCCGAGCACAATTCAAAGTGATGGTGCTGACCTTTAAAGCCCTAAACGGCCTCGGTCATGTATACCTGAAGGAGCGTCTCCACCCGGACACTGAGATCGAGAGCCGAGGGCCTTCTGGCAGTTCCCTCATTGCGAGAAGTGAGGTTACAGGGAACCAGACAGAGTGGCTTGGAAAACTCAACCAGATGGGTGGGGTATAAATAATAAATTATTATTATTATTATTATTATTATTATTATTATTATTATTATTATTATCTGAAGCTCCAATACTTTGCCCACCTCATGAGAAGAGAAGACTCCCTGGAAAAGACCCTGATGTTGGGAAAGATGGAGGGCACAAGGAGAAGGGGACGACAGAGGTCAAGATGAGATGGTTAGACAGTGTTCTCGAAGCTACGAACACGAATTTGACCAAGCAGCAGGAGGCAGTGGAAGACTGGAGTGCCTGGTGTGCTCTGGTCCATGGGGTCATGAAGTGTCAGACATGACTAAACAACTAAACAACAACAACACCCATGTACTATCTGAAACCCAAGGGGTGCATTGGTTGCCAGATGTGAACTGTTTTCAGCTCTCCTACCCCACTATAATAAACTAGACTATCTGACCGTTCAGTCCTGCCTCTAGATTACTTACAAATATAGGTCAATTGAAATGTTAGCATGCCAATGTATCAAGATCCACTTCTGCATGGGGGAGGGCCTCCCTACTGGTGGGTGTGATGTTGTAAATGTCCGTTGCCCCCTACTTTGGTTGAGACTCAAACAGTGACCCAGCCATCAGTAGGGATGTGCAGCTTTCCAAGAAAGCTTTCCCCAAAAATCTATTGTTTACTTCCATGTACTGTGAAAACCACCAGTTCCTTCTTGTCTCACACAGTGCAATCCAATACATCTTTACTTGGAAGTAAGTCCCACTGTATTCAATGGGATAATACTTTCACTTTTTAAAGAAAATATCCTTACCTATTATACCTGTATACCTGAAGGAGCGTCTCCACCCCCATCGTTCAGCCCGGACACTGAGATCCAGCGCCGAGGGCCTTCTGGCGGTTCCCTCATTGCGAGAAGCCAAGTTACAGGGAACCAGACAGAGGGCCTTCTTGGTAGTGGCGCCCACCCTGTGGAATACCCTCCCTTCAGATGTGAAGGAAATAAGCAGCTATCCTATCTTTAAAAGACATCTGAAGGCAGCCCTGTTCAGGGAAGTTTTTAATGTTTAACGCTGTACTGTTTTTAACACTTGATTGGGAGCCGCCCAGAGTGGCTGGGGAAACTCAGCCAGATGGGTGGGGTATAAATAATAAATTGTTGTTGTTGTTGTTGTTGTTGTTGTTGTTGTTGTTGTTATTATTATTATTATTATTATTATTCATCAACTTTGAGGGATAGCCATCTTTGCACTCTTTTGGACTTTTGTTAAGTTATTCAAGCTTTTATTATAGATTCCTTTTTAAAAGGGCGGGGGCAAACAACCTCCAATCTTCCTGAAGGGATTTGACCCCATTGACTGTACCCTTTTGACTAATATACTAATTTTGGGGAACATTTCCCTTGCCTGTTTTTGAGGCGTGCTGGGCTAGACCTAATGAAACAGTGAAAAGTGCAGCAAGCTCTCACTAATAGGCAAACTCCTGCCTTAAGATGCCATTGATAAACATTCTGGAGGTTTACACAGTAATTGCATTTGACCTTTTGGTGATAGACATGCTCTATTATGTGACTGATGGCTGTTGTCTGCTTACTTAATATTTTCAGTGTGCCAGGATAAACAAGCAAGTTTGGAGTTTTAAAACTGGATTCACTTCCTTCCCCATACCAATGTTTGATGTTCAAAGTAACTGAGGCCTGTGCCAGTGTGGGCTCAGAGCTAGGAGTGGGGCATTTGGTGGGGGGGACTTGCACTTAATAATAATAATAATAATAATAATAATAATAATAATAATAATAAATATTATTTATATCCCGCCCTCCCCAGCCGAAGCCGGGCTCAGGGCGGCTAACAACAATCAAAATAGTCCAACATTCTAAAAACATTCATTATAAAATTAACTAAATCAAATTAAAATCAAATTAATGGCAACCATCAAGCAAAATTCTGTGCAGATTGCCAGAGGAGGGGGTCAGGCTGCGCCCTGACCAAAGGCCTGGTGGAACAGCTCTGTCTTGCAGGCCCTGCGGAAGGATGTCAGGTCCTGCAGGGCCCTAGTCTCTTGTGACAGAGCGTTGCACCAGATTGGAACCACAGCCGAGAAAGCCCTGGCTGCCTAACCTCTCTGTGGCCTGGGATCTTTAGGATGTTTTTATTTGCAGACCATAAATTTCTCTGTGGGACATACCAGGAGAGGCGGTCCCGTGGGTACGAGGGTCCTAGGCCGTATAGGGCTTTAAAGGTTAAAACCAGCACCTTAAACCTGATCCTGTACTCCACCGGGAGCCAGTGCAGCTGGTATAGTACCGGATGGATATGATCTCGCAGCGAAGACCCCATAAGGAGTCTCGCCGCGGCATTCTGCACCCGCTGGAGTTTCTGGGTCAGTCTCAAGGGCAGTCCCACGTAGAGCGAGTTACAATAATCCAGTCTGGAGGTGACCGTCGCGTGGATCACAGTGGCTAGGTCAGGGCGAGAGAGATAAGGAGCCAACTGCTTAGCTTGGCGGAGATGAAAAAATGCCGCCTTTGTTATAGCTGTAATCTGCGCGTCCATAGAGAGTGAGGTATTGAAGATTACACCCAAACTCTTAACGGACGATGCTGGCACTAATTGCACCCCCGCAAGAGATGGGAGGTGCCCCCTCAATCCCATATCGCTCCGTCCCAGCCAGAGGACCTCTGTCTTCGAAGGATTTAACTTCAACCGGCTCCCACATAACCATCCAGCCACAGCTTCCAGACATCTGGTCAGTGTATCTGGGGCCGAGTCAGGATGGCCGTCCATCAACAGATAGAGTTGGGTGTCATCGGCATACTGATGGCAACCCAGCCCAAAACTCCGGACAAGCTGGGCGAGGGGGCGCATAAAGATGTTAAAAAGCATCGGGGAGAGAATCGCATCCTGAGGCACTCCACACACCAAGGAGTGGTGCGATGACAATTCCCCCCCAAGCGCCACCCTCTGTCCCCGACCAGAGAGAAACGAGCGCAGCCATTGAAGGACTGTGCCCTGGATCCCCACGTCGGCAAGGCGGTGGTCCAGGAGTTCGTGATCGACCATGTCGAAGGCTGCTGACAGGTCTAGAAGAATCAGCAGCCCCGACCCGCCTCGATCCAGCTGCCTGCGGAGATCATCTGTTAGGGCGACCAGAGCCGTCTCGGTCCCATGACCAGCGCGGAAGCCGGACTGGAATGGATCAAGAGCCGATGTTTCATCCAGAAACCTCCCAAGCTGTTCAGCAACCGCTCTCTCAATCACCTTACCCAGGAATGGAAGATTCGAAACCGGGCGGTAATTGGATAGATCTAAAGGATCTAATGATGTTTTCTTTAAGAGCGGACGCACCACTGCCTCCTTCAGTTCCCCTGGGAATATCCCGGTGCCAAGGGACAAATTGATGATATCACCCAGGGGGGCCCGCACCTCGTCTGGACATGCTCTAATCAGCCAAGACGGGCACGGGTCAAGAGGACAGGTGATGGGCTTTCCAGCTTGGAGGAGTCTGTCCACATCGGCTGGGGATATCCGGTCAAAGTGGTCCAATACTGCACCCGAGGACAGTCGAGGGGCCTCCAGTTCCTTTATTGTATCCAAATTGGCAGGGAGGTCATGCCGGAGCAACAGGACCTTCTCCGCAAAAAAGCTCGCAAATGCCTCACAGCTGTGTGTCGAATTGTTATTTAAATTTGGCTGTCCTTCAAGGGACGTTAAAGACCTAATTATACTAAATAATTGCACCGGGCGAGAGCTAGCGGAGGCAATGGAGGCCGAGAAGTAGGACTTCTTAGCGGCCTTCACTGCCATCTCGTAGGTTTTCATAAAAACCCTATAAGATGTTCTTGAGGCTCCGTCACGGGCACCCCGCCATACTTGCTCTAGCCGTCTGAGGTCCCGCTTCATTTTCCGAAGCTCCTCGGTAAACCAGGGAGCCCGGTTTCTGCGAGGTCGCAGAGGGCGCCTAGGTGAGATCTCATCGATGGCTGCTAGGAGCTGGATATTCCAGCCCTCAACAAGCTCAGTCAATGAGTCGCCAGGGGGAGCAAGGTCCCGCAAGGCCTGACGGAATCTATCAGGGTCCATCAGCCTCTGCGGGCGAGCCCAAATTGGCTCATCACCTAAGCAGGGTGGGGGTGGAAAATCAATCCTGGCTTTCAGTGCGTAGTGATCAGACCATGGCACCTTCATCGAAGGAGACATGATCACATCTATACCGGCGCCAAAGATCAAATCCAGCGTGTGGCCTGCTTGATGTGTGGGGCCATGACTTAGTGGCAGAACACATGCTTTGCATACAGAAAGATCTCAGGTTTAAGTCCAGGTATCTCCAGGTTCAACTGGAAAAGACCCCTGTCTAAATCCTCAGAGATCTGCTGTTAGAGAGTGTAGACATTACAGAGCTGGCTGTACCAATGATCTCATTCAGTATGAGGCAACTTCCTACGTACTGTGCAGATGTGCAAAATATTGATTTCCACAAATACACAAGCGAGGCCTGCAACAAAATGTTGCCCTATACCCCTGGTATGTGTGTTTTTCACCTCAGCCTGTGGCTGAGAAGGTTGCAAATATATACATGCTGCGAAAGACTACATAAGCAGTACGGATCCTGCAATGTACACTGGTGTGGAAGCACCTCCTTGTTTCCTTTCCGTAACTGTTTTATGGAGTTGTAACAATGTATATCTTGAAAGCAGCTTTGAATGGTTTCTTGAAGGGAAGGATACTTTGAGGAAGTGTTTCAAGTGCTAAAATACCGGTGGCAACAGATAAAAATATTGCAGGGGAAGAGAAGTACAAAAGTGTCCATGAATTTCTGGAAGGGGTGTGATTTTGTAATACATGGTAGATCTCTGCAAGAAAAGTAAATTATTTCATATTAATGCTCCCATCCTAAACGATTTTTCCTCTAAAGCAGTAAATCCTATTGGTTTTGATGGTGTCTGTTTTCAAGTAAATATGGTTAAAACTGAAGCCTTGTTTTAATTTACAGTTCATTATTCAGTTATCATAATTAGTATGTGAGAAATGCTTCTCCTTCAAGTAACTACATGGGTCCAGCAGTGATGTTGGCAGGGTGGGGAGATATATTTTGCAGAAGTGAATGAACCACAGAAAGGCATTAATCTGATTGGCACAGATGCCTCCAGGCAGAGGCATCAGGGAGCTATGGAAGGTCATATATTTTTAACTTTCAGGGAAAGATGCTTGCGGGATTTTACTGCCTCAAAAGTGCAAAAAAAACCCCCCCACAAAAACCCCACCCCTTGACTGCTCTTGGGTACTATGCAGATTGACTGGGCAGGGGAAGAACAATTTGCCTCAGGCAGCAAAATGTATTGGGCTGGTCCTGAGTGGCTGGTGTATCTGTAGACATGGGGGTGAAGAAGGCTCACTGTCAAGAAGAATATGCTAACCACACAGTCAGGCAGGGCGGGAGAAGCACTCTGTTCTCAAGGCTGGCCCAATCATTAGGCAGAGAGAGGAGGTTGCTTCAGGCAACTGGTTGTGGGTGTCATGAAAGGGCAGCAAGTTCCTAGCTAGAAGTTTTGTGGAATTGTTACTTCCAGGGAAGGAACGAGGCATTTATGGGAGTTCTTGCTTCAGACACCAGAACAAGCTGGCTGGTTTTGACTTGTGGGCTTTGACTTATGGTGGTGCTCTGCCTCAGGCCACAGAATGTATTGAGCCATACCTGCCATGGGGTTGATTTGGTTTTTAGGACTTCGCTTATGTATTTCTTGTGTTATAACAAAGCCAACCACAGCACAATTCTTTAAAATCACTTTTGTAAAGTTCCAGAAGTATATTTTCAGTAAGCACTTAAAAGTAAATAAATGCTAGGTTCTATTCCAACAATGTATCCGTGTACGAAAACCTCAGTAATATGTGCACTAGTACCTGCTGCAATGCAAACTATGCAGGGCTGTACTTGAAGGTGAGTTGGAAACTTGAACTGGCATAAAACCTGACTGCTCTGTTTTTGGGGGTGCAAAGTGATCAGAACATGTGGCACCAGTTCTCTGCCAATTGGACTGCTGTTGAAGTTTAATGCTCTCAGAAGTTTGTGACCTCCATCTTTTACGGTCTGCCTATATCCATATGATTGTGCCTGGGCATCATGATCTACCTCTTAGCCTTCTCATAAGCCCACTGTAGTATTAATTCTTTTGGCAGGGGTGAGAGACAGGACCTTTTATGTGATAGCCTCCAAATTGCAGAGCTCCCTCTCCTTGGAGCTGTGTTTGGCTCCAATTATCCTGTTAAGGAAATTGTAGCTCAGTTAGAGCTCGGTTGGTAATGCCAAGGTTGCAAGCTTGATCCCTGTGTAGGACAGCTGCATGTTCCTACATTGCAGAGGGTTAGAGTAGATGATCCACTGGGTTCCTTCCAACTCTGCAGTTCTATGTTTCTATGATTATCAGCACTGCTGGAAATTCGTTGGTTCATAAAGTTGTGTTGTGCATTTTGTTGGGAATAAGCAACAACATCTGTAAGAAGGTACCTGGACCAGTAGGGGTGATAGATGGAGAGGGAACCTATTCCAAGGTCTGGGAGCAGTTACCAAGAAGGCCCTCTCAATGGCTCCACCAGAATCCTAGGGTTATGTGGGGCATAGACACTCTTAGTTTCTTCCGGTTCTCCTCAAGATTGCCAATGGGAAGCCTGGGTATTAGTTCTTGAATGCCTCCCTATTCAATTGACTGAGCCAAGATGCACCAGCACTAACAGATTCTCTGGAGCGTGCTGGATCAAAGCAGAAGAATCAAAGCAATTTAAAAGAAACAGATAGTAACACATTGCAGATTAAAAATTCAAAAGCGTGATTTGCTTTAGTCCACTGAAAACCTTTAGATGTTCCGAACAGATTCTGCATTGGCCACCGGCAGCATTAGCCCGTGGCAATGACTTTCACTTAGATCAGCAACGCTGAGCAAGTGGCATAAGTGTTGCGTGCTGCAGAAAAAATAAGTTCCCTTTTCATCCTCCTTATTGTTGGTGTAGCAAGGGCTCCGTATATTAGCAGCTGAGGGCATGTTTGTAATTTTCCATTGTCATATAGCCACTCCACCAGCATTCTAATCTTTTCATTGTTGCTGCACTCCAAAAGGATGCATTGTTTTGGGACACTGAGCTATTCATCTGTTTCCTGTGCTGCTGCTTTAATTTACTGAGGTGGAAAGCCTGTTATTAAGCCTTAAAGTTGCTTGTGTTGTGTTGATGATTCCTCCAAGAAAGAATAGCACTGAGACAGATATGATTAAGAAATCCTTGCTCTTGATCTTTTATAACCTACAGGGACAGGCCATATAGAACTGCCCTTTTTTGTACTGCATGCTTCGTCTGTCCCAAGGATACTTCTGCCGACCCCCTCCAAGAAGCAATACAGTCATATTTTAATTGCAGTGCTATCGTACCATTATTATGTATGCACAGATAGTGACTCGAAGCTAGTGGGCCACTTAAAACACCTAGTTGTAGGGAAGGGATAGATTCAATTTGAAGCCAAACTTACCAGATTTGCTCATTCCAAAACAATATGCAAAGTGAAACACTGCCATCCTTCCAAATTCTCACTTTTCAGAATTTTGTCCCTCCAAGTGATGTGTGCAGAAATGCATATATTAGAGTGATGTGTGCATAAAAAGGCATATTGTTACAGGCCACCCCAATCTCTGCTGAGCGGTAGAAAAATTCCAGGGGTCTTGGCACTTAACCAGGGTTTGTGTTCTTTTGGAAAGATGCACAGGGGAGACTGTGAATATGGTTCATTTTACATGTATTTACAATCTGGGCTTTGATGGAGAGAGAGTTCACAGCATCTACATCTCAAAAGGGGGCTTGTCCTTCCCAGCATCACAGCACTGGATCTAGGGGCACCATAAGTGCCAACCCTCTCTTTCTCTTTAACAGCTTGCTCCAGCCAGCCTGCATGGCTGCTGTCCTTCATTCCCCACATAAAGTTCTGCTCACTTCCTCCTTCTCCTTCCCAACAGCACTTGCAGAGATCAGCTCATCTACTTCTGCTTCCAGCATGTCCACCCCACGTTCACCCTGACAACTGGCATACAGAAGAGGAGACTGAAAAGGAGCAAGTTGCTCTAGAGGTCAGCAAGAATGTGGATCTTAATAGATGCCCAGGAATGACAACTCCTGATATTATTCAAATATTATATAGTCTATTTTTCCCCATGCATATAACTGGTACAGCATAAATATGTAGTATGTAAAGCAGGCCACCTAGAATAGTCATTTAGAGAATGCTACAGAAGGAAGGGGGGGAATTAAGTTAATGGGATTAGCTTTCAAATTACAATAAATGATTAAAGTTTTTGAGACTAAAGCCAAAGATCAGCTTGAATACGTTTGATGTAATTCTAGGGTAATTGTGCTGCTCTGATAGACCAAGTGATATTTAATATGTCATATTAAATTAATTGTAATGACCAAGTGTTCATTTGGGCACTGTCATAAAAAGTTGTTAATTAGCACCAAACTTTTAATAAGCTTAGCTGATTAAGGTTTGATTTTTCGGAATCTTTTCCTCCTATGCCACACTCAACATGCAAACTGATGCATGATATGCCACAACAGGTTAGCTGTTTTCTCCTGCAATCCTAATCACTATGTAATGTTATCCTCCTCCAAGAACTTCTAAGGTTTTGCTCTTGGCATTGATTCTGGATACTCAAGTGCCTGCTGTGGTCAGGAGTTTCTTTTGTTCACCTTCAGCTGTGCCCCTTCCTGGGAAAGGTGGACTTGGCCATTGTGATACATGCCTTGGTCTCCTCCTGATTAGATTACTGCAATGTCCTATAAGTGGAGATGTCCTTGAAAAGCGTTTGGAAGCTGCAACTGGTGTAAAACTGCTTTTTGGTGTGTGTTTTAGGAACAACAGTATGCTGGTTTTATGACAACTGCGGATTGATTTCCAAGGTCTATTCTAGATGCTGGTGCTTGCCTATAAAGCCCTAAACAGTATCTGAAACACACACACACACACACACACACACACACACACACACACACCCTATGAAACTGCGATCATCTTCAGAGGTTCTGCTACACACAGAAGTTTCTGTGGCCACACCCTGGCTGTGGAATTCCCTTTTGAAAAATGGTATGATGGAAGGAAGGAAGGAAGGAAGGAAGGAAGGAAGGAAGGAAGGAAGGAAGGAAGGAAGGAAGGAAGGAAGGAAGGAAGGAAGGAAGGAAGGCCACTGATGCTTTATCATTTAGTGTTCCATTTTCCTCCTATGCATGTAAAAGAGAATGGGGAAATATACACAACTCCCTAGAAGTGTACAGATTCCTTCCATATACATATACCCCTCCGGACACACACTAAGATGTCGACATCATGCAAAAGCTGATTGAATGAATTGACTCTTGTGTTTTCTCCTCATGTTAAACTACTTTAAACTGTGTTGTTTCACTGTCTTAGACATAGAAATCCAAACTGGTGGTTTTCTAAGAGTGCGAGTCTGATACAGTTTTTTCTAATGATTGTTTTGACTGAAAATAACTGACCAACCTCATCACAGACTATTTACCAACCAAAACATTACCCATGATTTATCCCGCTGAAGCCTGGCTTCTTTCTGTTCAGTAAATTATGTGTTTTCTTGGAGTGTGATTAACTACAACAGTGAAAAGGAAAAGGTCAACTGACCTCTTGAGCAACATTCATTTGTGTGGCTGGGACTGTCAAATAATTTGTGAAGAACCACACAAAGCATTCAATTAAGCTTGTAATAATAGTTGCAGCTCCCTGCATGGACATTTATTCTATCACTCGACTACAGTAAACAAATTAGCAGCAAATCTTCTGTGAGGCATGTATTCAGTGTCGGCTGTGTTTCTGATTTGTAGCGGTGGTCTCTTGTTATTAATCAATAATATTGAAAACATATAGTTTAATACTAAGATGCCTCAGTGCTTTTTCAGTCATTTGAGCCATATGTTCTGTTCTGTTTCCAAAATGCCTGAAATACGGATAATTTGAACAAACACAAGTCATGGATGGCCAAACCTCCCTCCCTACAGAGGCTGCAGCACAAACCAGAGATCTTTTAAAACAAAATATGCAGCTTTAAGAACATATTCTTACATGACTGAACATTGTTCATTGCGTGCCCACATGCAGTAGGGGTGGGGTGTGAGGTAACGGTAATGACTTTGTAGACTGAGGTGGTTTTTAAATGACCACAAATTTATTGGTTATGACTCCCAGAATTTGGCAAGGCATAAGGCAACTGTCCTAGAGGGACGCGGGTGGCGCTGTGGGTAAAAGCCTCAGCGCCTAGGGCTTGCCGATCAAAAGGTCGGCGGTTCGAATCCCCACGGCAGGGTGCGCTCCCGTTGTTCGGTCCCAGCACCTGCCAACCTAGCAGTTCGAAAGCACTCCCGGGTGCAAGTAGATAAATAGGGACCGCTTACTGGCGGGAAGGTAAACGGTGTTTCCGTGTGCGGCTCTGGCTCGCCAGAGCAGCGATGTCACGCTGGCCACATGACCCGGAAGTGTCTCTGGACAGCGCTGGCCCCCGGCCTCTTGAGTGAGATGGGCGCACAACCCTAGAGTCTGTCAAGACTGGCCCGTACGGGCAGGGGTACCTTTACCTTTTTAAGGCAACTGTCCAATCATCAAGCAACCTGAGTGCTGACTGATGCCACCATCCTCACTGAAGTGCTGGGATGACGTTCAAGAGAATTGCCTGACTCTTGGGCCTAGCATGCTATAAAGTGCCCCAGAAAGGACCCTTCGAGCCACCTGAGAGTGTAACAGTCACAACAGCCACCTCAAGCTAGGACTTTAAGGTAACACCCAAGATCCTTCAAAGGGATCTCCCACTGGGAAGTGAAGTGTCCTCTTCTAGCTACCCCAACTGTGGATTTGTCCAATACCTCTACTGACAAATTGTGACAGGTTCCAGCACAGGTAACGCCAACAAACAATGTTGCTACCGGGGAGGCTCAGTCATATGTCTGCATAAAAAATTCTCCCCAGACTTATCATTAAGCAGCTAGCCTCTGTCTTCAACAATGAGAACTGCAGCCTAAAATAGGGAGGGTGGGCAGGGAAGTCAGCCAAATGTGGACCCTGATGTGGACCCTCTATTTATGGTCCAGGAGTGGACCAAGAGTGGTCTGCTACCTGCCACCAAGAGCCCCTCAGGCTCTACTGATTGGATGCTGGGGCAAGGCCTGCCCAGGCAATGGTACGGTTGACTGATGGTCCTCCTCACAAGTTACTGGCCTTGTACCTTGGGTGATCAGGGGTTTTCCCTGCCTCCACACAGGAGGCCCAAACTAAGCTTTGTGGTGGCTGGAAGATCCATGGCATGCCCACCCATACACTCTAAGGGGAAATTAAAATGGCCAAAACTTTATTGGTAACCTTGCAGGACTCCAGGCAATCTGATTGCTGGCCAGTGCCATCCTCCTAGCCCAAGTGCTGAAATACCATTCAAGAGAGTTGCCCATTTCCCACTCATACCCTGGTATGAATTGCTCCTGTGGGTCCTTCAAGCAACCTGGGTGTGTGACTTTCATTAGACCATTTTCCCCAAAACCTGGTACCCTCCAGTTGTTTTGGATCATAGCCAACATGGAGAAAAACACATTGGACATACAGTTTTAAGTTTATCTTTTTCGTAGCTTTAGGGCCTAAGAACAGGTGGAGTAATTTAAATTAAATGTGCTCCCCTCCCCAGCTGCTGAATTTTGCACACAGTACAAAATTCTGCATATTTCCTTTACTTGTGCATGGGATACACACAACCCTGCTTATGGTGTCTTTCAAAATGTTCATCTGTTTGTGTATTAGGAATATATTTTATGCTTGCATCTGTTATACAAGGACAATTGAGCAGTAAGTGGAGATAGATGAATGTGCTTTCATTTCCTCCTAGATTTCCCTCTCCTTTCCTTTAAATACAGCATGAATAGTGCGTGCTGCACATTTTCAGTTTGCAATTGATCCTACTTTGTAGGAATCTTCTGTATTTTCTGAGTTATTCTTTCTCATTATGAAAGTTGTTAAGGCTCTTCTTGGGAAGATGTACAGTTAAACATTATACAATGGAGACAAGAAAAATTATAACTAAGCCGTATTCATTTCAGCAATATTGAACTGGATGGAGAGTGAGGGAGCAAGGGAGATAAGAATATAAGGAGCTCTGCCAACCAGAGCAATAAGCACATTCAGTGTGTAGGCTTTTTGTTTATACCTTTTTTGGAGCATGTAACAAGGATTTCAAGCCAGCACAACTTACAGCAAGAACATAAGAAAAGTCTTGCTGGATGAGAGCAGAGATCCATCTGGTCCAGAATCCTGATTCTAGCTAGATTCTTCCAGGAAGCCTACAAGAAGTCAATAGATGTCCCTTGATGCCCATAAGAAGAGCCTGTTGGATCAGACCAATGGCCCATCTAATCTGGCATCCTATTCCCACAGTGACCAACCAGGTGCCTGTGGGAAACCCTGAATTTCACATGTACGCCTGTGGGGTCTGAACTGGTGGCTACAGGCAGGAACAAAACCTTGGGGTCGTACTATGCTGTTCTACGACCATACTAAAGATTTGGATTGGATTGGGGTCATAGTAGACAGCTCAATGATTATGTTGATGCTGTATGTGGCAGCTGTGAAAAAGGCAAATTCCATGCTAAGGATCATTAGGAAAGGAACCGAAAATAAATCTGCCAAGATCATAATGCTGTTATACAAATCTATGGCATGTCACATTGGCTTATCGTGTATAGTTCTGGTTACCTCACCTCAAAATGGATGGTGTAGAGTTGGAAAAAAATCAGAAAAGGGCAACCAAAACAATCTATTGACTTCATCTGTGTTATTTAAGTGGCTTTGCTACCAGTTTCTACATGCACATCTCTTCATTCTCTGTCTAGGCAATCCAGAGTTATTATGACAGCAGTGCTGTTTTTAGCATATGCGCCGCCAGGGTGCAAAGATCTGCCCAGCGCCCCCAAATTTAGTTTAGCCCCCAAGTTAACTTTTATTATGCTTATGTCAAACACCACGCTTATGCCTTATCTCTTGTTTATGAAAGAAGGGAGGAAAAAGAAACAAACTTTTTTATTTGCTCATTTATTTACAATACACTTATACAATAAACTTATACAACACCACCACTTAAACTTATAAGTATTGTTTAGGCACCTACTTAGGAGAAACATCAGTTGTGTCAAAGGCGCCGCTGACCCCGCTGCCGCATAGCAGCTCAATACAATGCGTAACATAATATTTTGATGTAAGAGTTAATTTTGCGTGCACAGCGCAGTTGTGAATGACAAGTGCCGTTGTTGAGTCTGACAAGCGCCGCCATTCTGAATGACAAGCGCTGGCGCTGGCGCAGTGCGTCTTTGGTAAATGAGTGCACAAAGTCAAACGTCCTTTAGTGAACAGTAGGTATACATTTTGGTAATACAGTGGTACCTCGGGTTACATACGCTTCAGGTTACATACGCTTCAGGTTACAGACTCCGCTAACCCAGAAATATTACCTCAGGTTAAGAACTTTGCTTCAGGATGAGAACAGAAATTGTGCTCCGGCGGCACGGTGGCAGCGAGAGGCCCCATTAGCTAAAGTGGTGCTTCAGGTTAAGAACAGTTTCAGGTTAAGAACGGACCTCCGGAACGAATTAAGTACTTAACCTGAGGTACCACTGTACCTAGATATATATGTATTTTGTTTTTCTAGCTTGATCAAAAGTATTTATTATTTCATGACAGGTAGATAATTAAGAGCCAAGGCGGCTTCAGCAGTGGGTGCCTGGCACCCCCCAGAATTCAGCACCCAGATGCCCCACACCCCTTGCACCCCCAAGTAAAGACGGCCCTGTATGACAGTTGAAGAACACATTCCATCCAGCCAAAAGCACTTGAGAGGATATGGAACAGGGCAACTGACGGATGAGGCTTCAGGAGAGTCCTGAGGGAGGGACACATTCTGCCCCCAGGCCTGAGGTTCCCCACCTCTGGCTTAGTGAACCATGTCAAGCTGGTTGTGGCAGCGGTCTGACTTCCTTGTACCTGTGCCTCAACTAAAGACTGACATTATTTCAGGGGCAGAAGCTTAGCTTTTATCTAATGAGACAATGGAACTGGAATCATATAATTACTTGCGAAATAGTAAACCCTGGAACAACTGAGAAACAGAAGGCCTGCGGGCACTTCTCTGGTATTAATTTGAATATTCAGTAATTGAAAATTATAATCTGAAGTTAACAACTACTTAAGTACTATAAACCCAATCACATCAAAATAAATTAAATTAAAACATGCCCGCTCTTGAAAGAACATGTAGTTCAAGAACTATTTATCACTAATGTACTATGAAGACTACAATAGCCTCATTTTAAGTGCCAATTTTGTCATCAGGTTTATTTTGAATTCTTACAACAGTTTCAGTTATTGTTTTGTGTATATTTATTGTTTCAGTGTTGGGAAGCTGCCTTGAAATAATTGATATAAGGCAGTATATATATATATTTTTTTTAAGGAAATGAATACATAAAATAATAACTTTACATGTGATGCAGGTCGTGCTCACTTTAAGGCGGTTGTGTGCCCCATGTTACAGAGGTCTGTCATTGATCTGAAAGGCTGTCAGAGACACTTCTCTGTTTAAAGGAATCCTCTGTTTGGAGGGCTGTGCAGTCCAAGCTTCGTTTACAGGCAAAGGGAGGACAGTAGGGGCCCTGGAAGTTCCTTATCAACAGCACCCAGACAGTAGCCTGAGCAGAATGCACAGAACAGTGTTAGAAACTGAGATATGAAAGCTAGGAGCTAAATGGCACCTTAAACCTAAGTTATGGATGCAACAACGGAATGTCTAGGAGCACTTTTTAATAACAAGAATACAAAGCTGAAAATGAATGAACTGCAGCTAAAATATTATGTTCATTTTTCATATGGCCTAGTCCTTCCCCTGCCCACCTCCCCAATATTCTTAAGAAGGTCTCTTCTCCAGTCTTCAGAGAGTGGCTGAAAGTGGGGAGGGAGAAAAAGGTCCTCCTTTCCTTCCACTCTGCAGTTTTAATCTGAAATCTTAGGCACAGTACTGCACCTAGAGCTCAGAAACTGCTCATGCTAATGAAATTCCCTGTCGCAAAATGCACCTAGAACAATGGGAGATTCGAACAGAGGTCACCTGGTCCACCCCACTATGGTAAGATGGAATGCATTTATTCCTATTTAAATCACAGCTGTAATTTCTAAATAGTAAAGGTAAAGGTACCCCTGCCCGTACGGGCCAGTCTTGACAGACTCTAGGGTTGTGCGCCCATCTCACTCAAGAGGCCAAGGGCCAGTGCTGTCCGGAGACACTTCCGGGTCACGTGGCCAGCGTGACAAAGCTGCATCTGGCGAGCCAGCGCAGCACACGGAAACGCCGTTTACCTTCCCGCCAGTAAGCGGTCTACTTGCACCCGGGGGTGCTTTCGAACTGCTAGGTTGGCAGGCGCTGGGACCGAGCAACGGGAGCGCACCCCGCTGCGGGGATTCGAACCGCCAACCTTTCGATCGGCAAGCCCTAGGCGCTGAGGCTTTTACCCACAGCGCCACCCGCGTCCCCTAATTTCTAAATGGACACCTATAAATATACATTAGCATGTGCAAATTTTATTCAAAACTGCATCCTTCTTTGTGGCAGTAGCTTCCCTGACTCATTTAGAAATGCAATTTATGTGCTCCTTCCCATCAAGAAAGGGGAAAAAGAAGGTGGAAATCAGACGTCCACTTTAGCTGTAAGAGAGCCTCCACACCATGTGGTCTTCTCCTAAGAGAATTATACTGAGAAAAATAATCAGCAAAGCTGCAGGTTTGTAGTCTATCTGGATACCAATGGCCACTGATCTAGTCCCCTCCTCTGCCCTAGCTTGGAATTACGAGTTGTCTGGCAAGAGGCATCTGTGCCATGCTACTGACCCATAAAGTTGCCTAGCAACCAAGAGGGTGCAGTTTAGGCCTAGTTCTCACTGAAGTGATAATTCTTTCTCTAGACTGTAGCACTTCATACTTCATACTGATATATCCTGAATCTCCCAACATTCTGTTTCATTCTCTGTCCACTTTCTCCTTGCCTTACATGATTTCATAGACTTCTGTCATGTCCCCTCTTACTCACTTCTTCTCTAAACTAAAAAGTCCCAAATGTTGAAACCTTTCTTCAGAGAGGTGTTGCTCCATCCCTTGGATCATTTGGGTTGGCCATTTTCATGTTTCCTCTTTACAAGGGAAATGTAACAGATATCTGGGAACAAGTCCATCTTTACCCAGGGGTGCAAGTGGTGTGTGGCACCCGGCACCCAATTCGGGGGGGGGGGGGGGGCGACACCAGGCACTTGCCACTGAAGCCGCCTAAGCATATTGTATTGAGCTGCTATGCGGCAGGCAGGCAGCACAAGATCAGTCGTGTCAAAGGTGCCGCTGACCCCGAGCGAAACTTTGCAAATTGTGTTTTAATTTAATTTCATCACTTACAGTTCAAATTCGTTTAGAAAGTCTTGCTCACCAAAGCTTGGAGGAGGGGGAGTGACAGGAAAGAGGGACAGAAAGACAACGCGCTTATCTAGTGACGGGAGCGCGCACAGGCTCCGGAACCTTCCCAAGAAAAACTCTTATGTCCTCTTGCAAGAGCCCTCCCAGCTCCTCAAGAAATAAGGTTGCTCCCACAATGAAAGGCTGCCCGAGATGGCTCTCCCATGCATGTGCACAATGCCTGCCCACCTCCTCTTTCAGACACCTCGCATGTGTGGAGTCTTTACACCGACTCCCAATGTGTTCCTTGTCTTCTTTAGAAAAGCTGGTTTTAAACAAAAAAAACCACAAAAAAACCTCCTTTTGGAGCCACACAGACATGAGCGCTATTTAACAAATGAGAATGGTGACATACGCATAATAAAAGTTAATTTGGGGGCTAAACTAAATTTGGGGGCGCTGGGCAGATCTTTGCACCCCGGCAGCACATATGCTAAAGACGGCCCTGTCTGGGAAATCTCTTTAAGCAGCAGTTCTCTAAAGTTTCAGACAGGAGACATTGCCAGCTCGAGACCCCTGGCGGCAGGCAGGGAAGGACAGCTATGTGCCCCCTCAAAATTGTGTGCCTGGGGTCACGGCCCCCTACACCACCACCACCCCCCCAACTATGCCCCTGAACTTCTGCATGCAAAACTATTGTGGGAAGGAGATTTTGGGGAGGGAGAAAAGGGGGTTTAGAGACTCAAACCCTGGTGATGGGTATGTTTAATTTGAGTCCCCTTGGAAGTAGTTTGCTTATATCAGAGGCAATGTGATTCGAGCTGGGAGGAGGGATTCTGTGTATGTGTTTTTAATTGATTCATCATAAACTTATGTACAAACTAACACATACCCATACAAACAACAGAACCATGCATGGAGGAATTATATTACTCCAATATGACCTGATGGACTGTGACAGTGAGGAAATCAGGGCGCAAACTGATCGACCATAGGGCTTTCTCTGTGCTCCATATCAGTATCAATTTCTATAGTAACATTTATCTATTTGCACAAAACATGTTGAAGGGGCTATTCTCAGCAAAACACATGCTGAGAACAGTGTGGTGCCAGATGGAGCTTTAATGGCTGTCATTGCACTTGCTGCCTTTTTGGCAGGCAACCTGTCTCCAGCATCTGCTTTGCTTCTTGATGGGCTTAAGCTTCTTTTCTTTATAGTGCATGCTAGTTCAAGTAGGGTGCCCGTTCCATATCCGCTTGAGATTGCCCTTGGGTTGCTCAAGGGAATTGGCTGGCAAATTCACTGTCAATATATTGTGCGTGGAGGGATGGTTGAACACAATTTCTCATCTCCTTGACAATCAATCCTGGTGAGTTTTCCAATTTACCCTCTGCAAAAAAAATAAATGAAACCTAAAAAGTTACAATGCATATTATATAGACATATGAAGTAATCATAGGATAGGGAACCTGTGGCCCATCGGGTGTCATTGATCTCCAACTCCTACCACTGGTCAGTCTAACTCAGTATTATCCACAGTGACCAGCAGTAGCTCTCCAGAGTTTCAGGCAATAGTCAGAATTGAGGGCCATTATCGTCCAAGAATGTCTGGAGGGACACAGATTGTCTGTGCCTGTTAAGCTGTGGAATAGCATGCTTCCATATGTGCTTAGTCAACACGGCCATTTGTTTACACAGGGGGTTGGTTTCTAAGAATCTGTCCTTCAAGGAACATATCCCACGTCAATGGCTGCTGGGTTGCTTGGACCCCAGCAGCTGTCTGAGAATGCTACATGCTGATGTTGGGGCTGATGGCAATCATGGAAGTAGTGCAGAGGATTCCGGGGAGTGTTTTAGAGCACACACAATCCACCCTGGAAGTTCATAGAATCATAGAATTGTACAGTTGGAAGGAATCCCAAGGGTCATCTGCTTCAACCCCCTGCAATGCACTCCTGCTGAGTCTCTTCGCTACTCTGAGTTTCACTTTAGAGTGAAAGATCAGCAGTGAGCAACTGAGGATCCTCAGGTTCAGCCCTTGACAACTCCAATGAGAGCTAGGAAGAGATTCTGCCAGTCTGTATAGACACTACGGTACTGATCTAGATGGACTAAGGGTATAAGGCAGTTTTCTACTTTTCTGATAAGCATTCAGGAAAATCCAGGGCTCTCCCAAACACAGTTTGAAAGCTACTTCCATAAATCTCAATCCAAGAAAGCTAAGCCCCCTTGATGGGTTTCACAAGCCCACACTGTTTTACATAATCTCCACCCCACGAGCCTCATGGTTGAAGGGAAATTTGATGCTTGGTCTTCCTGCCTCAGCCCCAACACTCTAACACAGCCTTCCTCAAACTGACATCCTCCATATGTTTTGAACTACAACTCCCATCAGGCCTGACCATTAGCCAGGCTGACTGGGGGCTGGTGGGAGTTATAGTCCAAAAAACCTCTCTGGTGACAGGCTGGGGGAGACTGCTCTAGCCACTGCTGTCAGAAGTACAGGAAAATTTATGACATGCTTTTTAACCCCATTACCTGTCATTGAAGGAAAGCCAGCTTTGGATTGTTTTTGGCAAGGAAACACTGATACAGAGCCAACATTTGTCTTAAATAAAATAAACGAAATGCACTGAACATATGCTTAAGAGAACAGCAGTTAGCATAAAACTATCGCAATCTCTACCCAGCTCAGTTTCTTGCTTCCCTTTCACTGATGTTTGGACCTACCAGATCTGAAGGGAGAAACGCTGGAGGTGTATAATTTGAGTAGTATTATTGACCATGTAATCACAGCATGAAAAATCATGCATCGCAATCAATTGCTGACGTTGTCGAAAAGGCTAAAGTTTGAATTAACAAATATTCTCCCTTCCCGAGATCAAAGCTAAGTCAGATGAAAGGGAGACATGAATAAACTTTCCGTGCTGCTTCATTTCTGTCCCTCCTTATTTATCTTGAACATTTGCCTCCTCTTAATTTGTCATCAATTAGTAATCTGCCCCACATCCTAAAGTCACCCAAAAAGTAATGAACTAAATTAGCTGAAAAAGCAATGTTCAATGTTTCCATTAGGCTTCAGCGGCTCAGTTTGAGAATCCCACAAAATGCAGGGTTGATGAAGCCCTTCTTCTAGCCTGGGGGGGGAGGTCATATTCCCTCATGGGCCACATTCCCTCTAGGGTCACATGTCATTTATGGGCAGGGCAAGAGGCAACAATGGGCAGAGAGAGAGGCAGAAGTGGGTGGACCAATAGATGTGGCTGACATCTATTTTCAGGCAGAAAAATACATTGGGATGGGCCCAAAGACCATCTGTTCTCCATCTTGCCCTCCAATAATTCAGCCACAAGAAAACAACATGTGCCTTCAGAGGAGGCACTTAAAGAACAAATCATTGAAGTATACTCATAAAAGCAAGCCAAGCCAAGCCAAGCACTCCTCAATCTGGTAACTTCTATATCTAGTGCGGAGCCACATCCAGAATCTTTGTGAATGTTTCAGTTGTATTGGTTTCAGTTGCAGAAGTTCCATTTTCTACTACCTGAAACCAATGAAGCTTCCCACAGCTAGTGCTGTTGAGAGTATACAGAACCTACTTCCCCCATATTTCTAGGTTTTATTTTGCCTCAATTCAAGAAGTTTTATTACTTCCTATTTCTGTAACTAGAATACGTATGATAAATTTCTCTAATTTGATTCTGCTTCTCTCAGAGTCAAATCTGAATTGTGCTGAGGAGACACACACAAAGCAAAAGATCATATTTTGCTAACATGGAGCACTCCAGTTGAGATTCCTGAATCACAGGGGGTTGGACTAGATGACCCTCGGGATCCCTTCCAACTCTACAGTTCTTTGATTCTATTATTCTGGAAGCCGTTCAGAAACTCCAGCAGTAGCCTTATAGATCAGAGAGCCATCCTGGAGCTAGGCACTTACAGTGGTACCTCGGGTTAAGTACTTAATTCGTTCTGGAGGTCTGTTCTTAACCTGAAAGTGTTCTTAACCTGAAGCACCACTTTATCTAATGGGGTCTCCTGCTGCCGCCGCGCCGCCAGAGCACGATTTCTGTTCTCACCCTGAAGCAAAGTTCTTAACCTGAAGCACTATTTCTGGGTTAGCAGAGTCTGTAAGCTGAAGCGTATGTAACCTGAAGCGTATGTAACCTGAGGTACCACTGTATAATGATTCAGAATATTTGTGTGCATTTGGACATTGGAGTGACTTATAGAAACAAACACCTGAGTTTAAAATATAACACAAGAGACAGCCATTGGTTGAAGAAACTGGCTTCATCATCCATCCTTGTTTTCTACTTTGAACTATTTGCTAAATCTGGAGACCGGTGGGCCAAACACAAAAATCTGTCGCATACGCTGATCTACTAAAATGCAAGGTGTTTTAATTAATTACTCACACCTGCATATTTCCAGAAGGGGAAAGTGGGGGTGGGTAGGCGCAGGTGGCCAGCAGGAGAGGGGGTGGAGAGAGAAACGCATCTAAGCTGGACAATGTTTGTGTTTATACTGTCATGCCGACAGCCGAGCTGCTGTTAAGCTTGAGTTGAGACTTCAATTTAAAAGTCAGATGTGCAACATTTATTATCTTCCAAACCGTTTCAAACTGCCAGGCTGAAACCTGGCAAACAACTTATCAACTGGGGTATAAATCTTGCTCAGAAAAGAGCGTACAAAATTTATTCCCTTTAAAAAGGGAATAAGCCGGAGCTCATGGTGTCCTAGGTAGCTCTGGGGCACAGCAATCCGCACGGGGAACTGAGGAAGCATGAAGCTGCATATTTCATACCCTACAACATTTCTCAGATGAAAATAGGGACATCCTATTCTACATCAGGAAGTTTCTCTTGTGTTCGATCTCCCCCACACGTAGATGTCATAGACACAGGGCTTTTTTCAGCTGGAACTCACTGGAACTCAGTTCCAGCATCTCTCAGGTGGGTTCCACAGCCATTCTAAGAGAACAAGGGAAGGTGTTCAGGGAGAGTTCTGGCACCTCTTTTTCTAGAAAAATAGCACTGAATATACACATATACACCTATCACCTTGAGGCAATTACAACCTCTCTGTCTCACCAACCACACAGGATTGTTATAAAGAAAAAATGTGCGAGGGAAGGGATTGTGCACAACACCTTCAAAAGATAAATGGAATGAAACAATATTTTAGCTGTAAGCTGCCTTGAGTCCCTGTCAGGGAGAAAGGCGGCATACAACAACAACAACAAAGGAAACTCTGAGATCAGGAACATGCCAGAGAGTACGGTATATCCTCTTGAACTCAGTGGGACTTAGTTCTGAATTAAAATGATTAGGATTGCAGTGTAAGGAAACATGCGGAGTCTTTATCCAGTTACCTGGGAGTAAGCTCAATTGAATACAGTGGGACTTACTTCTGAGTAAACAGCGTAAGGCTCCATTTACAATAAAGGAATAAACACTCTGCATGTTTCCTAAAAATTAATAATGGCTTGCTGCTGAAAATAGGGACGTCTTATCATGCCCTCCAACATTTCCCCGATGAAAATAGGGACATCCTAAGAAAAAGCAGGACATTCTGGAATCAAAAATCAAATCAATCAAATCTGGAACTGTCCCTGGAAAATAGGGACACTTGGTGGGCCTGATATTCACCAGTACATTCCCAAAGGTGGACTAACAAGAGCTGGGTGAAGAATGCGACCCATCAGAATATTGCAATGGCTCTCAGGGCAGGGCTGCTGCCGCCTGTTTTATTCTGCTCTGAGATGCATCCTGTAGGAGCAGTTCCAGTGAGAAGAGAAAGGGTTGGGGGTGGGGAGGAAACACAGCCTTTTTATTTTCTGTTTCTCTTCACTGGCTGCTTAGATGAGCACCCAGGGACCTTGGATGCCTGGCCTGCTCTTAAATAGCATCTTTAATTGCTGCACATGGCATTAAGTTCATCCAAACAATTCGGCAAATAACAGTTGATGAATGGCATTCTTTAAAGCTGTGCGGAATGAATGGATGGAGACAAATGGCCATAATCCAACACAAATGTAAGCACTCATGTCCCCATTGATTTCAATAGGCTTAAGTACATTTCTGTGCTAAATTGCGGCCAGTGTTTCCTTTTTCTGAGAAGGAGTGCGAACCCTGTCAAAGGAAAATAAATGGAGGGTGGCGACAGTTTGTGTGCACATACTGCCTTAAATATATGTTCAATAAGGGTGCTTGGACAAACGTGCTGATAGGTGGTTCAATATTTCATGCTTAATTATCAAAAACGCTACTGTATTGAAGTGGCACACTGTGTCATTAAAAAGTTCCTATCACATCTATCCAAAACTTATTTTGCATGTTCTTTTATTAAAGAAGCCCAACAGTTATTTATTTCTGGTTCTTTCATCTTAAATAGGGCATATTCCCAATCCTCAGTGTAGCTGTTGGGGCACTCCTGAGGTAGTTTTTTTAAAATATAAATTTACATCTTTGAAAGTGAATGCTCAGCATTTGCTATTGCTGCAAAGGGGTAGAAATGCCACCAAGTGTTTCATTTCCAATATAAGAACTGAAACACAATCGTCCTAGCCCTCGTTTTAGTTTCAGGTTCTTAGCTGCCATACCAAGAGGCACCATTTTCTCATAACAGTAACTAAACTATACAGTCGTACCTCAGAAGTCAAACAGAATCTGTTCCGGAAGTCCATTTGACTTCCAAAACATTCGGAAACCAAAGCGTGGCTTCTGATTGGCTGCAGGAAGCTCCTGTAGCCAACTGGAAGCCACGGAAACCCCATCAGATGTTCGGCTTCCAAAAATAGTTCACAAACTGGAACACTCACTTCCAGACTTACGGCCTTCAGGAGCCAAAACGTTCGAGAACTAAGCTGTTCGAAAACCAAGGTAATACTGTATTATTTTCCTACTGAGCTTCGTGCCCCCTGCATTCCCATCACCCGCTATGAATTGGAGCGACTGCATGTGCAGACTCTCACGTGATGTAGGCTATTGATTTCCCAAGGCTTTAAATTGCACGGGGAGGTTCCACAAGTACAGGAAGCCGCCTTCTTCAGTCACCTTTTAACTCTTGGACACTTACAGGTATGGGGGTAGAGCTGTCCTGCACCTCTCCCCTCCACTGCTCATGCCTGAATAGGGCTTAAGGAATTGCAGTAAGCAACAGAGAGCCAGTGTGGTGTTGTGGCTAGAGCGTCGGACTACGGCCTGGGCAACCAGGGTTCAAATCCCCACCCAGCCATGAAGCTCACTGGGTGACCCTGGGCCAGGTACACCCCTTTGCCTAACCTGCATCATAGCAATATTGTGGGGATAAAATGAGGAGGAGAACCATGACCACCATCTTAAACTCACTGGAGAAAAAGCTAGGATAGAAATGCCATTTTTAAAAAGCTGGGCATGCCCAAAGATAGTAGGGTTTACAGTGGTACCTCAGGTTAAGTACTTAATTCGTTCTGGAGGTCCGTTCTTAACCTGAAACTGTTCTTAACCTGAAGCACTACTTTACCTAATGGGGCCTCTCGCTGCCGCCGGAGCACAATTTCTGTTCTCATCCTGAAGCAAAGTTCTTAACCCGAGGTACTATTTCTGGGTTAGCGGAGTCTGTAACCTGAAGCGTATGTAACCCGAGGTACCACTGTAGATCCTTCATCATGTCAACCATTCAAACAGTGCAGGCACAAAAAAGAGAAATTACTGAATCTCAGTTTTGGTTATTAAAGAGGTTACAATTCCATTAATTCCAAGTCAGGGCTTGTGGATGTGCTGGATTCTGTGTCTGGGCAGATTTATTATTGAGTTTCACTAGCATCTGTAAACCTCACAGGAGGTTCAATTGCCACAGGATAGAGGTCTGGTCTGGGGTGTTGTTTGGGGTTTTTGTTGTTGTGGGGGAGGGGGTTGTTGCTGTTGCTTCCTGTATCTTTATTTTAGATCTTCTTGTGATCTGTGTGGAAATGGTTCCATTTGGTTGTGTGTTTTTTAATGTTTTATTTATTTTTCATGACTACTTTTGTTAAAAAATGCTGTCATTTCTTTTAGGTGAACAGGGAGATGGGGGAAGGCATTTGCTTATCCTTAACTCAATGTTTCTTTGTGGGGTAAGAGAGGAATAAAAGGCATTTCTTTTGCATCTGATATCTACTTTGGGAACAATCCACTAGGAAATCTCCCATGCAAACACCCATTGAAAAGAAATCCTGGTGAAGTTTGCTGTTTTGGTATTTACATCAGTGAGGCTTGCTTGCTAGCAGATTGGGCATAAATATAGCCACGTGCAACACAATTTTTCTGATAGAGCATAAGGCCTCCTTTAGAAGGAAGGGTAGGGTATAAATTCAACCAATAAATAAGGGGCTGGAAAGATTTACTAGCTCAATATGAGAGTTAATACAGTTTAGTTAACGGTAATGAGAAAAAAATTATACTCAGTGCTGTTTGGTATGCCAGCTAAGAACCTGAAACTAAAATGAGACTGGAGGGTGTGATGAATTATAGCAAAAAGCAAAACAGGTGTGACATAAAGCTACATTATCTAAATGAGAGATTTGTGCTTTCATAAATTGATTTATAAACTCATTTTATTTTTAATTAAATTTTGGACAGCAAAAGTAAAATATCTTCACCTTACATTCTGCCAGACAGTCCTGATTCTGTACTTCATTATTTTTCTGCTTGCTCAAAGCGACGAGAATGACAAGACAAGAGAATTTCTCTTTCCGCCTAGAGAATGACAGAGGTAATAATAGGCAGCAAAACTGCAGATACAGTGAAAGATCCATGGAGCTGTGGTATATAACTAAAGGAAATTAAGTGGATAGATGTTCCTGGCACATTTGAGATAGGACATTGCACTTACTTCTGCTTTTGAGCTCACAGAATAAACCTGTGCATTTTGTTGTTCAGCAAAGCGTGTTCTCACTAAAGGAGAGCACGGGTTGCGGATGGGGCCGAGCAAGACACCCTCTGGGTTGTCAGGCAAGTTAGGCTCAAGGGCTCGAACTAGATTGGTGGATGGAGTTGCTGGGGTAAAATTGATGTTGCCAATTTTAGGGGTGGGATCAGAGATTATTTAAGCTAGGGCCACAGCTTGTTCCTTTCTCTTTCGCTGTGGACACCGGATCACATGGAGCACTTGGACTGTCTGGAGGACAGTGATGCAAACTTCTCATTGTCTGGTTACATTTTTTTTTTAATTTCCCCCTTCTTTTAATCCTCTTTAGTCCCTTAAATAATTTAATTCCCCTTTTTCCTGTTCGATTTCCCACCCCACCCCTTACCCTGCCCTGTGGGAAGATTCTCCCTGTATCTGTGGCTTGCCTTTCTTTCGCAAAAAGGTTTCCCCCATTTCTCCTGTTGTAAATTGTGGGGCTAGTCAGGGCTGTTCCAGCTTAGCTGGAATCACTTTCGTTTATAGCACCCCCCCCCCCCCCGAAGGTTGGCTTTATTTGAGTGTGTGCAGCACTGATGGCCAAATTTTAATCTAGCCTTGGGCGGGAGCACTATTTTGAGTTCCTTTAATATTGCTATGAGACTAAGATTCTCAAGAGCAGAGGCATGGAGGCCTATTCGGCCTGCACATAACTTCCAAGCCTAAGTCTGCTACAGGTAGCAGTTAATTGTTAAGTCTCTGACCTCTCTATAAGAATGTACCTGCTTGCAGGCTCAGTTGCTGCTAATGTATATCTGAGGCAGACAGAGGGCGGCAGAGGCTCTCTGTGCCTCCAATGACTATGAGCACTCTGTATATGCTCTTGAACTATGCTGTTTCTGAACAAGTTTATTTTCTTTAAGTTTGTTTTGCCCTGATAGTGGCGACTGCCATTTTAGAGACGAGCCATTGTGGTTTAGTGGCTAAAGTGTAGGACTAGGACCTGGGAGACAGGGTTCATATCCCCCTCTTAGCCATTGTTATAACAAAACAAAACAAACTGCTCCTTTTGGGCTATTCTGTTGCTGGGTAGTTCGGCCTATTTGTGATAAAAGAACTTTGGGTTTCTTGAAGGGATGCTTCCCTCTAAAAGGGCAAGCAGGGGTACCTGGACAAGCTGTGGGCTGCCTCAACTCTGCTATTTCACTGGAAACATTTACGCCTGGCCTAGCAGGTGATCCTAGGGCTTTGCCCTAGAATTCGATGGCCTGGAAGCGTTTCCGGCCTGAATAGTGTCCCCATGTGGTCCATGAAGCATTGGTTTCACCGGTTCCTTACATTGTTTAGTTTTGCGGACTATGACTGGGCTTTTGCAAATGCCTCAAGAGCTTGCCTCTCCTGCAGGGGATGACTTGCGGACACCCCAGGTGCCTTCTTCCAGAAGGAAGCATCTTTGAAGGCTGCAATCCAGGAGGAGGGCAAAGAGGAGCAGGGATCATGATTCAGACATCACCTTGGACCTCTACAGGGGTCAGGGTGAGGCTGTCCTGGGTCTTTAGGGATCATCCTGGATAGCTCAGCTGGTCAGCGCATAGTGCCGGTAATGCCTAGGTTGCAGGATTGGTCCCTATATGGGACAGCTGCATGCTCCCCCATTGCTCTACCTGGACACTTAGGTCCAGTGTCGAGGGCCTTTTGGTGGTTCCCTCACTGTGAGGGATGTAACAGGCGCCACGTTTGCAATATGCAAGCGGGAGAAAGCATCTTTGTGTGCCTGCACTGCAGTTTGCTCTGTGCGTTGCAGGGCACAGCGATGCACGGGCTGCATTTGCATTGCATTGCGTGAGAGATTTGCATTTGCATTGCACAGAGGTTGTGTGCATTGCACAGAGGGTGTGTGTGCATTGCACAGAGGGTGCGTGTGCATTGCACGGAGTGTGAGTGTATTGCACAGAGAGTGTGTGCATTGCACGGAGGGTGTAGTGGCATTGCACAGAGTGTGTGTTGTTGTTGTTTTCTTTTTTTTCTTTTTCTTTTTTGCATTGCACAGAGAGTGCATTGCACGGAGTGTGTAGTTGCATTGAACAGAGGGTGTGTGCATTGCACGGAGTGTGTAGTTGCATTGCATGAAGGGTAGTTGCATTGCACGGAGTGCGTTTTTTGCATTGCACGGAGTGTGCAGCTGCATTGAACGGAGTGTGGAGTTGCATTGCATGAAGTGTGGAGTTGTATTGCATGGAGTGCGTTTTTGCATTGCACGGAGTGCATTTTTGCATTGCACTGAGTGTGTAGTTGCATTGAACGGAGTGTGTAGTTGCATCGCACGGAGTATAGTTGCATTGCATGGATTGTGTGAGCACTGCACGGAGTGTGTTTTTGCATTGCACAGTGTGTGTCTTAAAAGGAAGCTGGCTCGGCGTCAGTTTTGTCGGGACATTTTTAGGGGTTCTGGCCAGCGTCGGCCCTGTAAATTTACGTATTATGATGGCAGCACAAGATGCCCCCTGCCTAAGCGGGGGCTGGAAGCTGGCAAGCAATACCTCAATACCTTTTGCCCATATTCCCATTTTATTTAGGGATCCAGTTGGATATCGTTGCTAAAATATACCACTTGCCTATGGAGAAGCTGTCTGCCTTGAAGGAAGTTATTTTGTAATACTTCCTCTGTAGCAAGTGATGCTTCATCAGATCCGATCTTGCTGGGTCACTTAATTAATCTTGCATGCAGAGTGGTTACCCCAGGCCGCCCCTTCCCTTCCCACTAGGCCAGGCTGCCTGCGGCCTGAGGTCCCCTTACCTTTCTCATGCAATGGTTGCAATTCCTAAATGTTGAGGTCCCCTTACCTTTCTCATGCAATGGGATCTCATGCAATGGTTGCAATTCCTAAATGTATGCAATAGTAGTTGGCCATGGCAGGATACTTGCACAGGGATTTTTCAGGTTCATGCTGATGCTGCTGGATCTTTGCCCTTTGGTTTTTTATTTCAGGTATGGTGAGGCAATCATGTGACCTAACTTTGAGTTTTCCCCTTGTAGTAACAGTTCACATGTGGCCCGAGGAGTTCAGTGACCATCGGATCTGCTTTTGGTCTGATAACCAGGTAGTGGTGAGCGTCTTGGCTAAACAGTCTTCACGTTCCAGCAGAGTCTCCGCCCCTCTGCTCACGCTTTTGAGCTGCACCGCTTAAGGTTTAATATTGAGCTTTCTGCTCTCCTGATTACGGGATCCTCTAATGATGTCACTGACACTCTATCCCAGTTTCAGATGGAGCGCTTCAGATCCTGGGCTCCAGACACTCAGCTATTGCCAGACTTTTCCAGACCACCTGTGGCATTTTGTCAAAAATTAGTAATTACAGAGAGCAGCAGCTTCCATTTCCCCTTCTGCTTTAGCTCTTATGGGAAGGCCTGGATGGATTTCTTAGCCTTAAGCTGGCAGTTCTCGGCTATTCAGATGAACTGGCCCCCATCCTCTGAGCAGATCCTGCAGTATTTGGTTCACCTGCTGCAGATTGGGCGTGCTGTTATAACTATCAGAATTCAGTCCGCTGCAATGTCTGTTATACTGAAGCTTTATTTTTCAGAGACCCTTGCATAAAGTTTGTAGTGCGCAGGGCCTTGGAAGGTTGGAATAGGCTCCAACCTCATAGGACAGTGGGCAGGAAGTCGGTCAATTTTACCTATGCAGTATCTGCAACAAGTTAAAACATGTCTGCTGGTAAAAGATCAAGGCGAGACTCCTTTCAGTATTCCATTGCATTTTGGTGCACTGAGGGTTGGGGAAATGGTTGTTGGAGCCAGCACGGGGCTGAGAGTCTGGAGGCTTATTGCTTCAGGACTTTTCCTTATCTGCTTTGGAGCTTGTCATTAGAGTTAGGAACTCTAAAACAGACCTAGTGGGCAGGAGTGCCACCATCAGGCTTCCCCTCACAGCTGAGGAGGACCTTTGCCTGGTTATGGATACCAGAAATATTTGGCTCTTCATTCCCCTGGGGGCTGGCCTGCTCCTAGTGCATGAAAATGGGTTCCTGTTAGCCAGGCATTAATGTGCTTACGTCGTGCACCAGTTATTACGGCCTGCAGCTTGCCTACCACTGAACACGCCTCATTCCTTCCGAATAGGGCTGCTGCAACGGCTGCACATTGGGGGCCTGTCAGTAGACAGGATTGTGAATACGGTTCATTGGAAGTCTGACGCTGACAAGGGTTATATCAGGAAGTGTTACAATGATGTCTGTGCTGATGCTTGTCTGTTATTTCCTTTTCTCATAGGAGCAGCGGTGCACACTTGGGCCACAGCATTGTACACTGGGCTGGCAAGCGCGCTGACAAGTCTGGACTGGGGCGCCATCTCAGTCTTCCTGCCCATGTGAACATATACTGGATGTCCAGATGGAATGCTTTGGGAGGAGATCCTTCCTTTGGTGCGGTCGAGTGTGACCTATGCAGGTCCTCCCGCAGTGCTGGTGGTACAGCTAGGCGAGAATGATTTGCCATCTTCCTCCAGCATAAGTTTGCATTCCTGCATGCAGGAGTGCTTGGTTTGAGTTGATGGCAACTCTCCCTGGACTCAAAATAATTTAAGGCATTGGTTCATGGTGGTCTGGAGGGGGGGTTGGAGCACCTGTCCCCTCCAATGCGCAAAGATATTCCATTGAAGGAAACCAAGGATTTGCCATGCTTTTGTCAACCCCTTTCGAGGGGTAGGGCCACGCAAGAGTCCCTGGGAGCATTTGGGGTGAGCTTGAGTCTGATCCTGGTTCATTGCTCCCCCACGCTGTTTACTTGTACTGACGATATGGTGGGGCCCAGTCGTCAGTGCTGCCCTGCTGAGGTCAGGTGCAGCTAGTCGGGAACCAATGCCTAGACAAACTACCACCGAGCAGGCCAGAAAGCATGTTAATATGGCGGTGGAAAATAAAATAAATTAAATAAAGTAAATAAAATAAAATAAAATAACAAATAAAATAAAATAGGTCCTTGCTTTAGGTGGTTCTGTGATATTACACCCTGCTATTTTCTTCAAGACTGTTCCCCTCTTTGGGGCAGATGGGGGGTGCATCTTTCCCCTATGGGGTACGACACCTGGCTGGATGCGGTTGCTTTGGGATTCATTGCTCCCCCACAGTGTTGCTGGTACTGACGATATGGTGGGGCCCAGTCGTCAGTGCTGCCCTGCTGAGGTCAGGTGCAGCTAGTCGGGAACCAATGCCTAGACAAACTACCACCAAAGAGGCCGGAAAGCATGTTAATAAGGAAGTGTAAAATAAAATAAAATACAGAATAAATAAAATAAAATAATAATAATAAAGTATAATAGGTTCTTGCTTCAGGTGGTTCCGTGATTTTGCACCCTGTGATTACCTTCAAGGCTGCTGCCAGCTGTAGGGTGAATCTTTCCCCTATAGGGAACGACACCTGGTTGGCTATGGTTGCTTGGGGATTGAAGGAAGGGTTGCATTTGTGAGTGGTTTGGCGGTGAGCTAAGGCTCTGTGGCGGTTAGGCATTGGTTAAATTGGTTGGTGGAGGGGTATGGATTGGCTGTGCCTACCCCTCCAATGCTGCTGCTGCTGGGAATTCCGTTAAAGGAATTCTGGGGCTTACCATCCCTTCGTCCAAACCCTTGGAGCAGGGTGCGGGCCGTGTAAGTTCCCAAGGAGCAAGCAGGGAATAGCTGAGGGTCTGTGTCGCAGTCCCAGCTGTCCCTGGTCTTGTTCCTCCACACGCTGACTCACGGGAGTCAGCGCTGTCCCCCAAGGCGGGGGGGACAGCTAGTCATAACCAATGCCTAAGCAACCACTCACATTTTGTATGATAATAAAGTTGTGGCCAAAATTATGCCAAAAACCTTAAACAAAAATAATGTGTGATGTGTGAGTTATTGGGAAGGGTGTCTTGGGGACCTCAGCACGCAAAGCGTGTTCTCACTAAAGGAGAGCACGGGTTGCGGATGGGGCCGAGCAAGACACCCTCTGGGTTGTCAGGCAAGTTAGGCTCAAGGGCTCGAACTAGATTGGTGGATGGAGTTGCTGGGGTAAAATTGATGTTGCCAATTTTAGGGGTGGGATCAGAGATTATTTAAGCTAGGGCCACAGCTTGTTCCTTTCTCTTTCGCTGTGGACACCGGATCTCCCGCCCGCCCTCCCTTGATTGGGCTTCGCTCTGACCTTGCTATTGCCTGTCATGGGGTCGTCCGCATTGGTGCGGGGGCCTAGTAGGAATTTTTCCTTTTGGCTGATTAGTGTGTGCCAATTGGGTTTTGCCTACTACGTAGCAAATCGTCACAACTTGTAAGGTTGGCGGTTAGGCATTGGTTAAATTGGTTGGTGGAGGGGTATGGATTGGCTGTGCCTACCCCTCCAATGCTGCTGCTGCTGGGAATTCCGTTAAAGGAATTCTGGGGCTTACCATCCCTTCGTCCAAACCCTTGGAGCAGGGTGCGGGCCGTGTAAGTTCCCAAGGAGCAAGCAGGGAATAGCTGAGGGTCTGTGTCGCAGTCCCAGCTGTCCCTGGTCTTGTTCCTCCACACGCTGACTCACGGGAGTCAGCGCTGTCCCCCAAGGCGGGGGGGACAGCTAGTCATAACCAATGCCTAAGCAACCACTCACATTTTGTATGATAATAAAGTTGTGGCCAAAATTATGCCAAAAACCTTAAACAAAAATAATGTGTGATGTGTGAGTTATTGGGAAGGGTGTCTTGGGGACCTCAGCACGCAACTCTGGAGTTCTGTTGTAATTATATGTCTATCAACTTAACATGAAATGCATTCCTTTTTGTTCCAAACAAGTCATTTATTGGTATATTGCACCAATGTTCAGGTAAGCTGGACATGTTCACACATCTTCATTTTTCCATTTTTGAGGACTGTGAATTCTTCCCTTTGTGAGTTCCAGTATGAACTGACCTGATCCAAGCCACCCAGAGTAAAATGCAGGTTAGTTATACCTACCAGCTTTTGCACATCCTGAAAGTTCAGAAACATTTTTTTCTTGGGTTTAAAAAATGTATCAAAATGAGTTTAAAACTGTGTGCTGTATTATCAGAAGAAGAAAATGTTAGAAATGCATACAGTGGTACATCTGGTTACGTACTTAATTCGTTCCGGAGGTCCATTCTTAACCTGGAACTGTTCTTAACCTGAAGCACCACTTTAGCTAATGGGGCCTCCTGCTGCCACCGCGCCGCCGGAGCACAATTTTTGTTCTCATCCTGAAGCAAAGTTCTTAACCCGAGCTACTATTTCTGGGTTAGCGGAGTCTGTAACCTAAAGCGTATGTAACCTGAGGTACCACTGTATTTTGAAGCCTATGCTTAACTGCGCACCTAAATGAATTCATCTTGTACAGATTAACGTGGAAACAGGACTTCTGAATAAATACAAATGAAAGCGGCATGAACTGGATTTGTCCATTCCTTTTGAGGACTGCAGCACAGATTACATTTCGCATATGGAGGAGAATTAATGCAAAAATATTTTTCTTCTTGATCCCCACTTTCTAATTATACCTCTGTGCTAAGGGATTTAATAGGCAGAAGTGTTGCTACATCTTTTAATTAATCAGTATTTATGTACTTGTCTTATGAGCATTTGTTGCCTGCCAAAGCTCTGATCCAAATATTTTTGTACACAATAGCAATGAAATCACCAGTCTGTAGTGACACTCCAAACCGCAGGAGAGTAGCCAGCAATGCTCCAAGACCCAGGTACAGTGGAATACCCCAAGTCCCTGCTTGGAATACAGTGGAATGCTCCAAGCCCCATTGATTTCAGTGGGGCGTAATTGCATTTATCTTAGTCCACCTCACACACTTTCTTTTCCAAAAGAATAGCCATAAAATTAATTGCACTTTTGTTTTCCTCATGATTACATGAACTCTGACTATCTGGAAATGTCTCCAGCATAGGAGAAGAGCTGCAGATACAAGCAAAACCCAAACCAGAAGCATTATGAGTGGAAAACAATTCCAAGTGAACAAGCCCCAAATGTCACTCATTACATCACCAAGTGGGATGGCTGAAATCCGTTCATTTGGTACATCTATACACATTGACAGCAAATTTTCTGGGTGAAATTTTGTGTGTTGCTGCTCTGTTAGTAAAGTACCTTCATTTTACATTAATGGACCCATCCTTCAAAGCAAATTAGGTAAGGTAAAGGTAAAGGGACCCCTGACCATTAGGTCCAGTCGTGACCGACTCTGGGGTTGTGGCGCTCATCTCGCTTTATTGGCCGAGGGAGCTGGCGTACAGCTTCCAGGTCACGTGGCCAGCATGACTAAGCCGCTTCTGGCGAAGCAGAGCAGCACACGGAAACGCCGTTTACCTTCCCGCCAGAGCAGTACCTATTTATCTACTTGCACTTTGACGTGCTTTCGAACTGCTAGGTTGGCAGGAGCAGGGACTGAGCAACGGGAGCTCACCCCGTTGTGGGGATTTGAACCGCCGACCTTCTGATCAGCAAGTCCTAGGCTCTATGGTTTAACCCACAGCGCCACCCGCGTCCCCATTTGGTACATATTCATTTGGTACATCTATACACATTGACAGCAAATTTTCTGGGTGAAATTTTGTGTGTTTCTGCTCTGTTAGTAAAGTACCTTCATTTTACATTAATGGACCCATCCTTCAAAGCAAATTAGGTACTTTGCTGTAATTATTGGTCCCACAAAGTAAGGAGCTTTACATGCACCATGGCCTTGAATGCCCTTCTGCCTCATTGTTGCATGCATAAATGTACAATTTTTAAGAAGCTATCACAGAGTAAATGTCTCCACTGACCTGCTAGAAACAGGTCTCACAAGGGAAGTGGAGTTTTGCATAAGAATGGACATTACAATTAGCAGAGGTTCTGCATGGGAGGGACCTTTGCTGCTGGAATTTCCTTTCCTCTCGTGGCGAACTCTCATTCTGAGAAGGAAAAAAACACACACACACTCGAAATGGCTCTCATTAACTGGAGACTTTACTTTGTATTAATGGAATAAAACTGCGAAAGAGCTGGAGTTTGCTGACCTTTGGCCATTGCTATATGGTTTCCGTATTCACTTAGGAAAATGAAATTCTGTATGGACTAAAGTTAACTAGGAAAGTTCTCTGCGGAGCTATAATCACCTTCACTTTTTTTGGAAGCCAAGAAAAAAAACACTGAAACTCAGTGGCATGGAGTATATTGATGGTGCTTATTAATGGAGGGGCGAGGGACCTTTTTGTAGCCCAAGAGCTGCATTCCCTCCTGGGCAAACTTCAGAGTGGGTGGGGCAGAGACAAAAAGGCGTAGGGCACTTGTACAACAGACAATTTCCTACACACTCTCACGCAGTTGTAGAAGTCAGTTGGCCCATAACTTGTTAGACTTGGCCCCATCATTTGTTGTCGATACTACACCACACTTCGACCAGTGTGATCAGCAGAGTATGCACATCAGTCTTGAAGCAGAAGACCAGAGTCATCCTGCTTTCCTGGTTAAGAAAACTCCTCTCCCACTGAGGTGGAATCTACACACATATAAAAACAGTTCTGGAAATGCTTTTTTTTTTTTTTTTTAAAAAGAGCATTTTTAAAAATACATTGAATTTTCCATAAAGCTCACCATCACCATCTCATGTCACATTGTATATTGCACTTAAAACTGTCAGCTGTATAGCCAAGTCCTCAGTTTTATTGTCTCATGGCACAATACAAGCTACCTGAACTTTAAGTGATGGAAGTACATCATAGAAGCCAACTCCTAGGGGCTTTATTGCCCCCCATAAAGTATTTGAGGAAGCCAGGCCCCCGCCCCCCAGTTGATGGGCATTGCCATTCAAATGGTGTGTGCACACACTGCATTGTGTGATCAGTTATGCAGGGTGGGGCTTACCTAGGCCCACCAATATTTTATTTAAGTTGGCATTCCTGCGGTAAATCATTAACTAATCTACTATAATACCATTCTTCCGATCTTTGAAGTACAGCTCATGGGGTATCTGTCTAAATGAGCTTGAGTGTGGGTAAGAAATGCAATAGGAATAATCCCATGCTTGATTTCTAGATAAAGAGATGCTTAGATCATTCCAGTTGCATGTTCAGAACCCAGAAACCTCCCCCCTAAATAAATTCACACTTGACTCAAATTTTAGTTTGGTTTTTGGCAGAATTTAGGCCACAACTTTATTGATTACAGAAAGTGAGTGGTTGCATAGGCTTTGGTTTGACTAGCTCCCTGCCATGCAGGGAGCGCTGACCCAGGGTTCCAGCATAGGTCAGCCAAGGGTGAACACCTGGATAGGCAGAAAGTTGGGAACAGACTATGTCCACCACCCAGATGTCCCCCTGGACTCAGGCACGGGCACAACCCCCTCTCAAGGGTTGACCAAACCATTTGAGTCCCTGGATTCCTTTAACGGAATACCTTCCACACAGGGATGGTGAGAGCGTTCTCCCATCCCTATCACCTGAACCAGAGCCTATCCGCAACCTTACAAGTTGTGGTGATTTGCTACACAGCAGGAAAACTCAAATGGCAACAGGCAATCAGCCAAGTGGGAACATTCTTGCCGTGCCTTTGTCCCAACGACAGGTGATACACGATGGCATAGCAAGGACAAGCGCAAAAGCCCTAAAAGTAAGGAGAGGTGGACGAGTGTTCTGAATGCACGCGCCGAAAGAGGAAGCTCTGGGTCATGTGCATGGGTATATAAAGGTCCCTCGATCCATTTGGACTGCGCTCCATTGGCCAGATTGAACCCAGCATCGAGGGACCTACCAATTGGGTGTTGTGGCTGACCAATCTTACCCACCCACAACACAGGGTTTCGGTTTCCAGGTCTCACCGCAACACACACCCTCTTTAAGGGACGACACGATATATCAGAACCTCTGAAGGTAGAACTAAATATTGCAAGGGAGATAAAACTCTGAGTCTCTTTCTCTTCCTGGTGCCATCTAGTATAACATCGCATGTGACATGACATCTTACTGCCATTGGTCAAAATCATGAGGTGAGGGTGAGGAAGTGCACTGCAGAATGATACCAGAACTAAGTGCCATTGCAATCATAGGCTTCTTGAGTTCATATTTTGTGGGGATTTAGCCAAATCATGACAACAGACCCAATCCCAAAGTGAAGTAGGTCAAGAATACAATCGTCCATTTCTAAACTTCAATTCATTGCTATAGGATTTCTACAGAAGAAAGTTCCCCCAGCCCCCCAGTAACAATCATTTCTTCGATCTTTGCCATTTTATTTATAGATTTATTGTTGAATGCTAAAATAGGCATCTAAGCGGTTTACAAATGATAAGGAAGAACTTTCAGAACTGTTTGATTGTGGAATGGATTCCCTCAGAAGGTGGAAGAGTCTCCTTCACTGGAGGTGTTAAACAAAGGTTGGCTCTCCATCTGTCATGGGTGCTTCAGTTGAAATTACTGAATTGCAGGGGTTGGACCAGATGACCCTCAGAGTCCCTTTCAACTCTACAATTCTATTCTGAACCAAAAAAAGATGGAATATGAGAAAAGCGGTGAGTCATCACTGGCACAGCTACCGCCAAGTGTTAGGCTGTAAAATACTTACCCGAGAGTGTTAATACATTTCTTAAGTGGAAAAATGTAATCCACCAAGTTATATTTCTTCATGGACTCCAGCAACTGCTCTCAAGAATAGACCACCAGTGGTCAGAGACTCCATCTTGCTTATCAGACATTATGATTTTATTTAATCAATAACATTTGCATGCAGCTCAGCAACTGACATTATCCAGTAGTGTTAAGCTGTAGCTTAATAGCCATGATTTTGTTGTAAACACACACAGAGAAAGAAGCAAGAGCTAAGATAAAGAACCACAATAAAATAGAAAAGCTAAACCAGAAAAAACAACAATAAAACCACCAGCAGCAAAGAACATAAAACAGTAGGAAAACAAAACAGCACTACAATAAGTTAGCTTTACAATTGAATAAAAATAAGGTATTCACTTGCTTAAAGACCCATGTGTCCTTTAGGGAAGATAAGCCCAATGAAGAAACTGCCAGTGAAAAGCTGCATACTCATCACACATTTAAATCACGTTGAAAGCATGTGACTTCCTTCAAAGAATCCTGGGTATTTTGCAAAGGGTGCTGGAAATTGTAGCTTATGGGGGGGAACACTATAGTTCCCAGAATCTTTGGGGGAAACAATGTGTCTTCAATGTATTATTTATGATGATGATGATGATCATCATCATCATTTGTATACAGCCCTATACTCATAGATCTCATGGTGGTTCACAACATAAAATGTGGGTATCTATGGTAGCTTTTTGGTTTTGAAAGTTTTATTTAATTTGTATTTGCTGCTATATTTTGTCCACTTGTTTTCAACTGCTGCTTCATTGATAAGTTTTTGATTTTATGTATGTTTTATTAATTTGTAAACCACCCTGGGATTCATTTGAATGGAGAACTGTTCAGAAGCACAATGAATGATAAAACAGTTGTTCTTGAGTTATTTTGAGGCCAAAAGGTTAACTCTCATAGTTTCCCTCCCCCATAGATTATAAATGTGTTTCTTACAAATCTCAGGGTTACCCCAAGCTTGCTGATTTCTCAGTTGCCCTATTTTGTCTACAATTCGGGTAACACTCACCACTGGAGTTTGGTACTTGAAGGAGTGATGATACGGTAATGAAAAGCAATGAATGCCTGAGAGTGCAAGTCAATTGCTTACTGTGTTTACTGCTAAGAAGTAAACGAATCATTAAAGTGAAATTGCACATAGATATTTTTGTATAATTTGGCTTCTGACTGTTTGATGCTGTACACATTTCCAGCTAGACATGTAGATTAGATGATTTATATATACTTTATATAATGCTTTATAGAGAGAGAGGTAAGCTCGCATTATAATGTTGCTTGCACTTTTTTTCTTCAACCTCACAAAAATTCAAAACAAATGTTTGGAGGCTCTGTTTGTATTTTGTCGATACCTGGCCCTGAGGCACATGATTCCGGCTAATCAAATAACGTGCACCAGCATTGTGTTCACTAAATTACCTTGCAATGGAGAGAGGATCAGTAAATGAAAATAATGAACGGGAAAGGATGAAATGGGCATACCCTGCCTTCAAGTACAAAGAATACTTTTTTGTGTTAACATAAGGAACTGTCTATTTAGACTACAAAACACAGCTCTCCCAATATGTATTTATCCATCCATCCTTAAAAGAGTAAATGATAGCATATTATGGGGCTATCTCATTTTATCTTCCAAATAAGCCTGTAATCCAGTTAGTCACAGAGATAGCGGCCTACTTGAGTCAATCCAGTGAGGTTTCTCTCTCCAAGTCTCCCTGTTTTCCAGGAACAGTCCCAGATTTACAAAAGCCATCCTAATTCCTGATTTGGTCCCAGAACGTCCCACTTTTCCTTAAAGGTAAAGGTAAAGGGACCCCTCACCCCGTCGCAGGGATTCAAACCACCGACCTTCTGATCAGCCAGTCCTAGGTTCTGTAGTTTAACCCACAGCACCACCCGCGTCTACTTAGGATGCCCCTATTTTCATATGAGAAACATTGGATGGTATGGAGTTATGTGACCCCTGAGCCAAGGAGATCAGTAACTATACAAGCTTTAGAAGACATCTGAAAACAGTCCTGTATAGGGAAGTTGTTGAATGTTTAATGCTTTGTTATGTTTTTATATATTTTGGAAGCCGCCCAGAGTGACTATGGGAACCCAGTCAGATGGGTGGGGCATAAAATAAAATTACTATTAGTATTGAATAGGATGTCCTCATCTTCATTGGAGAAATGTTGAAGGGTATGTGAGAGCTGTTTAACCCATTATGCTTTTTAATTGGGCATCCCAGTGTTACTTAAGACACACCTAAAATAACAATAAAAGAACACAAGAAGGGCCTTGACAGATCAGACCAAAAGTCTGTCTAGTCCAGCATCCACAGGGTGAACCCAGATGCCTGTAGGAAGCCCACCACTAGCCCTCTCCTCCTGCTGCTTTGTAGCAAATGACTGTCAGAAGAAGAGGTATACTTCTTCCGAATCCAAAGGTTCCACATTATCACTGGTATATTTAGAATTTTGTTCAAGAACTTTGTTTGTGATTCCCACTTCCTGGACTAATGCATGGATCTAAATGAAGTTGTTATTCAGTCTTTGCATTTCTCCAAATTTTGGGGCACAGCTCAAAAACATGTACCAAAATGTATATACAATATGTATACAAATAGTGTATTTAGCCTGCATTTCCTTCTGTTCACACCAGGTAGTCAATCACTGGGGAAAGAAAGAGGCAATGAGTAAGCCACTCAGACGAAAGCAGAAAGTCAACATCGGTGGCACACCTCATTTTATACACAATAAACCTGGACACCGAGGGAAAATGAAGAAAAGGATTCTGCAACAGCATTGCTAGCAGAAGTGTCAGGAGTATCTTCTTAGCTCTTCAGAAGGTGCTGGGAAAGTATTACAGTTGTCAACTTTGCCACCTCGTTTTGCTCTCACGGCACTTATCTGCTTTCTGAGGGAAGCTAAGAGGCTTGCGTTCCTGGGCTCGCTCTTTGGGATTCTTACCATGAGTACCTTTGAAAAGCAGCTCTATCTCTGGGGCCAGAAGACACTGGGGATCTCATGATTATCCCTTTTCGTCTCCTCAGTTGTCCCAGGAGACAGTCCTTCAAATCCCAAACATCCTCTTTTTCAGTTCCGTCAGGGTGTGAAAAAAGGATTATATTTTTGGTCCATTTTCTATTCAAGGCACAGGGAATGCAGAGCCTCAATACATTTCCTTGGCTGTGTCAGCCAGGACAAAACATACTTTTAGGGTTTCAAACTATTGATATGGGATCTATAAGTATTGGCAAACGGGAAAGAATCTGCAGTGGTAGACTGCAGCATCCTAAACCAGGGCCAGATTAAGAACTTTAGAGGCCCTAAGCACTTAAAAGATTTTGGTGTCCCCATATATACCTAATTCAAACTATAAACAATAATAAACTGTAAAATAAAATTTTATTTTTCAAAATGAAAAAAATCTACAGTAAGATGGAAAATAATGTTTATTTTTGTCTACTTCCGCTTTATTTACATTTGATTTTTTTCTCCTACTTTTTCTAATTGCAAAGTACTTCAGCAGATCCTCAGAACGAATCTTACATAGCACATCTGCTTCTGTACTTAGTAGAGATAAGGCATCCAGCCTGCCTTGTTGCATAGTTGTTCTGTTGGGTTTTTAATATACTTTAATATACTTGGTTATTACCAACAGAGAATCTTGAGATTTTAGTGTTAAGTTAGCTGCATGGAGGCAAAATCTGAAACTAGGACATTCCAGATTTCCACTGTTATGCAAAGATAACCTCAGATGTAGAGTCGATCTGTTCAGCTGTTTAAAAGCATCTTTTCGTGATTAGTTATAATTTTCTCTCGGAGCCAGCATTTGAGTCAATTCAATGAGGAATCATTCATTGCGTAAAGTCTCTGCAAGCTGCAAACAATTTATCCCTGAGGGGACAAGACCAAATGCTGAAGCGTATCAACTTGCTACTGAGTAATTTCGAAGTGTTCATAGAATAAGAATATCCTCACGTTGGACGGCTTACAATCTCACTTTTTGCTATTGTTTGCTACCGTGCTTTGGTGCAGATTAAGCTTCCCAGCCATGAATAAAGAAAATAAAATCTGAACTGATCCTTTTCCTACTGCAGAAGAGGCACTGGCCATGGCATTGTCAGCAATCAAAACTCCCATATGTGTGCAGACAAGCAGGTGGTCCTGTTTTGCATAGATGCATATTGCCAGATTTTTATAAATTTGTGCTTTTTGCAGGAGGGTCTATTTTAGCCCATTTTGCATAAGGTATACCCCTCTTTGCTAGGAAGGTCAACACATGTCCAACATTATAATTGCTACAATACTTTCATTTCCCTAGCTAGCTAGCTATCACATTGGTATCTTTCCCTACCTCCCATATAAAGCTTGATTTACATGGGATCATCACTTGTATCCTAAGATAAAACTTGTGGTCCAGGTATGGCTAAAAGTTCAGGTCACCAGTCAGCTCCTAGGTTGGGACTTCCTCACAAGTCTGCTAGGTGTAAATCTAATGATCTATTAACTAGACCACACTAGCTCTTGTTAAATATAATTATTTAATTGACACTGAAATGAAGAATGCCTGGGTGTGCGCTGCTAACTCTGGGAAAATTCCATTGAAGCTAAAAAAGTGCTGCTCTCTGAGCTTTAACTAGTTGATAATTAACTGTGAATGTTCTCTGCTCTTGAACTGTGTGCTTTTGATCATATGACAAAGGTATTCGGTTGCAAATCTCCCTTTTGAAAGGGAGTTGCCTTTAGTCCTTTGTTCCCAGGCTATGTGGGAGTAAGGATGTGTAAATGAGCCTCTCTGAGAGTGACTGCAGCTCCAGGCAAAATGGAGGCTGTAAGGAGAGAGACCTTTGTTCCTAGGTCTGTCTGGAATTATCTTTTGTTTTTTATAAGATGCTGAGGCTGTGCTGGACATGCACCAGTTCTTGTATGGAGTTATTTGGATGTCTCACCATTAGTTTTGTTCTGTTCTGAGGAAAGTTCTGCAAGTAGAAGTTTTGAATAATATCTAATTGGTCTGGACAATGTTTTATTCCAAAAGGAGACAGAGTTTATGCACCCAGTTGCTTCAAGCCGCACAATTTTAACATCTGCAATAGCTCTGCACTAGTTAGATCTCAGCAGGAGTACAGTGTTCAGTTCTGGGTGAAAAGCTTTAAGGAGGATATTGACAGATTTGGCCACAGGTATGGAAAACAAGTCATAAGAATGTAAGAAGAGCCTGGCTGGATCAGGTCAAAGGCCTATCAAGTGCAGCATCCTCAAAGGTCAACATGATGCCTATGAGAAGCCTGCATATGGAACCTGAGCACAACAGCAGTCTTCCCTCTTGCAGTTCCCAGCAATGGGTATTCAGAGACATATTCCTCTGACTGTGCAGCTAAAACAAAGCCATCATGATGAGTAGCCACTGATAGTCCTATGAGAGGGGAAATGGCGGTGTGTGGGGGGGGGGGAGAGAGAGAGAGAGGGAATTTTATATTTAGCCTGGAGAAGACTAAGTAAGGAACATGTTAGCCCTCTTGAAATACTATGGGTGGGGAGCAGCACACATTAGAGGGCAAAGACTTATTCCCTGCTATCTTAGAAGGTATGAATAGATCTAATCAGAAAACCTTATTGTATTTTTTCTACATGGACCTACTCTTCATTTACTCTATATTTCATTTATCTTCAGCTTATTCAGAACACGAATCTCATTACGTTCAAAGAACATGCAAGCATGTGTTTACAGTAAGTACACTTGAATTTAGTGGGAATATTTTTCCAGGGGTCACTACAGAAGCTATGGAACTGTTGTTTTTGCCTGAGGACAAGATGACATATTTATTTTATGGGGGTGGGGAAGGATCTCTAGTTAAACGTTGCACAGCTATCCTTTTTTATTACTCACAGTAGCTGCAAGGAAACAGATGTCTCATGCCATATATTGTACTGATTATTGCGATTGCAATTTTAATCCAGTATCTTTTGCACAACAGTTGCTCACTGTTTCCTATGCTATAAGAGGAAATAAGAATTGATATGAGCAACAAAGGGGTGATATTGGCTAAAGCACTAAGCT
The DNA here is from genome assembly GCF_964188315.1 of Podarcis muralis. Lineage (NCBI taxonomy): Eukaryota > Metazoa > Chordata > Lepidosauria > Squamata > Lacertidae > Podarcis > Podarcis muralis. Next base: position 41,524,445 of record NC_135665.1, on the reverse strand, counting down.
ATGATTTCTATAAGATTATTTAGAAAGAAGAGGAGCATACCTTCAGAAGAATTTCTTTCTGCTAACACATCTCCCATAACAGGAGAACACTTGGACATCCAATGAAGCTAAATGCTAGAAAATTTAGGACAGACAGGTGTATCTGAAGAAGTGTGCATGCACACAAAAGCTCATACCAATAACAAACTTAATTGGTCTCTAAGGTGCTACTGGAAGGAATTTTTTCATTTTGTTTAGACAAAAGAAAGTGCTTCTTCATACAATGCATAGTGAAACAATGGGATCTGCTCCTAGAAGAAACAGTTATAGTCCTTCAAAAGAAAATTAGACAAACTCAGGGAGGACAAGGCTATCAGTGGCCATGATGGGAGAGTTCTGTTGTTAGAGCATGAGATTCTTAATCTCAGAGTTGTGGGTTTGAGCCCCATACTAGGCAAAAAAAATTTTCCTGCATTGCAGGGGGTTGAACTAGATGACCCTTGTGGTCTCTTCCAACTCTACAATTCTACGATGACTATGTTCTACCTCCACTGTTGGATTTCTGAATACAGGTTTCTGGGGAGAATGCTACCAGACCTCTCATAGGCATCTGGTTGGCCACTGTGAGAATAGGATGCAGGACTAGATGGGCCTTTAGCCTGATTCAGTAGACTCTTCTTAAGTTCTTAAGCGATGTCAAAGGGTAATAAATGTGCAAACACTTAATTTCTCCCAGCACCATCCCCCCAAGTGGATGTGGGGAAGGAGTTGCAGCTGGCCACTAATATGCTCATTGCATGATGGCTTCTTTAAAACCTCACAACCTTTGGAAATAAAAGACTGCCTTTTGTGTTTTTTTAAGCTGTCAGATCTATTGGCTCTGAGCTGCCTGCTCTGACAGAAGCTCTCCAGGGCTTCTCACCTACCAGAGATCCTTTTAACCAGAGTCACCCAGAATTGAACCGGGGACCTTCAGTGTACAAAGCATCAGCTGCACTTCTGAGCAATGTATTCTTTTCTACTGTCTGCATCACACTGACAGGCAATCAATCAAAAAATGCTCTCATTTATCTAAAAGGGCTTTGCACAGGACAAGTCCTAGGGAATTTTGCAGAAAGTCAAAAACTTACTGTTTGCTTGCTTGCTTTTGACTAGCAAATACCAAACAGGATACGAGAGGGGGTTTTATTCACTTCTAGGAGTGGGAGAGAAAATCAATCCATAGAACCACAGAATTGTAGAGTTAGAAGGGACCACAAAGGTCATCAAGTCCAACCTCCTGCAATGCAGGAATCTTTTGCCTAATGTGGGGCTCAAACCCCTGACCCTGAGGTTAAAAGTCTCATGCTCTACCAGCTGAGCTAAATTAGATATTCAGTTTGCATTTAAGAGTGAATTTACTTAATCTGCACGTTCCAAAACACGATGTGAACTGAAACACAGCCATCCTACCAAATTTGCATGTCTCTTGATTTGCAGTGCATTTCTCCCACCAAGTAATTAGTACAAAATTGCATAAAGTGCATACATTGATGAAAATAACATATAACATGCATTACATGAGCAGGAATTGCTTGGCAAAAATATGTATGTTTGTTTTTTTAAAAAAAGGAAACAAAAATGTCTATATTAGGAGAAATCTGCACCTGAATTTTTTGATGAATTTTCACAAGATCTTTCAAAAACGTTCACATCCTTGATGGGGAAACATGGAGAACAGAATGGGAAATGGAGAGAAACCAGCAATGGTATCTCAGGTCTGCCTCATTCACATATGACATAGCTCTTACTTTACATGTAAATGAAGTGCCCAGGAGGGAGGCGCTGAACCTCTTGCAACTTTCATACCCATAGTCTATCAGGCATGTCCAACTCCCAAGAGACTGTGATCTACTCCCAGTATAAAAAAAACTGGCAGTGATCTATCCATATACGGCCTAGGACCCTCGTACCTACGGGACCTCCTCTCATGGTATGTCCCACAGAGGACCTTACAGTCTTCAAAGAAAAACATCTTGGAGGTCCCAGGCCACAGAGAGGTTAGGCTGGCCTCAACCAGAGCCAGGGCTTTTTCGGCTGTGGCTCCGATCTGGTGGAACGCTCTGTCACAAGAGACTAGGGCCCTGCGGGACTTGACATCTTTCCGCAGGGCCTGCAAGACAGAGCTGTTCCACCAGGCCTTTGGCCAGGGCACAGCCTGACCCCCTCCTTTGGCAATCCTCACAGAACCCTAGCCCAATGGTTGCCATTAATCTGATTTGAATTGATTTTATAATGAAATGATTTTAGTATATTGTATCATTTTACTGTTGTTAGCCACTCTGAGTCCGGCTTTGGCTAGGGAGGGCGGGATATAAATAAATTTTATTATTTATTATTGTTATTGTTGTTGTTGTTGTTGTTGTTGTCATTGGAGGGAGGAGGAGTGTGCATGGGGTGGGTAGATTGCCCAGAGTTGTTGAGGTTTTGGGGGGAGGGTTGCACAGAGTTTTTTTAGTTAATGATAAGGATCCCTCCATCTACCAGGATCAGCCAGGGATCTACTGGTTGGACATCCCTGGTCTACATGACTGGCAATGAGGTGAGGATGGAGAAAAATGTTTCAAGCAACTGGGTAGGAGGAGGTACAGTGGGCAAGGGTTAATCAGCCCTCTACCTCATTATCTTTTTCATCATTGGGCTTTTGTATTGAGCAGAAATGTTCACTAAGTATAGAATTTATTTCAAAGCTAGGCTGTGGAAGTGGATTGCTTAATATCCACAGTACAGTACTCCCTTTAAAATACTTGTTGGGGGTTGGGGGTGATGTGATCTTCTCAGCTTTGCAAGCTCTGTTGCTTTCCATACAAATACATTCAGACTAGCTTACAAGATTTAATGGTGCAGTTCAGCAGGTCTTGAGTCCCTTAGGCAAATTTAGGTACATTAGACAAATTGGACAGTTCATGCAGACTTGTCCTCTGTTGAGTCCCAGGACACAATTTGTTCTATAGGCATTTTCTATCCGCTGAACTGCTTAAATTCTGATTGTCCCAGAGGGGAAGGCAACCAAAATTCAATTATAATATGGGACATAACAGATGGTGAAATTCAGTGTGCAGACAGTTTGAACAGTACAGCCACCTCATAGTCCCAAATCACAGGGAAGCTGCCTGTCTTCTACGCTGGTTTGTGATTAGGGCTGAGCCCCAACCTATCTGATCTGTCTTTGGGGAGGCTCTTTTGGGGCTTCCAGCATAACAAAAAAATAGCAAAACACTTTTAGTTTTTGTGTAATTTTGCATATGTATCTGACAACAAAATCTCCCTATCTAATGAACAGATTTAGATTTTGGTTCAGCCTTACAGCACAAAGCTAACCGTGTCTACTCAGAAGTAAACCCAATACTTCCCAATAAACCCAATAAACCCAATAAACCCAATTTGGTGGGGCTTACTCCCAGGAAAGTTGGGTTAGGATTGCAGCCTTACTATGAGGTAGATAGCTATGGAATTTCAACCTTAGAATACAATCCTGTACCCATTTACTTGGTAGTAAGCCCAGCTGAACCCAATTGGACTTAGTTATGAAGAAACATTTATAGGGATGCAACTTAAAGCTACTGAAATGAATCCCAGACATAGAAAGAGGGGGGGGCATTCATAGTATATGATTCCTGGACATGCTTTCTCAGAAGTCCCACTGAGTCCAGTGATGCTTTCTCACAAGTAAGAGCTGCACTGGGCTTAGAGAAGAGCAACCAAAGCGATTAAGGGACTGGAACAACTCTCCTATCAGGAGGAATTGCAGCATTTTGGATTAAAGGTCTTCTTCTTTGGTGATCATTTGTAGCCGAGTAAGATTGTCTTCCATAAACACGGTTTTAACAGTGAGTCCGTAAGTGACTGTGGAGGCCAATTCTGGATCCACACATCTTCCACAGTGGGGACATAGGTTTCTGGGTGGGAGTTGATCATGATGAGGGTTTGCCAAGCATACCTTTCTCTTAGCCTTCCTCTCTTTCATCCTGAGTTTGAGCATCTTCAAAACCCATGACACCTTTGGCAAAGGCTGTTCTCCAGCTGGAGCTCTCGCAGACCAGTGTTTCCAAATTGTCAGTGTTTATACATTTTTTTTAAGATTTGCCTTGAGAGAGTCTTTGAACCTCTTTTGTTGACCACCAACATTATGCTTACCATTTTTAAGTTTGGAATAGAGTAGTTGCTTTGGAAGACGATCATCAGGCATCCGCACAACATGACCAGTCCAACGAAGTTGATGTTGAAGAATCATTGCTTCGACACTGGTGATTTTTGCTTCTTCCAGTACACTGGTATTAGTTCACCTGTCTTCCCAGGTGATGTGTATTATTTTTTTCAGTATGCAAGGGGTGAACATGATAGGCATGAATAAAATTATTCATGTTGTGGGGAAAAAATATGGATGGATGTTTTTCTCCCTCTCTCATAATGAGAGCTCAGAGTCATTCAATGAAGTTGAATGTTGGAAGATCCACAGCTGACAAAATTAGGTCCTTCTTCACACAGTGCATAGGTAAATTCTGGAATTTTCTACAACACTAGCATTTCCCACCAGTTTTTACTCTGTTGATAATGGATTCAACATATTTCATAACAGGTACCCTTATCCATGTTAAGGGTGTCAATTCAGGCTTTAAAACAGAATAACCATATTAAATCAACAGGCCATTTATATGGATTAGCCAAAAACTCTTAAAAAAATTAATTAGTTTTTCTTTAAGGCATAGGAAGGTGGACAAGAGTAAAAGGAAGTAATCAAGTTATCCTAATGAGGTATATTCCATATCACCTGCCATCAAGAATAACCCAGACAGACAGTAATCAAACAAGGCCAATCAAAACCACACTATCATCAGAAGAAATTGCTTCAGCCTTTGCAAATGCACAAATGTGTCATTTAAGCAGTCACAGAAATCCTCATCAAATAATTGGTTTTTAAAGCAGCACCAGGCAACCTGGATGAACACCTGTCAAGCTATTTGCAATAATTAGCACCAAAAGTTCATTCATAAAAAGTAGGAGAAACTGGATAATTTACCATGCAGAAAGTTTCAGAATCAGCTGCCCTACGTAGCTGTTTTCAACTTTTACCAACTTTGCTGATTAAACTGGTAATGTTTTTAAAGAACCAACAACTTTCCCAGTTTTATTACTTAAAATAATAATAATAAATTGGAACTTCTTGACAATGACCTATCATGCTTGTGCCTCGGATTTCTTTCTTTGCAAGTGATTAATAAAATAATGAGAAGGCACATGCTATTTAACAGTCACCAGTGGATACAAATCCTCAGTGTAGTTATTTCCTGACACTCCAAATAGAGTGAAGCCATTTATGGATTTAGGTACCACCTAAAATACATAGTATTAGATTCAAGTTTTTACTCTGCAGACTAAAGAAGACCATTCTTAGAATGAGAGTTCTGCTCGTGAAAGAAGCTGTAAAGGTCCGAACTTAAGATATAACTGGGCCCTTAGTATACAGAGTGGCCCTAATACCCTATATTTTGGTTGGCTCAGAGGAAATGTCTAACTTCCTAAGTTCCTTCCATCTAGTCTCACCTGTCATTCCTCCCCAAGCAAGTTGATCTGGCTAGCTTCAGCTCCAGCCAAAGCCAACCTGTGAAAGAACTCCTTTATTCTTCCTGGTCATACAAAATCTGCAAGGTAGGGATGGTGTCAGGGGCACAGGAAAACACAACATGAGAGAAGCCTTTTTTCAGCCCTTGTCAGCCCAATGTGTTGGACTCCAGCGCTCATCATACCCAACTGATGGCCATCATGGCTGGGCTGACAGGAGTTGGAGCCTAACATATCTGGAGAGCACCAGGTTGGAGATGGTTGTATAAGAGAAACCATCTTCAATCTGATGCAGTGCTGGAGCAGTGCTGGATTTACGTATAAGCCAAACAAGCTATAGATTAGGGCCCCACTCTCTTGAGGGCCCCCAAAAAAATTAAAGGAAAAAAAAACACTGGATGTACATTTCCAAAATATAACATAAAAAACCAAATAAAATAAAACCTACATACAGTTAGAGCTTAATAATTATTTTGCTATTAATGTACTACTTCTTAATTGTATTTCAGTTCAACAATTACTTTGATAAAATTCATATTTTGTTATGTGCAAATGGCTTTAGATACCTATTAGGTCCATAAATTACCATATAGCATATATTCAACACAAAAAAACCAGTGGCAATTGTACATTTCAAGCCACAGAGGATAACATGAGCACATTTGGATTAAATGCACTGGCTCAGTTTCAGTGTTATCTTACCGCTAACACAAGGGCTCTTTGGCTAGTGTAAGGGCAAGAATAATGGTTGCACATTATGAAATCCTGCGCAAGAGATGCACTAGCAGACACTTGATGTGCAACAGGTTGTGCTACAAGAACCAAGCTGGCTCCCTGCATCTTCTCTTGCACAAGCCATTCCGCTAGAGCATCTAGTACACCACTAAGGGACTTTTACTTAGTGCTACATTGAATTCTTCTCTTACTGGTTAAATTAAATAACTGTTTTTGAGCTTTGAGCACCAACACTATTTTAAAAGCTACATTTTCAATTATATTTTTTAAAGCATTTGGGTAAGCTTGTTGTGTCTGAGGCTTCCTATGCTAACCTCCTTTCTCTACCAGTTCCAGGAAAGCCTTTTTGCTTGTCTGCTCAAGGGACTAACGTTTTAAATTTGTCATCACATGGTCAAGCGAAACACAATGCTATGCTTTGTCACTTGGCTGCTAAATAGAATAATGATAGTAATAAAGACAAATAAAAGTCTCCCTTAGCCACAAAATTTCATTTCATACCTAGTTAAGTGTGTTACAGAGTAACTGGTGTAATTTCCTGCAGGGAAGCTGCAAAAAACGTTTTCGCAAGTTCCTGACCTGTTTTGTCATGTACAAAACTGTCACCGTGTTATTACACAGGGTGTAGTCCTTTGCCAAATTGTGCACAGACCTCAGGAATCTGGGAGCTTGTCAAATGACAGCAGGGAGAGGTTCACTTTCATGGCTTGAGGCCATAAATTCTGCGAATAAAAGTGAAGTTCATACATAAAGACGTTCTCTCTCTTGGTGGGTTCTTTGATTCCGTGACAAAAAAAGTCACGAAGCACACAAAAAATCCCCCTGTGTGTGCTGCCGAACCATTTCCCACACTGTTACTTCACCTTTTCCTGAATTTTTCCAATGCAGCGTACTGTATGCATCAAAGCTGTTTCCATGCTTTTAAGTACAGCATGCGTCTGGGAACAATTCCAACCCCAACCCCACACAGTCTACCATTGAACATGAAAATCTATTGCCCAGAGCTTGTACAAGAGATTGGACCACCCAAGCCACCAGTCTTGCCTTCCCTTCCCTTCATCTCCCATCTCTGTTGTCCAGCCTCCTCTTTGTGAGAGCAGTAGCTGTACACCCTTCTCCTCCCCAGTTTTGTTTTGTTTTGTTTGTTTCTTGTGCTCTCTACATCCTGCCTCATTCCAGAAAGGACCTAGTGGGTGCTCAGAGCAAAACGTTCTGAGTGAGGTGGCCATGAAAGTCCCTGTACCACTGCTATAGTTTGCTGTGGTGGCTAATGATGCCTAAAATCAGGAGGGAAATGCTTTTAGACAGCTTATGCCACCACAGCAAACTGCGGTAGCATCAGGGGCATCTTCACAGCCAGCTTGCCCAGAAAGCTTCCCCTTGAGGACCTTTGAGGACTTTCAAAGAGAGAGGAAGGAAAGGGTGAGCAGATTGGAACCATCCGAGGCACTAATTCACTGCCCCTGTGCCCACCACCTGAGACAGTTGCCTCAGTCTGACTAATTGAAGCACCGGCTATGCTGTTGCCCTTGGTGTGTGAGTGACAGCTTGAAGTTCATATCCAAACAAAGGGATTGGAACATAATGTAAGGATGTGTGTCCTCATAATTCTCCTTGTTCTCCCTTGCTGTTGGACAGGCTCACTCTGCTAATTTACAGTGAGGGAATGCCCCCACTGCCAGGTCCTCACCGGCTGCACTGAGAAGAGATGAAGGAGAGGTAAATGACATAACACCTTGATTATGATCCTCAGGAATGATCTAGAGGTGGGTCGGATAAAGAATTGGCAGGTCCTTAATGAAAGACACAGGAGATGGAGGATTTTATTTGTGCTATAATTAATCTGGAAATATAACGTTCTGAGAGAGAATGATCTGGGAGGGATGCAGCTCAATGCTTTGATTGCAAAAGAATCAAGGTTATGATAGTGTAATCATAGTTCCTGTGATTATTGTTTCAAATGTTTGTAGTTAAACAGCTTTGAAAAATCTATCAGTCATACTAGAATAAGTGAGTGACTTGGAATTTTCTCCAGTCTAAAAACCCCAGCAGATCATGAGGATATTGGGGTGGTTATATGGAACCCTGCTTGCAATACTGTTTGTGTCTGCAAAAGGTCTGGGGCAGACCTTCATTTCCAATCTGTGCATGTCCTATAGCTTCCAGCTGAACTGGGATGGTTTTTCTAAATCTGCTTTAGAAAATGCCATTGCTATCAATGTGTTTCTGATGTGTTTCTAGGGGAAATAGCTGGTGATACTAATATTGAAAACTCTAAAACAGGGATAAGGAGACTGAGGGCCACATTCCCTTGTTGGAAATCTTATTGGGGCCACATGCCAGTGTTGAGCAGGACCAGAGGGGGGGAAATGGGCAGAGCAATGAATGTAAATGTTTCCTTTGTAATGTAGGTTACACACATTGCATATCCCCATGTTTCTTCCATGTGGGCAAGAAAGAGTTATTATCAGAGTTCAAGGACACAGTCTAACGACTGGAAACAACAGCAACAGTAATTCTATAATGACATGTAAATCATCTTTTTCCACTACACTTTAGGTTAGATACTGTTTTTCAGGGGTGAAACTCCTAGTCATATGACATGATTATGGAGCTTCTCTATTGGCTGGAAGGAGACTTTCACAAGAGGAAGCTCTGAATGGTTCGAAATGAAGGATTAGGAATCTTATTCTATGTGATTGAATGAATAATGGTTCCTTGTATAAACATTAATAGTGCAATCCTATCCATATTCATTGAGAAGCAAGCCCCATTGAGCTTATTCTCATGTTCATAGGATCACAGCAATTTACTCAGCTATAGCTATCACTAGATAGCTTCAGGGGTACATACTTCCAGGGGAAAAGATACAGGATTGAAGCCTGAACTACTTTTGTGTAGAAGCATTGAATTAGAAAACATATTGTAAGATCAACTTACTGTTCCATAAATAACTATCAGTTCACAGAGGCAAACCAGTAAATGTGCATATTATTGCTAATGTACAGTTTTAGTATTTTGTTATTAATGCTTTGAAGAATGCTATCTATTAAAATATTGTTGCCTGCAAGAGAATTTAAAAACTCATGCTGAGAAAAACTATTTGCATTTGTGTGTTATATATATATCTCAGCATGAGAGATATATATTAAGCCTTAATCTCATTTTGATTTCAGGCAAACAACAGACATTAATACTCTATTAGTATTTCAAAAACAGATTTTCAGTAGGTGTGCCACAGGATAGTATTGATGTATTCTAGGCCAATATTTTCTCAGTCACATTCACATGAGGTAAGTGCTCTGATCAGGTGTTATGCCTGAACAGGGAATATAAACATAACAACACGGAGGAAGGAGACCTCTAGATGTGTTTGGAAGAATGTACCTAGAAGCCTCTGGGTGATCAGGAACCCTGATTCCAGATCAGTCAGAGGCTTCCATGCACATTCAGTGAAACACTCTAAGAGGGACCCTTCAGACAATCTCTTATCTCACCAAAGATGTTTACTGTTTGTGTGGAGCGCAGCTATGTATATTTCTTTTCCTCAAATGATTACATGCACTGGGGTTCTTACTAGGATGGTGGGGCGGGGGGGGGGGCGCTTATTTTTTGAATGTCCCTACATGGCAGCAATGAGAACTTCCCCGGTAAGGCTATAGAGAAATGTCTTTATTTCTGATATGGTGAGGGAGTAGCAGCTTAAGCGATTGTTCCATTTAGCCCTTAGATGTGCCTTCATTTAAGCCCTCCCAGATGAACAAACCTCCACACAGCTTGATCCATGGCAGACCTCCTTTTGTTGAAAAGTTGTGGCCCAACTGAACCCAGTGCCATGAAGGGTGGGCCATGTGTGTCAGCTATGGGGACATTGAGGGTAGGATTGGCACATGAAGCCCCACATGCCCTCTTTACACTTCCCCCATGCATTCTTTGAATGCCTAAATAGGGCTTGAGATAAACCAGAACATATACTACCAATTCTACATGCTGAGGGAAATTCCAGACCTGCCAAGGTCTCAAGTTACCCGAGGACCAATGTCATTGAAGAGACTTTTCTCTGCCCTGCCCTATTTTTCCATCTTCACTGCCATCACCAGCAGGAATTAGAAGAGAAGGTTTGTTTGTTATGTTCTCTTTGTAGCTAAAGACCTTAATAACTTAGGGTCATGCCTGCCTGCATGTCTCGTGCGTGAGATTGTATGGGTGAGGCTACATGTATGCATATGCATGGGAGACAGCATGTGTTGTGCCTGGTATATGGGGCATGTGTGTTTGTGAAATGAGGGATGGGGCTTGATGGACATCCCTTTCCCCCCCAGTCTTTTGAAGGAGGAAGATGTTCTGTTTTGCCTTGTCTAACATTAAAATGCAGCTCCTAGAAGGTTGGGTGAGTTCCAATCCGGTCCTCAGGTGTATCTGGATCTCTTTCACAACTGTCTGTGTTTTCTTGATCTGATGATCTCAGGTTATTGCCCCTCTTGTTAGGAATTTTAAAGGGAAATGGAGTATTGTGAGGACTAAGTTCAAAAGTTCAGCCATGGATATGAAACCCCTAGAGGCAAATTCCAGCAGCATCCATCAAACCATCATCTTTTCAAATCTTGCTCTACTAGCAACTAAATTTGTTATAGCATCATTTAGAGTAACTGATGTATAGGACAACCTCCATTTTTTTGTCTTATCTTTCAAAAGAACTTAGCTAGGCAAATCCTCTGACAGCAATTATAAGAGGACAATACTTGCACATTGTTCACAAGACAATTCATGGGAATTTTTAGCTCCTTTTGTGTTTGTTGCTTAGTGTTACTGCCTTCAACTTGGATATTCTGCAAGTCAGTTCTATGCACTTTCCTCCCTATAATCATTAAGTTAAGGCTTCCTGCCAAAACTGAAAAGAATTTATGTGGATCTACTTCTAAAACCAGATTAACAAAAAATTATGGCAGCCATTTTAAAATCTATCACACCTTTGGCTTATTGTATAGCACTTAAATGAACAAGCACTTAGGCTGTCCTGTGGTCTGTCCATTCTCATAGCAGTTTAAACTTTTCACACAAATGATTTCCAAATCATTCACATCAAATCTTTTGCTAAACTTTTATTTGCCCAGCCGCTTTTAGTAGGAAAACTCACCACAGGAAACCTGATTGATGTTTGTTACAATTCAACAGTAAACAGCAGGTTTTTTTCCTGGGTGCTATGTACTGAGCTTGGATCCTAGAACAATAGGCAGGTAGGATGCTAGAAGGCAGCAACCTGATTGGTCTGCAGGAGCCGCCCAATCCGGCTCCAGGAGGAAGTGAATCAGCAACCTGATTGGCCTGCAGGACAGTCCAATCAGGCTCCAGGAAGGGAGTTGAATCAGCCAATCACACGGGACCCATTGTATAAATAATGTATATATAGCCAGAGGTTTGGGGAGAAAGCACTCACTCACTGTTTACCATGAGCTGAAATAAAGAGCATGAAATCAGCAGTCAACTTCACGTATATTTCACTAGGGAAAGCTGTGGGACAAAATCAAAACCTTGCAGAAAGCAAGGGACAAGCCGATGTGTGGATGAGCCCTCACTCTCTGCAGGAAGACCTATTCAAGCCTTTCTGTTTTAAAGCATGTTCTGAAAACCTTCCTGTTTCAGGAAGCTTTTATAACGTAACATGCACACCTATTAAAGATGGAACCTCTTTACTACTTACAACTTTTGAAAATAATTTTCTGCAACAAACAAATGAACAAGTAGTAATAACAGAGGACAGGGTTGTTTTAAGGTTTGGAACATCTGACAATTAGAAATAGTTTTTTCGTGGATATGTGCCTCCCTTCTGTAATTCTCGGCACTTAACAAAATTCGATTACAACAGATGACCCCTCCATCAAATGCCCATATGCCATGCAAAATAACTACTGTCCTTCAATTAACATTAATTCATTGCAAGCACATTAACCACTTATGCGTTGAGTTATGACAATGGAGTAATTTAATATTCCCAAATTGACAGTTTGACACATTCTTTTTTACGAGCGCCTGTTAATTTTAATGGCATTTTATGCCTTAACATGGAATCAAAATGCTTGAGACGCTGGGAGTGTTTTGCTGAATGTAAATAGAAAGGGTGCCAACCGGTCAAAAGTAAGCACTTTTCAAACCCATCAGTTTCACTTGAACACAGGCTTTACTTTACTTTCTTGCATTCGAATCAGCTGGAACTTTGAAGTGCTTAACTTTGGCAACATCTTGTCCAAAATGTTAACGCCGGGTCAAAATTCCTCCTCCATCTTCACAGGGCTATTTGACTCCACAAAGTGAGGCTTTGGAGAGGGGTAGAGGGTCACGAAGAGTCAGACACGACTAAACAACAGCAGAGGGCACCAAATAATTTTCAATGCGGCCGGGCATGGAGCTTGCCATTGAAAAAAGAGATTGCAGAAGGTTTGGAAGGTGTCTTTCCTTTCTTTTACAAAACTTTGCCCTGACACTGAGCATTGCTGAAGGTGAAAGGAGAACCCCATCTGCTTTCTTCAGTCCTATTATATATAGGGGTGGGGGAAGATGGCTACCTCCACTAGTCAGCAGTATCTTTGCAATGACATTTTTAAACAGTAGGCCGCATTGTTGATCCACTATAACCTGCCAGCCTCATTTATGCTGAAATCTAGCCTATCAGGCACCTTCCAGCATTATTATTCTACAATAATCTTTTTAAAATTTGCGTACCACCCTTCACCCAACAATCATATACCCCTCAACCATCCTGATTGTCCTGGGACATTCTGGAATTACAGAAGCCTCCCTTTCTGATTGGATCCTTGAATGCCCCGATTTCCCCTTCCAGCTGAATGTCGGAAGATTTAGGACGGATAAAAGAAAGTAATTCTTCACACAGCGCATAGTCAAACTTGGGAAATCACTACTCCAGGAGACACTGATGTCCACCAATTTGGATGACTTTAAAAGAGTACAGTGGTACCTTGGGTTAAGTACTTAATTCGTTCCGGAGGTCCGTCCTTAACCTGAAACTGTTCTTAACCTGAAGCACCACTTTAGCTAATGGGGCCTCCCACTGCCGCCACGCCGCCAGAGCACAATTTCTGTTCTCATCTTGAAGCAAAGTTCTTAACCTGAAGCGCTATTTTTGGGTTAGCGGAGTCTGTAATCTGAAGCGTATGTAACTTGAAGCGTATGTAACCCGAGGTACCACTGTATTAGACAATTTCTTGGAGGAGGGGTCTACTAGCCATAATAATAATAATAATAATAATAATAATAATAATAAATAATTAATAATAATAATTTATTATTTGTACCCCACCCATCTGGCTGGGTTTCCCCAGCCACTCTGGGCAGCGTCCATAGAAAGCAAAAAATGACTATGTTCTGCCTCCAAAGTTGGAAAAACTAGTTAGACACTTGTAAGCCCCTTTGATTCCAATAAGAAAGAGTTAGAAATGATTTAGTTGTTATGCGCCACATGATTGCAGCTGTATGGAAAGCGAGAGGGGAGGAATGCCTTTTGGCTGCACCCATCCTATTGTGTTCCTTGCCACTCCTGCCACCACTGTCAGTGTGTTGGGCAGTGGTCGGCAACCTAAAGCCCATGGGCCACAAGCGGCCCATGGGGGTCGTTTAACCAGCCCATGAGCCACCCCCAAACCAAGCCACCCGCTCAGTGAGTCCCCGCGCTGTGCTGGTTTAGTGCAGCGTGATGCAGGAACTTACTTCTGCGGCACCAGAAATCGCCTCTGCACAGACACTGGAAATCGCAGGCACGGGTGCTTGTCCATAGACAGCTTTCCAGGTCATGTGGCCAGCATGGCTAAATCGCTTCTGGTGCAACGGAACACTGTGACAGAAGCCAGAGCGCACGGAAACGCCGTTTACCTTCCCACCACAGTGGTACTTATTTATCTACTTGCACTGGCGTGCTTTCAAACTGCTAGGTAGGCAGGAGCTGGGACAGAGCAACAGGAACTCACCCCATTGTGCGGATTCAAACCACCAGCCTTTTGATTGGCAAGTCCTAGGCTCTATGGTTTAGACCACAGCACCACCCACATCCCTTCTTCTGGGCTTATGATTTTCTAGTATGCTACTATTTTAGAGTCATTATCTGTCCCTGCTTTTGAATAATAAAATGTTACATTGTTATAATATAACAATGAAAGATTTGTTTGCCGGTTGTATAATCATCCATTAAAAAAATTGAATGTCATTTCCTCATTATTTCTGTTTCATTCATTACAACCCATATAATAGAGAATAATGGATTAAATACCCACTTTAATTTCATGTTAAATGCTGCTCGTTTGTCAACTAAAAGATTAGAATTGAAAAAATTACAGGCTGCTTCCATTCCACTGTATTATTATTCTCATTGTTGTTGTTGTTATCCTCATCAGGTTATGTGTATGTTTAGAAGGTTTAGGTTTGTGTTTCCATAAGCAATAGGAAAGTTTTACTTTTGCTCCTTCTATAGTTCATTACTACGTTTTAGGAATAGACAAATCTGCCCATGACTTTTTGTTTCTCCTTCTTAAATTCAGTTCATCTCATTTCCATGTACACATTTTTTTTTAAAAAAAAATCCTCACCAAAAATTGTCAGCACTTTAGCATGAATTCCTACTAGTATAAAAATATGGCTGTTAATTTTTTTTAAGTTTCTCTCTCTTGGATTATGTGAATGATGAATACTGCTTGATAAATAATATATATATATATTTGTATGAAATTTTAATATACACATTTTTGACAGAAACTTCCTTTGAGTTTTGTTTGGACAAGTGCATTGCAAAATTTGGAGAAGCACAAATTTCAAAGGATTGCTGTGTTTTGGTTTGCATATTTGTTTTGGAAAGTTCAAATTGGGTAAATATGCATTAAAATGTGAATTCAAACTTAATTTCCTCCTCATCCCATTCCTCCAATATAAGTCAATGTATTACTTTATATTATATAAGTCTAAGCCATCATTGTCTACTTTCATGACAGAAAGCATCTGCATACTCTCAAACATCAACACTGTGGAAGAAATTTCATGTTGTAGAAATACGATGGTGAAGGAATGGTAGAAAACTGAGATACCAGTTCAGAATAAGCTTTATAGGCTCAGTCTGAAGGATTAATTGTACAAGCAAACAAAATCCACATTTTTGGCATATTCAGCACAGAGTACTATGTCTAATAGGGTGATATTTATTTATTTATTCATTTATTTAATTTATTCAAGCTATACACCACCCTATACCTGGAGGTCTCAGGGCGGTTCACAACAAGACCACAATATATAAAATCAAACCAAAAGCAGTAACCCAATACCCACCCACCCCACCCCCCAAAAGCCTCTTTTGTCTGCCTATCACAAAAGAGACATTTTGAGGCATCAGGAATGAAACCCTTTGAACCAAGCAGAGCTAAACATTAGACTGTTCTGTATCAGTATTGAAACTTAATTTAAATAGGTGTTGACAGGAGTTGTTGTGTAATTACTTGTATAGCTGACCGAACTCCATAAACATAAATGAAGGGTAGCTTTTCATGTAGAGCATTTTGATTGTTTATGTCAGAGAGAAAGGCATTTTTGATCTTCCCATGTATTTGGAGTTGGCTTTCAACAAATGGCTCACAAAGTGATGGAATTTCTTCCCCAGCCTTCTATTACTAGTTTTCATTCCAGCAGCTGCTTACTCTTTTGGAGACAGTTTGCTAATGTCGCTCCACAGAGTGAGTTAATCTGCTGGTGTAAATTTAGTTTCTTGGAGGCGGAAAGTTTCCAGGAACCAGGAATGAACCAAAACCTTTGAGACTAGAGAAACTTTGTACCCAGCAAGTCACCATGTATCTCTGCAGCAGGCTGGTAATATCAGCTTCTCTTTGTTCACAATTTCCCAAAGCACGGCACAAATAATTTTTCCACGAGAAAAGGCAAATCAGACTAACTTAGTTAAGGGAGGCAACTGACAGCAGGTGAATGTTCCTATCAGGCTGCACCTTCTGTTGCTGCTACCTGATACAAAATTAAGAACCTGGGGGATTTTTCAGACACCAAATATAGGAATGAAAGTTGATTTATAGATGTAAGAAGCCAGCGTAACATAAATATCCAAGAAAAGAGGTGTTGAGTGCAGGAATGCCAAGACCTAAGGGGAGCCACTTTCAGGAGAAAGTAGTCGTAGGGGTGGGAAACCTGTGGTCTTTTAGATGTTGCTGGACTCCATTCTCCACAGTCCGCATGGTCAATAGTTAGGGGTGATGAGAATTGCAGTCTAATATATGGAGGGCCATGGATTCCCCAGCCCTGCTTCAGGGGGACTGCAACTCCTTCCTTAACAGGCTGAATACCACTCACACAAGTGGACAAACCACAAAGTAACTGTACTTCTGTCTTATACGGACTCAGTGTATTCATTTTTATCCAGTCCCTTATGCCGTGGTCCCGTGCTGCCAACCACAGCAGAACTCGGTAGACGGAGAAGCGTGCCAACCAGCCAAGTCTCAGGGGGATACTTTTCTGGAGACAGAGTCCATATACAGTGGTACCTCGGGTTACAGACGCTTCAGGTTACAGACTCCGCTAACCCAGAAATAGTACCTCGGGTTAAGAACTTTGCTTCAGGAACAGAAATTGTGCAGCAGTGGCGTGGTGGCAGCGGGAGGCCCCATTAGCTAAAGTGGTGCTTCAGGTTTAGAACAGTTTCAGGTTAAGAACAGACCTCCAGAACGAATTAAGTTCTGAATCCGAGGTACCACTATACAGGGTGAGTCTTTTAAAAGAGGCCCCATGGAACATATGTACTCTTTTAAAGGACTCACCCTGTACAAGGTTCAGTCCAGTCCTAAGGTCAGGAATATCTCAGTTCATGTAGTCAGATGATCCAGGGGTCAAGAAAGCTGAGGGTCCAGAGTCACAAGAAGCAGCAAGGTCCGGCCAGGAATGACACATGTTGTTTCCAGCAACTGACTGAGGCTGGAAATCCTGCTTCAGAAAGCTGGAGCCACCTGATTCTCATCAGGAGCAAGAAGGCTGATCAGCAGCAGATGGAGTCGCTTTCTCCTTCAGGCTGCTAAAACAGGTGAAACTGACTCCTGGCCCATGACACCTTGCTGCACTCAGGCCCCAATCCAATATGTCCATAGCCTCACCTGCATCTGATACAATTGAGAGAGAGAGGTGGGTGCCATTCACATCCAGCTAGCATCTCAAGCTCCCAGCAGTTTCCTATGGATGTTAAGCAGCATAGGGGTAAGACTAGGTCCTCGCAGAACTGCCAAAGTTTCAAGCAACAACCCCCTACCTCCACATCCTGGAATTGGTCCCCCAAGTGTCAATGTTTTTGTGGCCTTGCATTTCTTTGTACAGTGTCCTGAAATCTATTTTTGGATGAAAGATGGTTTATAATTTTAAAAAAAATCAATGATGCATGAATTATTATGAATGCCTGGGATATGCCTACCCTAGAGTGCAGAGTTCATTTATTTTATTCCACCCACACAGCTTGTGTCCTAGTGAGCTTGTTGTACCAGCCCATCCTGAGCATGCTCCCCTAGAAAAGATCTCCAAAGAGGTCTTCATTTCCTTGATTTGTTTCTACTCGGCAGCAATGCTACAGCACAGCGCTGCTGTTTTGACACTACTGAGTAATAAACTTAATATTGTATTAGCAAACCAGTCATCTGCAATAGAAATAAGATTCAGGATCCCATTGCTCATTGCAAAAACCGCATACCCTCTTTGCAATTTACCCTGCCACTTGAAACTCCAACTGTGGTGAGTCAGAGGTACTATGGGAGTCTTCATAACATATTTTATTGTTGCATGATCTATGCATTTTTTAAAAAACCTCATTTCCTTTGGGTATTTTTAATGCTTCAAAATACTAACTCGATTGATTTTTTTTTGCCACAGTAATATACAAAATTGTGTTTTAAAAACCCACACCTTTAATTTCCTAAGTGAAGTGAATTGCTGCTTCTAACTTTCATTTTAATGTAAACTGCTGTGGGGATTTAATGTAATACCCATAATAAATACAATACACTACATAATTCACTACGCTAAATATTCAAATACTTTTTGGAGGATCTCCTTCTCCCAATATTTTTAAACAGTATTTTAGATGACTTCTACTTTAAAAGGGGGGGATTTATTTTACAGCTTAATGCATGGACGAAATTAACTTCAGACCACTGATCTTTGTTCAGAGAATTAAAGAGTACTGAGAAGCAGTATAGAAGTATATACAGATAAGGCAAAATAGCAATGCCAGTTTCATTGCAAGTTCCCTGGCAAGTATGACCGTTAATAGAGCGGCTGTTCTTGCTGAAATTCAACAGATTGTAGTAGCTGATTGCATTGTTCCCAAAAGGACAATCTGAATCCTCTTTGGTACATTTGCAGGGGAAAGGCAGTGATGCTCAAGAATTGGTCAGTGACCCAATTGCCATATGCCAGGTGTGCTTTGTAGAGCTGCAGAGCCATGGGTTATGCACAAATGCCAACACAGCTCCTTGGCATTTCACTTATGTGCTAAAAGTTCTAGCACCTAAAAGCCAAGTTGCAGAATTTATAAAGTTTGGGTTGTTGTTGTTTTTTCCCATAGGTGGTGGGGTATGATCAAGAAAAGCTGGGGGCCATCTGCATTATTCTTTTTAAACAGTATCATGCCAGTTAAAAAAGTCATAGCTTCCCCCAAAGAATTCTGGGAAATGTAGTTACTTAAATGTAGTTCCTACATGCAGGCGGTTCCTAAGCACTGACCAGTCCTTCTTAGCTTCAGTAAGGTGGCACCGTCATGTGCCTTCAAACCATGCCCTGGGAGCATAATGTGTGTTTCTGGGAGCTAGTTTCTGAACTAACACAGATGGTGGGAATAAGTAATAAGATTTGCTTGCTTGCTTATGTAATTTATATCCTACCTTTTCTTGAAGGAGCTCAAGGTGGCATACATAAGGTAAAGGGACCGCTGACCATTAGGTCCAGTCGTGACCGACTCTGGGGTTGCGGCGCTCATCTTGCTTTATTGGCCAAGGGAGCCAGCGTACAGCTTCTGGGTCATGTGGCCAGCATGACTAAGCCGCTTCTGGCAAACCAGAGCAGCGCATGGAAACGCTGTTTACCTTCCCGCCGGAGCAGTACCTATTTATCTACTTGCACTTTGACGTGCTTTCAAACTGCTAGGGTGGCAGGAGCAGGGACCGAGCAACGGGAGCTCACCCCGTCACGGGGATTCGAACCGCCAACCTTCTGATCGGCAAGTCCTAGGCTCTGTGGTTTAGCCCACAGCGCCACCCGCGTCCCATTTATATCCTACCTTTTCTCGAAGGAGCTCAAGGTGGCATACATAGTTCCCCCTATTTTATCCTCACAACAACCCTTTGAGGTAGATTAGTCTGAGAGTGAGTGACTGGCCCAAGGTCACCCAGTGAGAATCATGGTTGAGTAGGGATTTGAACCCTTGTCTCTCATGCCCTAGCCCAACACTCTAACCACTACATCACACTGGCTCTGATACATTGTGATGTTATTTTCCTTTTGAGCATGTTTATATGTTTAAATGTGATCTGACTCGCCACGTGCCTTCAGCCCTCCTTCTCTTCCCTTTCTATTGTCCCATGCCATGTCTAAAATCAACTGAAAAACCATTGGGAGAAGTAGGCGACATTTCAGGCATTCCATCTGTGGCACTTGAATTTTATGAATCCTGAGCTTTGCCAATCAGCTTATCTCTGTGTGCTCTTTCTTTATATCTTTATACCCCTTATATCTTAGTGATAGTTCTCAGTTGTCTCCATTATTGCTTCATCTTGATATCAGCAGGGGATTTTCTTGCCACATGACTCACATTTCTGTTTCGAAATTGCCTATACACATATCAGATAAGATTGCTGTCAACATTAAGCCGTAATCCCAAGTGGTCAGAATGATACCTGCTTGAAAGGGACTTGTTCTCGTTTTGCCCCAGGCAGTTGTTAATTTAGACAAATTAATCTCTGATTGCATTCAGCTCCATCTGCCAGAGGGTGTAGGATGCAATTTGGGCAGTAAAAGAATCAAATCCCTCTTCTTGCCACTAGACGCATTTGCCTCTGCAGTTTGCCTTGACTTTCTGGAACACAGGCAGAAATGAGAAAGTAACCCAGAGAATAAAAAGCTTCTGTATGCTCAGCTAATAATTTGTACATAAGTTTTTCTGTGCTTCTGTGCAATAGCTTTTAATGGGGTTCATGCAGGGCTTAGCTCACCTCCTCTTTGCGGCCTGAATCTCTCTCTCTCTCTCTCTCTCTCTCTTTCTCTCTCTCTCTTGGCAAGGCCCATATTTGGGTGGCTTCCTTTGGCTTCCATGTTGGTTTGGGTGGCCTTGCAGGCTTTACATCACTATAACTACAGCGCATCATGGCAATTTCTCCCATTGCTTTTGTGTGGCCGAAAGGTTAACCGACTCATCTTTGCAAGTGGATCGAAAAGGCCTCCCTGGTAGTGAAATGTAATAGAAATTGTCAAGTTGCTTATTCTAGTGCTCTAGCACCATCTGAAAACCCATTGCCAGTTCTTTATATAACACTGATGAGGTTGGGTACTCTAAGGCCAGAAGCTCTGCTGCTCTGCTAATATCTTTCCAGGCACTTTGTGATCTACATTAAAATCCTGCCAGACCACATAACAGCATGGCTCCTACCGATACACATCTAGTGAATTAGATTATGATGCCCCCAAGATGCTGCTTTAAATAAACATTTTTATAATGCTTTAAATTACTCGCATTTGCCTGTAATCATCCAAAGGTTTTATTTTAAAAGTTTGCACATGAGCTAAATATTGGCTTCGGCTTGAAGAGAAGCGTAATTTCCAAATAGACTTATTGATATTGAAATAAATGGTTTTCATAAGGCTTGTCAACTGTAATGATTAAGGATAATGAACACAGAGGGGAATGTGCTTATTCCACAAAAGTGCCTACCTCTGCAAACCTCTTAAAACTAGCAATGCACATGCCTGGCTAATGCAGAGGCAAAGAAGCTGTTCCAGCCTGAAGACCACCCATCCTTCTGAGCAACTGTTTTGAGGGAAGGGAACATGCCAGTAGTGAGGGGAGCCTAGGGATGGGGGGAGCAATTGAATTCAGTTTGCATTTAAAGGCAAACCTACCAAATCCACATTTTTTTTTTCTGAAAAAGAATATGTTAACTGAAATACAGCTATTTCTTGAAGTTCACAATTCTCTGAATTTTGCAATGCAGCTCTCCATTTTGTCACGGTAAAATGTGCATTTAAATGCATATATTAGTGAGAAATAAAATGCAGAAATGCATAATATTAGGGGAAATGGTATTGCAAAGTATGTCTAATTAGGAGAAATATGTACTGGAATGCTGGTGAACTTTCATGAGGAAATTTAAAAAGTTGTTCGCAAACTGAAAATGTGGCAAACTGAACTTAAGATTGGAAAAACGAGAAACTGAGAAAAATAAATATGGACAGGTTGTCCATCCCTAGTGTAGCTAGAGAAAAAAGCGGGTGGAGCAAAGAATGTGAATCTTACATTTGTGCAATAGCTTTGTTTCCGCCCCCCCCCCCCACCTCACTATCCTTTTAGGCAAGATAACATTAATTATAAGAAAAGCCAGCTGTTCCAGGCCAATGGTCCTTCTAGTCCAGTATCCTGTACCAGATGCCAGTGGGAAACCCACAATCAGGATTTGAACACAAGAGCGTGCTCCCCTTCTGTGGTTTCCAGCAGCTGGTATTCAGAAGTATTGCTGCCTCCTCCATTATCGGAGTTCAGAGGCCTATTCCTTTTTTTTTTTTTAATATTTTTTATTGAGTTTCTTTTCTTAAGTTCATAAACACAGGATAACAATAAGAAATTGCAAGAAACAAATACAAAAAGAAGTAATAGAAAACAAAGAAAGGTTATTTCTGTCCAACTTTCAATAGTTTTTTCAATATTCCAGGTGGACTTCCCCACATCCTCCAGACCCTGCGTTCTTTGCAATAAAAGTTTCAGCAATTTGTTACCTTGTTTCTTAACTTACTGTATCTTTCAGTTATTATGTTTCCGAATTCACAATCTCATATCCCAAACTTTGTACATTTAAAATGAACATAATAAAGTTGATTCATATTACCACCTCTTTTTTCTTGTCTTAATTTTCAGTTTACCTAATCAAGTTGCTAAAGCAAAAATTTCCTAATCGTGCATATTTCTTAACATTCATACAACTTATAATGTTTTTGCAAATAGTCCTTAAATTTTTTCCAGTCCTCTTCCATTGTTTCCTCTCCCAGATCTCGGATTCTGCCAGTCATTTCAGCCAGTTGCATATAGTCCATCAACTGCGTCTGCCACTCCTCCAACGTGGGTAGATCTTGAGTCTTCCAGTGCTTTGCGAGAAGAATTCTTGCTGCTGTGGTAGCGTACATAAACAAAGTTCTGTCCTTCTTTAACACCCTCTGGTCCACCATGCCCAATAGGAAGGCCTCTGGTTTCTTAGGGAAGGTATACCTAAATACCTTTTTTAACTCATTGTGAATCATTTCCCAGTAGGCCTTCACTTTTGGGCAGGTCCACCAAAGGTGAAAGAATGTCCCTTCTGCCTCCTTACACTTTCAGAGGCCTATTCCAAATGGAAAAAGAAAACACCCAAGGAAGGTGTGAAGAGGTGTAGCTTGAAAAGAAGGCATGTATTAGTGGGAAAACCATTTTAAAGTGTTTTGGAGAAATTATTTTGCTAAAATATTAGGCAGAATTACATACAAACATGTGACTATTAAGATAAATTTACATTAAAATGTTAATGAATCTTCCTGAGGATTTTTATTTATTTATTGCAATCTGAGGTGGAAATGTGGAGAAATGAATTTAAGAGAATTAAAATTAGAAACTGAAACCCATAAAACACAGAACAAGACTTGTTCATCTAGTGCTGCATCTAGTGTAGCAGCAATAACTGCTAGCACATTTACAAAGCTAAGCAAGGTCCAATATGGTTTCAAATTGGATGGGGGACTGTTGAAATTCCTGCACTGAAGGGGATTGAACTAGATGACCCTCAAGGTCACTTCCAATTCTATAATTCTATGTTTCTATGATTCTATGGGGGTGTATGGGGTGTTAGGAGAGGGGTGGAGGATACATCACACTCCTTCTGGGGTAGTCTGTCCACTCTAGGTCCTTATCCTGCACTCAGCTCTCACTTGTAGCTCCTAAACTTCTCAGCTTGTGACAATGGCCACACTTTGAGAAATGGATTTGACTGGCTGGCTAAAACAGGTGAAGGTAGCCAATGGGTCTCAAGCTCTTGGTGAGTTAGGGACTTCCCCTACATGTGAAGACAGGCTCTGGTGGATTGAGCAGACGAAGCCAATAGTGGGTCCAATGGCCAAGAAGGTGGATTCTGCACAGGTTGTAGAGGGATGGGGTTTGTCAATCTGGGAAGGCAGCCCATCTAGGAGAAGGAAAACCCTGATTCTAAACCTCTGCTGCTTTGCAGCTATACTCATTTGTGAGAAAGGCTTTGGGAGTAAACCCCGAGGAAAAATCTGTAGCCACTGCCTTGCCGGACATGTTTGGGAGAAGAAAAGGCTAAGAAGTAGAATCATAGAATCATAGAATCATAGAGTTGGAAGAGACCACAAGGGCAATCGAGTCCAACCCCCTGCCAAGCAGGAAACACCATCAGAGCACTCCTGACATATATTTGTCAAGCCTCTGCTTAAAGACCTCCAAAGATGGAGACTCCACCACACTCCTTGGCAGCAAATTCCACTGTCGAACAGCTCTTACTGTCAGGAAGTTCTTCCTAATGTTTAGGTGGAATCTTCTTTCTTGTAGTTTGGATCCATTGCTCTGTGTCCGCTTCTCTGGAGCAGCAGAAAACAACCTTTCTACCTCCTCTATGTGACATCCTTTTATATATTTGAACATGGCTATCATATCACCCCTTAACCTCCTCTTCTCCAGGTAAATCCTACACAAATCCAAAGTGGAGTCTCTTAGACAGTTGGATATGGTGCCTTGTATGCCTCCTTCCGGAAACTCCTGCAGTCAATATGGTGCCAAACATATTGCTCTGCTTTCCTTTGGACCATATTAGCAAGGCTGAGAAGGGAGTCTTGTCATCTGGGCAGCCCAGGACTTCCATACACACTGCCCAGGCTTGCGCCCCAGAGAGTTCACATTGGTGCTGCTAACACAGCAAAAACAATGTGGGAGGCAGCAGTTACTGATCTCTGCAGCCATAGCAGATGCTGTGATTCTCCATAAATGTGACTTCACCCCCGGGGGGGGCACTCCATTGTCTCTCGAGACAGATGGATGCCAACAATGATTGTATAACTATGGGAGAGGGATACCTATGTTTCCCATAACTGGTTCCAGCCTTCCTTCTATGGAAAGAACTCTTTGGATCACAAGTAACTTGTAACACAGACAAAGGATGCCTGGGAAAGGGGAAGGCTTATTACAGGAACCCACATTAGGACTCGATTATGGTGTCATCTTTAATAGTATGCCACTTTTGTTAGAAAAAAGTAACTTATTTCACTGAATAGTTTGTGCTGGGAGGTCAAAGAAAGTACTGAACTAAATCCTAAGCGATTCTCGCCTTTCTTGGTGCTTATATTACTCAGTTCTATTATTCATTGTGAAGTCCAGGCCAGCAGCAAAGCCCTTGGCAGCAAACATTCATTTTCAGGCATATTAACTTTTTTAGAAAAGGAAATGTGGTTTCTTTAGACTTTAGTCATTGCAATATTTGTCAGCTGTCTAAGTCTAAGAAATTAACTTTTTTGCGGGGATTGCTTTTGAATATGAATAGATAATAGAGGTTCAAAAAGCTCTGCTTCTCGAAGACTGACAAATGAGTTTTCATCAAAATAAGTGGTGAAATCTGTGGGGGGAGGAGGTTATTTTATTTTAGTTGTTTTTTTAAAAAAAATATGTAAACCTGATATTTTTAAAGCTATTGCTGTCAGAAAAGCGAATTCTGACATTTAGATAAAGCCAGTGTGGCAGAAGAGTAGTTGGAGAGAGGTTTGTGCGGTGGCATTTTTCAGGAACCTACCATTTTCAAGTTTCTTCAAAAATTAGTTAACTGTGGGAGATAAGCCCCCTTCTCTGTTTTCCATTTCTTTCAGGTTCCAATTAATCAAGTTTGTGCCATATCAGGCAGGTTTCAACCAGCATAGAGACTTGAGAAGGGACTGGTATGGGATGTGGCACCCTTCCTTCCTTCCTTCCTTCCTTCCTTCCTTCCTTCCTTCCTTGAGAAAGAACACAAGAGAGACAGGGGGAGAACACATTTAGAGAAAGTGAGGGGCAATGTCTCCATGCAGCAATATTGTGGGTGACTTGTGGGCGAGGGCAGAGGCAGAAGTGGGTGGAGCAAAACATGCAAATTTGTTGGCTAGTTTCCTTATACACAGGGACGCGGGTGGTGCTGTGGTCTAAACCACAGAGCCTAGGGCTTGCCGATCATAAGGTTGGTGGTTCGAATCCCTGCAACGGGGTGAGCTCCTGTTGCTCGGTCCCTGCTCCTGCCCAACTAGCAGTTTGAAAGCACGTCAAAGTGCAAGTAGATAAATAGGTACCGCACCGGCAGGAAGGTAAACGGCATTTCCGTGTGCTGCACTGGTTCGCCAGAAGCGGCTTAGTCATGCTGGCCATATGACCTGGAAGCTTTCTGTGGACAAACGATGGCTCCCTTGGCCTATAGAGCGAGATGAGTGTGCAACCTCAGAGTCGTCCACGACTGGACCTAACGGTCAGGGGTACCTTTACCTTTCTTTATACACTCACCCAGTTCTCTCTCTTCTCCATCTAGGCAAGCAGTATCAGAGTTCAAATACATATTCCTTTTGGATGAAGGGCAGGATATAAATGTAATAAACAGGGTCACATTTGACCCCCAAACCCAAGGTTCCCTACCCTTGCCTTATAGGTTTTGAAAACTCAAATCTACCTACAGGACCAAAAGGACTAAGAACCCCTACTCCATTCTTTCATTCCTTGCAGCCGTTTCTTAACTGACTTCTGAAAAGTCCACAGGAAGAATATGTTTCTTTTTATGTCATCATCACATATACATGGTATAAATATAATCTCTCTGCTTGCAAGATGACAGCATCACCTTTATGTACAAATGAAATTGGCACCATTTGAAAGCATACTTCCTTCATGACTAGAATTTTACCTCTGACGTCTGCTCTTTTAGAGGTAATCAAATCACATTTTGAATTTCCTAAGCACAGTTAATCATTTTAACAGAATCATTTTGCAGAGTGGTCTGTGACTTAGTTGGAAAGGACACCACATTAATGTATATTTTTGCAATCTCTGCTCTGTGGGGACACTGAATCAAGATATTTCCTGTCACATCGCAAGCTTCTTGACAGAGTGTACCTTAAACAATATCCTTGGTTACCTGGAAAGTTTCCAAATGTTTTTGCTTTTAGTCAGGTACCAGAAAAAAAAAATCCATTGGTATTTAAGCTTAAGTTTTTCCTTCCTGTTTGTATATTCACAAAGAATGTCAGTCAAGGGAGGAGAAATTGGTGCTTTAGATCTGAGTTGTCAAGCATCCCTGGAAGTAGTGACTGTCAATAAAAAATAAATCAAACCTTGGGTATCAGTAAATGTCACTGAAAGTTGTGTGTTGGTAACAGCAAAAAAAGGGGGGGGGAGAGAAAAAACATATCACCCAACTAGTTTCTGAGTACTTGAAAGAGGCTGAAGGTTACCCAGTTCTGAAGAGACATTTAATTGACACCCTTGGGAGTCTTCAGTTTGAGACATTCATTATTACCATTTCCTATAAGAGCTTCCATCACCTGCTCCATGACACAAATCTGCTCTTGCAGCAACCCACTTGAGATGGAACCACACTGTAACTCGATCCATCTGTAGTTCATAGCGTATCTCCTGCATCATTTTGTCACAGGGATGCAGTAGGAGAGTTAAAGAGGACCAGGCTGGTGAAAGGAGGAAATGAATATCCATTCAAAGAGTTCATTTTTGGACCTTTAGGGTCACACGCTCTTAGAGTCACGAGACAAAGTAAATCTAGAGCAGAGGCAGTCAATGCGGTGCCCACCAGATGTTGTTAGACCACAACTTCCAACAGTCAATGGTCAGGAATGATGGGATTTGTAGTCCAACAACATCTGTTCTATAACATTTTCCCAAGGAAAGTTGGGCTCCCCCACTGAACATAGCTAATCTGTTTCAGCTATCTGCTGCCATGGGGTACAGCAGTATAACAAGTAAAAAGATATTGTACATAAGAAACGGAAAGAAAAAGAGAAAGGTCATTCTCAGGAGCTCAACAGTCAGATTTTCAGAGGGCCAAAGTACACAATAAATGCATAGTTTGGCATGGTGTTAATTTTCCTTCTCCTCGCCTTTAAATGGTAGCAACTGAGTTGATGAGGATCAGGAACATGGCACAAGTCAAAGGGGGGTTTAAACACTGCTTACTGCATGACAGTCTCAGTGAAAATCACTGCTCCCCTCTGCCCTTCAAGGTGCAAATTGGCACAGCAGCATCCCCTAAGCTGATACCCTCCAGATGTTTTGGACTACGTCCCCATCAGCTCAGGGGAGTTGTAGTCCAAAACATCTGGAAGGCGCCTGGCTGGGGAAAGAAAGGCTATGGGGTGTGTGTGTGTGTGTGTGTGTGTGTGTGTGTGTGTGTGTGTAATCAGTATAAACCACAGTTTTGTAGAAATATAGCAAGGTGCTGTACACCATACAAAGGTTAGAACAACAGCATTAACCAAACATCGGGAAAATAACTTTAAATACAGGTTGGCTGAAGGAAAATCCACATTCCCAAGGCTGCCCAGATAACACCATTGTTAGCTGACATCTAAAAGAAGGCAGAGATGATTCCTACCAAACCTCTACTGGCAGGGAGTTCCACAGGACAGGGGCTGCCACACTAAAGGCTTGGTCCCTAGTAAGAGCTCACTGAACCCCAGAGGCTTGGGGAACCACAAGAGGTGCCTCCTCAGAGGTTCTCATTGATTGAGGTGGAGCAAAAGGGAGCAGATGATCCTTAAGGTACTTTGGTCCTAAATTGTTTAAGGTGTTGTGTTTTAGCACAACAACCTTTCAAAACTGTGGCATGTTAGCACCCAAAATGTATATGTAAAGCAGGGGTCTGCAAACTTTTTCAGCAGGGGGCCAATCCACTGTCCCTCAGACCTTGTTGGGGGCCAGACTATATTTGGGAGGGGGGATGAACGAATTCCTGTGCCCCGCAAATAACCCAGAGATGCATTTTAAATAAAAGGACACATTCTACTCATGTAAAAACACACTTATTCCCGGACCGTCCGCGGGCCGGATTTAGAAGGCGATTGGGCCAGATCCGGCCCCCGGGCCTTAGTTTGCCTACCCTGATGTAAAGGGTTAATTGCAAGAGCTGTAGAACTATGTGATGTCATACACTCTGTGTCAGTTATGGCAGTTGGTACAGTTATGGCAGTTAGTTGAACAGTCTTAACAGTTAGAGCAGCAGGTATGTTGTGTTGTGCTGCTGTCTGCCTCAGAGTTAGTTAGTCTATAAGAGTTTAATCTATGCAAGATGTTTTAGCAATTTAAGTATCACCGACCTGCATTGCATATTTAATCTGCAAGTGCAAGTATGATCAGTAACAGCTGTATGTTATTTAAACTTTAAAAGAGAGTGTCTCGAGTACAGTAGTACCTCGGGTTAAGTACGGTTCTGGAGGTCCGTCCTTAACCTGAAACTGTTCTTAACCTGAAGCACCACTTTAGCTAATGGGGCCTCCTGCTATTGCCATGCTGCCGGAGCACGATTTCTGTTCTCATCCTGAAGCAAAGTTCTTAACCTGAAGCACTATTTCTGGGTTAGCGGAGTCTGTAACCTGAAGCGTATGTAACCTGAGGTACCACTGTAGTTTTTATAGGAGGGAAAAGAGAACTAATTAAAGGGTCAAATGGTCCAGGCCTGTCTTCCAAATACTTTGAGTCTTAATTCCCACAAAAACTGCATTGATTGTATCCATGGATTTCAAAACAGCACAGATTTTCTTTGTTTCCTAGAATTTCTGAACAAACAACAGCAACCAGGATGCCAGTGTTCTTTATTTGAACTCCTGATCCATCTTCTCTGCATTTCAGAGATCTATATTACAAAGGTTGGCATGTGTTTTTTCACATTCCGCTGCAATTAGATTCGAGTCCAGATGTGATTGCCTTACGATGGAACTCTTGCATCTTCATTAATGCGACTCACTGGCAAACCACAAATCTGCTACAGCATACCTGTCAATCCAATGCAAGTATAGCTTTTATATGGCAATAAGTAGATTCTATTTCAGCATGTACTCCAAATGCCAGGAGACAACTGAATGGGTTGTGAGTAAATGGAGATGCATCGCACTACTTCAGGCAATGCTTTCCTTGATTTTCTGAACCGCCTGAGAAGCCCTGCAAAAGATTATCCTAACAAAAGCTGCTCAGAGGACTAATGTAACATAGAAGTAGACATAACAGAAACAGATCACTGGTTCCCAGACAAATGAGGGCATCTGCATGGATGGAGCATATCCACTTCAAGAGCCATTTCTGTAGCAAATGATTCCCTGGGTCTCAGCGGATCTCATCCTCTACTCTTTAAAGGAAGAGAAAAAAGGCAGGGAAAATGGGATGGATGATTACTGGTGGCATGCTTTGCTCAGTGATATATACACAACGCAAAGTACAGCACAGCAAGAGAAAACTTTACATTGTTCATCGGAGGCTGATTCATTCTGCAAAAAATAGAGCATATTGGATCCATCCCAGCACCCATTTCTAAACTGTTAATCAGCCGATCCTGGCCCAACTGCACTGGCTTCCAATTGGTCTCCGGTGCTGGTTTTGACCTCTAAAGGCTTAAACAGCTCAGGATGGCAACATGTCAAGGACCACCTCTCCCCATATGAACCTATCTGGATCTTGTGATCATCATCTGAGGTCTTTCTTCATGTGCCTTCTCCACGAGAGTTCTAGAGGGTGGCAACAGGTGAACGGTTATTTTCTGCAATGGCTCCCCATTTGTGGAATGCTCTCCCCAAGGAGGCTTGCCTGGTGCCCTCATTATACACCATTAGGTACCAGGTGAACATGTTCCTCTTCAACCAGGCCTTGGGCTGATTGACATCTGATGCCCTTTTAAATGTGTTGTGGGGTGGGATTATTGGTTTGTAGTTGTTCTTATTTTTATTATGTATTTTGTGGTTTTTGTATTGTAATTTTATCTTGTGAACTGCCCTGAGATCTACAGATGAAGGGTGATATACAAATTTATTTATTTATTTAATAGATTGCATTTCACCTTGATAAAGGGTTGTAGGCATGATGTCTGTGTTGTTAGATGAGGCTAGGGGTTTGTGCAGCATTCAAGCACATACCAGGCTCTCACTTGGATGCATTCTAAGTGAAACAGTGCTGAAAATAACAATACGTACACATCGTATGTTGATGTGCAGTGTATATTTTATAGAATCATAGAATCATAGAATCATAGAATCATAGAGTTGGAATAGACCACAAGGGCCATCGAGTCCAACCCCCTGCCAAGCAGGAAACACCATCAGAGCACTCCTGACATATGGTTGTCAAGCCTCTGCTTAAAGACCTCCAAAGAAGGAGACTCCACCACACTCCTTGGCAGCAAATTCCACTGTCGAACAGCTCTTACTGTCAGGAAGTTCTTCCTAATGTTTAGGTGGAATCTTCTTTCTTGTAGTTTGGATCCATTGCTCCGTGTCCCCTTCTCTGGAGCAGCAGAAAACAGCCTTTCTCCCTCCTCTATGTGACATCCTTTTATAATTTGAACATGGCTATCATATCACCCCTTAACCTCCTCTTCTCCAGGCTAAACATGCCCAGCTCCCTTAGCCATTCCTCATAAGGCATCGTTTCCAGGCCTTTGACCATTTTGGTTGCCCTCCTCTGGACACGTTCCAGTTTGTCAGTGTCCTTCTTGAACTGTGGTGCCCAGAACTGGACACAGTACTCCAGGTGAGGTCTGACCAGAGCAGATATATACTGTTATAGACCAAGTTCAGGGAACCTGTGTTTACTGGGCTCCATCAGCCTCAGCCAACGTACCCAGTGGTCAGAGATGATGTGAGTTACAAAGCAATAGAATCTATATGCCACAGGTTAGCTTAGCTACCCTTCTACTGAGTTAGTAATGGAGAATTTCTTCTTCTTCTTCTTCTTCTTCTTCTTCTTCTTCTTCTTCTTCTTCATCTTCATTTTGTTCTGTGTTCCCCCCCCCCCCCGGTCCATACTTTTAAGTGAAGCGGCCTGAATTGGAACATAATTATCCTTTTGAATTTCTACTTCTCAAAATTTTGTGATATAGTACTCGGTTCAAAAAAATGAACTTAAGAGTCAGACATGTACTTGAGGCAACCTATCTTGCCAGAAAAGAGACCATTACATATAAGAACCATTTGCTCTGTGTGTGGTGTTTTTTGTGTGTTTGTGTGTAATTCTTTTTCTTAGCCTGTTATAGCTGTGTCTAGTAGAACTTCAGAATCATTTGAACTTGTCTGATCTTTCACTGCTTGGTCCAAATGGTGGAGGGAACACCAGTGGACTCCAGAAATGCACAACTTTAAATGAGGTGGTAAGCTCATAAATCATAGAATTGTAGAGTTGAAATGGACCCCAAGGGTCATCTAGTCCAATCTCCTACAATGCAGGAATCTCAAGATACCTGCTCCTACAGTCTGCTGGCAGGAAGCATCTATCAGGAGGGAAGCAATTTTTGTTAATTACCCCTCCCACCCTAAAAAATCTGCTCTGGGCAGTAAGACCCCCCTGAGACTGATTTAAGGAAAGTTTAGGAGCTTCATGAGCAGGGAGAATTGCCAGAATTCCCATTTCTGCTTGCTGATGGATGCCTTCAGTCAATTGAAGGACACCAATTGGATACCACCCATTATACTTAAAGGTAAAGGTAAAGGTACCCCTGCCCGTACGGGCCAGTCTTGACAGACTCTGGGGTTGTGTGCCCATCTCACTCAAGAGGCCAGGGGCCAGCGCTGTCCGGAGACACTTCTGGGTCACATGGCCAGCGTGACATCGCTGCTCTGGCGAGCCAGAGCCGCACACGGAAACGCCGTTTACCTTCCCGCTAGAAAGCGGTCCCTATTTATCTACTTGCACCCGGAGGTGCTTTCGAACTGCTAGGTTGGCAGGCGCTGGGACCGAGCAACGGGAGCGCACCCCGCCGCGGGGATTTGAACCACCGACCTTTCGATCGGCAAGCCCTAGGCGCTGAGGCTTTTACCCACAGCGCCACCCACGTCCCTTACAGCGCCACCCGCGTCCCTTACCCATTAAACTTAGGACCCCTTAAAAAAGAAAGGGGTTTACATTAATTACTTTCCTCACCATATATGTAGACATGGGTATTACAATGCTCTGAAGGCATAGTCACAAAAAGCATCTCCTCTTATTAATTGTCCTAATTCTACATTGTCTTGCTTTTTTCTCATAGGAGCACCTAGAAACAAGGAAGCCAGTGCTAATAGATATCTCCATATCGCCCCTAAGACAGATAGCTTCAGACTCCACATAGATCAGCTGCCTTATCTCAGTTAGTCTCCTTTCTCCATAAATTGTTAACTTGTTGTTTCAGGCCAACTATCTGTAATTAACTTGGTAGATAAATGGTATGAGGCAAGATTTGGATTTTATCTTTTGGGCTTGACATGAAATTGAAATTCCCTTTGGAAGTATTTTCTTCTTTTTGTACTTCATTTCCTGGGTTTGGGGCCAAGTTCTAATTTTCACTTGCTTGCTGGAGCCTGATTTTTTATTTTTTATTATTTTCATATTAGTCTAAGGCTCTTCTCTCTGATCCATTGCATTTTCTGACTGTGTTCTCAGTGTTTTGCTCTGTTCATTGAGCTGTTCTAAATGCAGAGTCACACCTTCATCTTTTCCTCGAGGCCACTGTTTACATTTATCTTCTTTCCTTCAGGTTAAAACAATATACAGCCAGTTACATACTTACACTGAGAGGCTGAGTTCTCCTTTGCTAAAATGATATCAAAGCCCCCTTGCACTTCGTGGCCACCTGAAGCTGGTGAAGATCCTACTGGCTTCCCCAAGACATATAGGTCCTGAGGTAGGTAAAAGGTAAAGGTAAAGGTACCCCTGCCCGTACGGGCCAGTCTTGACAGACTCTAGGGTTGTGCGGCCATCTCACTCAAGAGGCCGGGGGCCAGCGCTGTCCGGAGACACTTCCGGGTCACGTGGCCAGCGTGACATCACTGCTCTGG
The DNA here is from genome assembly GCF_964188315.1 of Podarcis muralis. Lineage (NCBI taxonomy): Eukaryota > Metazoa > Chordata > Lepidosauria > Squamata > Lacertidae > Podarcis > Podarcis muralis. Next base: position 41,490,818 of record NC_135665.1, on the reverse strand, counting down.
TGAGCCAGAGCCGCACACGGAAACGCCGTTTACCTTCCCGCTAGTAAGCGGTCCCTATTTATCTACTTGCACCCGAGGGTGCTTTCGAACTGCTAGGTTGGCAGGCGCTGGGACCGAACAACGGGAGCGCACCCCGCCGCGGGGATTCGAACCGCCGACCTTTCGATCGGCAAGCCCTAGGCGCTGAGGCTTTTACCCACAGCGCCACCCGCGTCCCATCGCTGAGGTAGGAGGGGAGTGTAAATGCTCAGAGTAGAACTGTGAACCCCAAAATGATACCTGCTATGACTTGCTTAAACTACAAAGAGCATGATCCAACCCAATGTTTTGCCCTAATTTGCACGAAAGCTAAAATTTTGTCTTAATGGATTTCAATAGGAAAGCTAAAATTTAAGCATACTTTAATTTTAAATAATGGAAAGGGTTGTATCTCAGTGGTCGAAAACATACTTTGAATGCAAAAGCTGCCTCCTAATGAGTCAGATGATCAATCATTCTAACTCAGTATTGTCTAAATTGTCTGGTAATGGTACTTTAGGGCTTCCATTTCAGACAGGAATTGTTCCCAGGTCTACCTGGATAAATCAGTGGTGTTCAATGAGCCCGTGGTATCTGGAGGCTGTGGATCACACAAAATTAGGCCAAACGGCTCACAAGGCACCAGTTTCCCCATCCCAGAAGTAGATGATGGTTGCATTGAGTTGACTAGTTGTGCTACATCACAAAGCATACTGAAGACCATCAGCTTAGATGGTTTTTAAAAGGGATTGGGAAAATTCAAGGAGGGTTCATAGAGGATAAAGGAGAATAAGACTATCCGTGGCTACGGTCCACTGGTGGTGCTGTGGTCTAATCCACTGGGCCTCTTGGGCTTGCCGATCAGAAGGTCGGCGGTTCGAATCCCCATGATGGCATGAGCTCCCGTTGCTCTGTCCCAGCTCCTGCCAACCTAGCAGTTCGAAAGCATGCCAGTGCAAGTAGATAAATAGGTACCGCTGCGGTGGGAAGGTAAATGGCGTTTCCAGGGGCTCTGGTTTCTGTCACAGTGTCCTGTTGTGCCAGAAGTGGTTTAGTCATACTGGTTACATGACCCGGAAAGCTGTCTGTGAACAAACACCGGCCCCCTTGGCCTGAAAGCAAGATGAACGCTGCAACCCCATAGTCACCTTTGACTGGACTTAACCATCCAGGGTCCTTTACCTTTACCTTTACCTTTTTTACTGTCCGCAATAACTATGTTCTACAGCTACTGTCAGAGCAACTGCTTCCTGGGAACCACAAGCGGGAAGAATGTGGATGCACTCATGTTCCCTCTCTGGGATGCCCATAGGCACCTGGTGGGTCACTGTGAGAACAGGATGCTGGGCCACATGGATCCAGCAGGGATCTTCTTATGTTATTAAGTAAAAATGTACAATACGTCACACTGTTGCCCCTCTATGGTTGCAGCCATAGTCAAAGTAACTGTTGCACAGAAGGCATTCTAGTATGACCCACAAAAAATAAAGTAATTGTACATTATTTTATGTTGTTTAGTGAATCAGCCTGCAAGATCCACTGCTGGGCAGTATTTAAGTCTTTTAAATTAAGAAGAGTGGCAGATGAAACTGATGTACTATGCCGAGTTGGCAAAATTAACTGGGAAAATTCGGAACCAGCAAGACCAGACTTTCCTGAAAGACTGGAAGAAATTTCTGATATATTTGAAAGACAATTGTAATCAATTGACATCACTTGTAGGGTTGCAAGAAGTTTTGTAAGGAGACCCATATGAATTATTGCGAAAGAGGACTAAGAAGGAGTTTATTTAGGATATGGATTTTATAGCAATAACTATTAAAATAAAATGCAAAATCAGAAAGAAAGTTAGAAAACCATTAGTCGAGGTTGACAGAAATCTCTGGCTGTGATAGCCGAAGGTTTGTTATGTTGTATAGGATGGGATGTTATGTTTGGAAAATATGTGCAAAAACCAATAAAAATATATTTTTTAAAAAAAATCTTTTAAATTAACAAAATAAGATACTTTTACATCCTTCTGTTTTCAGTGTCTTGCAGAATAGATGTCTATATGGTTTTGCCTTCAATCTCTTCTTTGAAATGTGAATTCCTGTTTCAGAAAGCCTGTAGCTTTTCAGTATATCATTGGGGACAAGAGTTCAGCATTCTTTTTAAAGAGTTTAGTTTCTACAACTGTTCATGACCGGATATCCTACAGCTATAAATATTTAGTTGTGGAAAGTAGGCTTCCCATTTTGGTATTGTGTATTTGATGCACAGCTGAGAGGTACTGGAACGGCATAGGAATAATTAAATGTTAGAGTTTTAGTTAATGCACTCAAGCCAATATATCCTGAAGGACAAAAGGCTGGAATAACATTTCCCTGTAGCAGTAAATGTTGAAAGGTGCATACATTCCTATCATTATGGTGGTGATTAGAGCTGCATTGTACAAAATGTTTCAAAAGGCAATTTTTATCACATCATTATTAATATATAGATCTGAAGGTGAGGGCTGTTTGCAAAGAAGAACTCTTTGGGATTTCAGCAGACCTGAAATTTAGCCGCAATTAGTGGGAGTCAGGTATACACCTTAATGAAAAATGTATAACTAGATATTTACAAGTGCAGAACACAGAAACATAGAATCATAGAACTGGAGAGTTGGAGGTAACGCTGAGGCTCATCTAGTCTGACCCTCTGCAATGCAGGAATCTTAACTAAAGCATCCATGACAGATGGCCATCCAACCTTTGGTTAAATACCTCCAAGTAAGGAGGGTCCACCACCTTCCAAGTGTACTCCAGGTGTGGTCTGAATGGAAAAGACCAGTACTATGACTTTCCTGGATCTGGACACCATACTGCTGTTGATGCAGCCTAGAATAGCATTAGCTTTTTTGCTGCATCACACTGTTGACTCATGTCAACGTTGTGGTCTACTAAGAACCCCTAGATATTCTTCACATATACTATTGGCAAACCAGGTGTCCCCCATATAATATTTGTGCAGCTGGTTATTCCTGCGTAAGTGAGCCAGCTGCTTACTCATTCACTAACCAAGTTTTCTTTAACCTTGTGTAAGAAATAGGCATGCACACACAAAATCACATATCTCAATTGTGAAGTAATGTGTGATGAGGGTGTTAGGTGTGACTAACGTATGCATGTTGATCCAAATTATGTGAAGCTTTCTCAAAAGAAATGACAGCACAAGCTGGATCTTCAATCAGGCAGTTCCAAGACAGAATCTGCTCTATCTAAAGCAACTTGGATAGATACTTGACAAGCCTTTCCTTGGTTGTTTAGGTAGAAAGTATGAGCTGCTTCATGAAAACAGAAAGTGATCTACACAAATTGTTCAGCTATAGGCATACATCCTTCTAAAGATAACTGCAGTGCCATCACTTTCTACAGGAGATTAAATTCTGAAATATGTCAGAGTTGAATAATTCTGAAGAAAAGTGTTGCAGGAAAGAAAGAAAGAAAGAAAGAAAGAAAGAAAGAAAGAAAGAAAGAAAGAAAGAAAGATCATGAGCAACCACAAAGCATGCAACAAATGCAAGAACATCAGAGTACCACTTAGGTCAATAGCCAATCAGATTTGACTATGTAGCAGTGGTAAGAACAAACAAAACCAATGCTGTATTCTCAGGATGCAATGTAATGTGTCCTCATTGCTGAGGCAATCGGGTTGACACCTCCTGCCATACCAGATTGCTTCATCATGGAGCATTCATTGCTTGTCCTCACAGCACAGCTTGGCAAAGCAAGGAGCATTGGCCTGGTTGCCTTGGCAATGTGGGAGCTTGTTCCCTGCCTTGCTGTGATGTAAGGGCAATGAAACAAATGCAGTTCAGAGTGGCGAGACAGGATGTTGATCCAGTTACTTTGGTGATGGAAACACTTCTGTGAAAATTCTGTATGTGTGATGTTTTGATGAAGCTCATTGGTTTGATTAGCTCAGCTCTCTTCTTGACTATAAGATGGCCTATCTTGCTTCTCATCATCTTAAACTACTTCACCTTACAGCGGAACCTAATTATTCTTTCTGCAGTACAGCAGTACAGCAACTCTCCTTCCCAGTTACACTTCACATTACAGTTCCAGTACATTGGATAGCTCCCAAGAGTAGTTTTCATGCCTGCCAAAATGTGAGGGCAATTTATCTAGCTGAATAATATAAATGACCAAACACCCCATGGATCTGTAAACAAACCTTTGAACTGCAGAGCCAGTTCCAGAACGCTCGATTCGCCATCTTTCCTGGGAGTTGCCTTCATGTCATTAAATACTTCCCTGCACACAACTTTGAAGAAAGGAGAGTTGAGTTGCTGTTGGTACCTCAAAGGACATGGTGAGAGAAGCAACTCTCAGATTTAGGGAACAGCTCAACATCAATATATCCATTTCAGCTAAAGTGGCACAAAATGATGACTTGAGATTCTGGCGATGTGGCTAAAACCTGGCAGCAAGGTTTGTCCTGGCAATGTGCAGGGAAAAAAATGACCCAAGACAGGCAGTCAAAAAATGGCACACAAAGACAAGGATGTTGGTTATCACCGCTGTTGTTCATTCTGGTACTGGGAGTACTGACGAGGAAAGTAAGAGAAAATAAAAAAAATTGGGAATAAAAGTTAAAAGAAGTGAGCATAAATTGAAAGCCTTTGCGGATGATCTGGTAATCACTGTGGAAGATCCGAAAATCTCCCTCCCAAAAGTCATGAACATAATACAAGAGTCTGGACAAGTGGCAGGATTTAAATTAAACAAAAATAAGACGAAACTGCTATTAAAAAACCTTAAAGAAAATGAGAGGAAAGAAGTAACAGAAATGATAAAAAGGTAAAATATTTGGGTGTATGGATAACAGCAAAAAACATAAACATATATAAAAATGAACAGAAGAAATCTTGGAGGTGTGAAGCTGAAGGTACTTTTTACCATATGAGGTGGGATTGTAAAAATGTAAAAACATATTGGGAAATGATATACAATGAATTGAAAAAAATGCTGAAAATGACATTTGTTAAACAACCAGAAGCTTTCCTTTTAGGTATTCTAGGTCAAGATCTGCCGAAAGAGAAAAGGACATTATTCATGTATGCTACTATGGAGGCGAGAATTTTGGTAGCTCAAAACTGGAAGACTGGAGAAATTCCAACAAAAGAACAATGGCAAGAGAAATTGATGAACTACGCAGAAATGGCAAAATTGACAGATAGACTACGAGAAAAGGACAACAGTGACTTTGAAAAAGAGTGGGAACCTTTTATATTATATTCTCAGAAACAAAAAAAGAACATTGACTTGATGCCAGGATTTAAATAAACATACACACTTTTTAAAATTGTTGTTGTTGTTTAGTCGTTTAGTCGTGTCCAACTCTTCGTGACCCCATGGACCAGAGCACGCCAGGCACTCCTGTCTTCCACTGCCTCCCGCAGTTTGGTCAGACTCATGTTTGTAGCTTCGAGAACACTGTCCAACCATCTCATCCTCTGTCGCCCCCTTCTCCTTTCCCAACATCAGGGTCTTTTCCAGGGAGTCTTCTCTTCTCATGAGGTGGCCAAAGTATTGGAGCCTCAGCTTCAGGATCTGTCCTTCCAGTGAGCACTCAGGGCGAATTTCCTTAAGAATGGATAGGTTTGATCTTCTTGCAGTCCATGGGACTCTCAAGAGTCTCCTCCAGCACCATAATTCAAAAGCATCAATTCTTCAGCGATCAGCCTTCTTTATGGTCCAGCTCTCACTTCCATACATTACTACCGGGAAAACCATGGCTTTAACTATACGGACCTTTGTTGGCAAGGTGATGCCTCTGCTTTTTTAAGAAGCTGTCTAGGTTTGCCATCACCTTTCTCCCAAGGAGCAGGCGTCTTTTAATTTTGTGACTGCTGTCGCCATCTGCAGTGATCATGGAGCCCAAGAAAGTAAAATCTCTCACTGCCTCCATTTCTTCCCCTTCTATTTGCCAGGAGGTGATGGGCCCAGAGGCCATGATCTTCGTTTTTTTGATGTTGAGCTTCAAACCATATTTTGCGCTCTCCTCTTTCACCCTCATTAAAAGGTTCTTTAATTCCTCCTCACTTTTTGCCATCAAGGTTGTGCCATCTGCATATCTGAGGTTGTTGATATTTCTTCCGGCAATCTTAATTCCGGTTTGGGATTCATCCAGCCCAGCCTTTCGCATGATGAATTCTGCATATAAATTAAATAAGCAGGGAGACAATATACAGCCTTGTCGTACTCCTTTCCCAATTTTGAACCAATCAGTTGTTCCATATCCAGTTCTAACTGTAGCTTCTTGTCCCACATAGAGATTTCTCAGGAGACAAATGAGGTGATCAGGCACTCCCATTTCTTTAAGAACTTGCCATAGTTTGCTGTGGTCGACATAGTCAAAGGCTTTTGCATAGTCAATGAAGCAGAAGTAGATGTCTTTCTGGAACTCTCTAGCTTTCTCCATAATCCAGCGCATGTTTGCAATTTGGTCCCTGGTTCCTCTGCCCCTTCAAAATCCAGCTTGCACTTCTGGGAGTTCTCGGTCCACATACTGCTTAAGCCTGCCTTGTAGAATTTTAAGCATAACCTTGCTAGCATGTGAAATGAGTGCAATTGTGCTGTAGTTGGAGCATTCTTTGGCACTTCCCTTCTTTGGGATTGGGATGTAGACTGATCTTCTCCAATCTTCTGGCCACTGCTGAGTTTTCCAAATTTGCTGGCATATTGAGTGTAGCACCTTAACAGCATCATCGTTTAAAATTTTAAATAGTTCAGCTGGGATATCATCACTTCCACTGGCCTTGTTATTAGCAGTACTTTCTAAGGCCCATTTGACTTCACTCTCCAAGATGTCTGGCTCAAGGTCAGCAACCACACTACCTGTACAAGACATCCATATCTTTCTGGTATAATTCCTCTGGTATAATATTTTTTAAATATAGAACATTTTAAAAAAAGAAGAAACGATATGGGGAATTGGTGGAAACAGCAGTATATGATAAGGGAGCAGGGGGAAGCCTGGGAGGAAAGAGGATGAAGATTTATAACATGTATGTTATTGATATGAGATGTTTGTTTAAATACAAAAGAAAGTTAATAAAAAATTATTTTTAAAAAAATGGCACACAGGGAGGTCAGTAGAAAGCCAAGCTTTAAAATCAGGATGCCTTTTGTTCTTCAGAATGATAAAAGGTTTATCCACCCTTAACTTTAGCCCTGCTCTTTCCAGGCACAGGTCTGCACTAGAAAGCTCTCTGTCTGTTTTTTTGTTGCCCCAGAGCTTTCCTCGTGAAAACTTGCTCTTAAGTGCTCTGTAGCAACAAACATCAATGTGAGCTTTCCTTGGATTGCTGTTTGCTCTGATTGAGCTTTAAAGAGTGTTTTCATGGGAAAGCTGCAGAGATTGAAAAAATAAAATAAAAGGTACTCAGACATGAAGTTTTAAAGTGCAAACCATACCTGGAAATAACTGTCAGGGACTGGCTGGAGGAGTGGTGGAGGGCTCCAGCCGAAGAACCCCCTAGGTAAGTAGCAGAGGAGGAAGGCTCACAACCCGGATTGTGGTGATGGTACTTGAAGACAGGTCAGAGGAGGATGGAGGCTGGGAGGTGGAAGAAATGACAGGCTCAAGGGAAAGAGACAGAGGCAGAGAGCCATTCAAGGGCAGCACGAAGTACAGAGGGAGATACTTCAGGCCCCAGACCTAAAAGAGAGGAGGAGGAAGGGACAGAAGCTGCAACAGCTTTGCAGCAACTGCCCTGTCCCACTGTAGTAAGCCCCCCTCCCCTTTTTGACTCCAAGGTCACACAGGAGTTTGCATGCAGCTGAAAAGAAAACTCAGAAAGTCCAGGGGAGGCTCCCTTGTCGGCAGAGTTTATGCTGGCTTGGGAGACATCTAGAGCAGTGTTTCCCAACCTTGGGCCTCCAGCTGTTTTTGAACTACAATTCCCATCATCCCTGACCACTAGTCTTGCTAGCTAGGGATGATGGGAGTTGTAGTCCAAAAACAGCTGGAGGCCCAAGGTTGGGAAACACTGATCTAGAGGAGGAGGTTTAGGAGGAGGGAGGAGGGTCCAAGAGTTAGTCTTGGCAATGTTTCCACTTAGGGCAGTTGTGCCTGGGTGCTCTTTGCTTGTATACTATTTTCTTAAATAAAAGCTGACTTTTCTTTGAGTTTCTAAGTCTTCATTCTGACCTGCTGCTGAACCAACGCTGAAAAGAGTGGAGGAAAGGTACGTGTGGATAAGCCCAAGCAGGAAACAGGCCCGCAGTGCATTGACTGAACACATGCTTTATATACAGATGCTTAAAATGCATTATGGTTAGTCTTCCTGCTTTCCAGCTAAAAGTGAGTGATAGCGAGTAACTGAAACAACCTTTGTTGAAGTCCTTGGAAAATTAACCACCAGAATAGGCAGAACTGGATTTGATGGACCAATCACCTGATGAAGGCTGCAAATATTTCAGTGGTGCGCCTATTGTTTTCCAACTGTCATATCTCTTAATTTTCCTGGCTAATCCTTTCCTAGCTACGGAGCTCTGTTAAATAGAGTAGAAGCAATTTCTCCTGTCACAATAATCTCCATTTAGATTTAGTAAGAAACCTAGAGGACCTCAATTGCTGCTGGCTGATTAGCTGGAAGCTGAATTGCACTTAATAAAACCTCTCTTCCCCCACTGATTAAAAGCCCCACACTCGTCGCTTAGTGCTATGATGATGGTCCTCTCTCAACAGGGTAGAGGAGGGATAGATCACTGCGGGGGAGAGAGCATTTCTGTCCATGTTTTGGACAGTGATGCTCCTGTTTTATGTTTTCAAATTATCATCATCATCCCCTTGGGATATGATCAGTTCAACACTGGAGAATTGTGGAAGGGAAGCAAACAAGGTGTGATCCATGCTGCCACATGTGTCATTGGGTGCAATATAGGAGCATGGTTAGCTCCCTTATGTTGCGTCAGTTCCATTAGTCCATGGGTAGGCAAACTAAGACCCAGGGGCCGGATCCGGCCCAATCGCCTTCTCAATCCAGCCCACGGACAGTCCTTTTATTTAAAATGCATCTCTGGGTGATTTGTGAGGCATAGGAATTCATTCATTTTTGCCCCCAAAATATAGTCCGGCAGTGGACCAGCCCCCTGCTAAAAAAAGTTTGCTGACCACTGAATAGTCCATTTAGCTCAGGAGTTCCTGCACTGCCTGGCAGTGACTCTCAAGGGTTTCAAGCAAAGTTCTCTCCCAGTTCTACCTGGAGATACCAGCGATTGAACATGGAATCTTTTGCAAGCAGGGCAGAAGTTTTACCCTTCCCCAGAGAACAGGACTCAGCTTTCCCCTCCTTCCATGACAGTCATGGGCTGAGTATAAACTATTGGAACCAAGCACTATTATGTGCCATGTTAAGGGAAGACGGAGGAATCTGTTCGGTCGCCTTCTCACAGTTGTCCACACTGATCTGACAGCCCTGAACTTTCTTTCAGATCAGAACACAACTCCTAGAGTGGCTGGGGCAACCCAGCCAGATAGGTAGGATATGATGATGATGATGATGATGATGATGATGATGATGATTACTCAGATTACACTCTTCAGAGTTTGAGATGCTCTTCTGGTGCACAAAAAAGACAGACAAACAGACAAATATTTATATTTTACATAAAAGATGAATGTAAAATGTGTGTGTGTGTATTTGGATGAATGCATTGAAAAGCACTGAACAGTGCACACAGATTAAATAAGGACTTCCTATGCATACATTAAAAAAAATCTGCACAAAATGGAATGGAATGGAATGGACCTGCGACTGAGTGCCAGCCAGACTGGAACATAATGGAATTAAGCTGCTCAGTCTATTGCTAGCCATGTCCAGCCATTCCAGACCTCCACAAGCAAGTTACTCATAGTCGGGAGCAGTTGGTCACAGCAGAAGAGGGATAATGCCCTGAATTTAAAACCAAAATTAGAGAACTGTTTTAAACAAGCCCACAAGGCACTGAGAAATCTCAGCAGAAAGCAGCTGCTGTTTTTAAAATACACTTTTAACCCAAAGAAACCCCAAACAAACAAACCACCAGCTTTCAAGTGGTACAGTAGGAGAGCAATTAGTCTTAAAATACAAGGAGTTGCTGCCCAAATCCAGCAACATACAGAATCTAGATTGACTGTTACCATTCTGAAGAGGCAAAGCCAACTGTGAATTGGAAGCAGGGACATTCCTAGTTCTGGCAATACAGAAAGTTCTGGACCTGCCTATGACTATCTTTGTTAACAGATGGTTGCAATGTAAAGTCAACATGCAATTTTATGACGTGCATATGTTTTAAAGCTGCTTTAAAACAAAATATAGATTTGGGGGGGGTTTGATAAATTTTATGTCAATTAGTTTTTAAACTTTGATTTTTCTGTATCTTTCATCAATATTTTATATTGTTTTGTGTAAGCTGCTTAGAGGCTTTAGTGGATGCAGGGTACATATGTTTTGTCAGATGAATAAAAAGAAGTTATGTTGACTTAATGCCACTGTACATGCAGGATAGCAAACTAATAGATTCAAGTAACAACAGCAAGAAAGCAGGGCAGATGTGAAGCCTTTAAGTAGAAGTCACAACATAGTCCCCCATCTTAAAATGTGGGGAGTTAGAAGTCCCAGAAGGTTTTATTGGGGGTGCAGGATTAGTGATATAATCAGCATGTAGAGTGGCTTAGGAATTTCAGAAAAGGAGATTTGCCCCCCCCCTTGTTGTCCCTGTGGAATCATCTGAGCAATGGGGTCCACTGATCAGCAGGGAAGGCAGTGAGAATAGTTGTGGCTATTCTGGCTCACCACTTTGCGATTGTTGGCTTGCCAGTCAGGTAAGGAGCACAGCCCAGATGGCAGCTGACACCCTCCTACCTTGATGGCTATGCTCCATCTTCACTGTCAGAGGCAATATGCTTCTGAATACCAGTTGCTGGAAACCTCAAGAGGAGAGAGTGCTCTTGTGCTCAGGTCCTCCTTGTGGGTTTCCCACAGGCATCTGTGGGAACAAGATGCTGGACAAGATGGGCCTGTTCTTATGTCCTTATCCATTTGTCCTTGCATAAGGACTGTGAAGGCTTAAAATGACCATGTGGAAGTCAAAACTAGAGGCAATGCACATGTTCCCTTCCTCCTCCTAATTCATAGAATAGGGGGCTTATATATCAGTTCCACACATCACTTTATAATAGAAAAAAAATTAAGCTGGGGACCATAACTTTAGTTTAAGCAGCACACACTCTTAAGTTCAACAGTTTCTTCCTTCTCCACCTCTGAATAAAGCAAGCAGGAAGGAACAGGACAAGAAGGTGTGATAAAAATAGAGCAATAGATTTCCTAGACAGAGAAAGATACAGGCATGTCTGCATTTGGTTTAAAGGAACCAGGGGGCTGTAATGCACTGTTTGAGCTCACATATGTTTTTTCAAGGGTATCTTGCTTTCTTGGTCCTCATTTGCAGATTTGGTGGTCAGCAGCACTGGTGATGCAGTTGACACAGGAAGTCAGCAGAGACCCTGTGCGATGCAATGTCTTCTTTTACAAGTTGTGCATCCCATGTGTTGAGTTTTAGGTTGCTGTAACACACCCGGAGCTACACTTCTGGAATGCTACTATCTTTGAAACGGCCATGATTTCCCTGTTCCCAATCAGTGTTTGTCTAATACAATCCTCAGCCTGTGACTTTGAACTGATTTTCCGTTTTGCTCAAGAGCACCAATTGTAATTGTAATTCCATCTTAGATGTGAAATCTACATCTTCAATAAGCATGGAGACAGCACACCCACTTAGGCTGGTTTCCATAGGAACCACGAGAGGGGAGAGGGCAAGAGAAAATGCTTTCCCTCTCCCTCAAAACCATATTTCATCATTAGTGTAAAGAGAAAGCTACTTACTTCCCCACTCACTATAAACTTCATCCACTATCCCTGATCTTGCATAGTGGTGCAAGTAATTAGCATGATCCACTAAAATTCTTATGCACGTTCAAATTGAAGCATTCCCATAATGACATTGTTAGGACTTCTGTGCTCATCCTCAAGCCTGCATTTGAGTGTTTAATTGGAACCAGTTGAAATGATTAGCTCCTTCAGAGAGAAAATCCTTTTACTGATAGTAAATACAGCTTGCATTCTGCAAGCAAGTACAATAATCTCCAACACCCGGTATGAGAGCCATGAAAGTATAACTCTATAACCCTCTGTTCTGTGTCACATGTGGCTTGTTCTGAATATAGATAACTCCCTCACTTGCTGACATGACATGCAAATGTGTGAGAGTTGTTGCTTTGGGTAGCCGAAACAGCAACACAAGGGATATAACCCCCGGGGCCGTCTTCACCCAGGAGTGCAAGGAGTGCAGGGCACCCAGGCGCCGAATTCTGGGGGGCGCCAGGTGCCCACCACTGAAGCTGCCTAAGCTCTTAACTATCTATCTGTTATGAAATAATAAATAATTTTGATCAAGCTAGAAAAACAAAATACATATATACCTAGGTATTACCGAAATGTATACAGTGGTACCTCGGGTTACATACGCTTCAGGTTACATATGCTTCAGGTTACACACTCCGCTAACCCAGAAATAGTGCTTCAGGTTAAGAACTTTGCTTCAGGATAAGAACAGAAATTGGGCTCCGGCGGCGCGGCAGCAGCAGGAGGCCCCATTAGCTAAAGTGGTGCTTCAGGTTAAGAACAATTTCAGGTTAAGAACGAACCTCTGGAACGAATTAAGTACTTAACCCAAGGTACCACTGTACCTACTATTTCACTAAAGGACTTTCGCTTTTTGTGCTCATTTACCAAAGATGTGCCATGCCAGCGGCGGCGCTTGTCATTCACAACAGCAGCACTTGTCAGACTCAATGACAGTGTTTATCATTCTCAATGGCGCCGTGCACACAAAATTAACTCTTACATCAAAATATTATGTTACGTATTGTATGGAGCTGCGCTGCTATGCGGCAGCGGGGTCAGCAGCACCTTTGACATGACTGGTGATCCTCCTAAGCAGGTGCCTAAACAATACTTACAAGTTTAAGTGTGGTGGTGTTGTATACTTAAGTATAAGTGTATTGTAAATAAATGAGCAAATAAAAAAGTTTGTTTCTTTTTCCTCCCTTCTTTCATAAGCAAGAGATAAGGCATAAGCATGGTGTCTGGCATAATAAAAGTTAATTTGAGAGCTAAACTAAATTTGGGGGTGTTGGGTGGATCTTTGCACCCCGGCGGTGCATATGCTAAAGATTGCGCTGGATACAACAGTAAGCTTGGGGAAAACCCCAAGATTTGCAGATGTACAGAAAAAAAGGAGACCCCCCCCCAGTGGCGTAGCGTGGGGGGTGCAGGGGGGGCCGGCCGCACCGGGCGCAACATCTTGGGTTAGGGCAAATCCACAGGTTAGGGGGCGCAAATCCACGGGTTAGGGGGCGCAAATCCACGGGTTAGGGGGCGCAAATTACTTGCCTTGCCCCGGGTGCTGACAACCCACGCTACGCCACTGCCCCCCCCCAAAAAAGAGTAACTCTTGGAGATGAAATTTTTGTTGTTGCTCTCATTTAAAGGCAAATCTACCAATACGAAAACCAAAACACAAACATTCTTCCATATTTTGCAATGCAATTCTCTAACTAATGTTTGAGAAAAATGCATATATTAGGGGGGATGAGGCATAAATTTGAATATATTAATGAAAATAGCATTAAAAATATATTCTATTAGGGGGAATCCAGAGGGCCAAAGTTTCTCTACACCTGGTATAGAGGTGATCCCACTGAGATTGTGTGCTGTGATGTTCAAAAAGCTTTTGATAAAGCATCTCACCAAAGGCTCCTGAGTTAACTTAGCAGTCATAGAATAAAATAACAAGGTTCTCTGGTGGATTTGTACCTGGTTAAGGAACAGAAAGCAGAAAGTAGGAATAAATAGGCAGTTCTTCCTAAGGAGGGATGTAGGAAATTGAGTCGCACAAGGGTGACTAGTGGGACACATGCTTTTTAGCTTTCTCATTCATGATCTAAAGTTAAGGGTGAGCTGAGAGGTAGCCAAGCTTGATGATGGTAGCAAACAGTTCTCAGTGGTGAAATTCTAAGTATAATTCAATGTAAATATGTGTAAAGTGGAGCAACCTTTATGAACTTAATTTCATATATACATTCATGGGGTCTGAACTGGTGGTGAGTGACAGATAAGGAATGAAACCTTTGGCCCTAGTGGATAGCTTGATGATATCAACTCAGTGTGCAGCTGCTGTGAAAAAGTCAAATTCCATATTATGGATCATTAGGAAAAGGGTTGAAAATAAAACAGTCAATGTCATAATGGCATTATACATATTTATTGTGCAACCACACCCGGAATACTCTGTACCTTTCTGGTCACTTCAACTCATAAAGGATACTGTAGAAATGGAAAAGGTTCTCGTTGCCCTCTGTCAGGAGCTGGAGTCAGGAGCAGGTCAACAATAAATCACACAGCGTCAGTGAAGTTAACTATTCAAGGAAGCACGGTCAACTCAGAAGGCCAGGCCTAGTGAGCACAGCAACTCATCCTGGTAGATCTTGCCCCTATGAAGCAGTTGTGGGGACTGAAGGTCCCCGACTTCCCACAGTTCCCTAAGTCTCCTCATTGCCCCGGTCCTTCCCAAGCAATCTAAGCTTCCTTCACCATGCCCAGCTTTGCTCCTTCCTGCCTCCTCTCTATCTCCAGCCTCCGCTTCTGCCTTTGATTCCAGACTGCTTTCTGCCACAGAATCTTCTTGCTCACTAAACCCTGTTACCTCTTCAGCTTCCGACACCTCCTCCTCCCAGTCTGCTCCCTCTGACCACTCATCATCATTCCATCATCATCCCATCACCAATCCCTCTGAGCATTCTTCCCTTGGGGGTTCCCCAGCTGGTACCCCCTACCACTCCTCTGCATCCAGCCAGACAATGACACCCATTGTGAGAACAGAATAGACTAGCTGGATCTTTTACCCAAACCAGCAGGGCTCATCTGATGTTCTTAGCTCTCTCCCCCAACCTCTCTCCATCCTGCTGTTTTCCTTACATGGCACACTTTGCGGAGAAATGTTTCAATCTTTGCTGACATACTGTCTGCACATTCTTTTAACATACAAATCTGTAAATTGCCCTGAATTGCTTTGAAAGTGTCTGATTCACTTTGGGGTGCTTTGCAGAGATCCTGCTTCAGTTCAGACAAGCCCTGAACCTGTCTGGAGCAATTCATTTTGACTTCTGATTTTGGGATTTATCCAAATCTGATTGCTGTACAACCAACCCACTTCTAATCCAACTTGGACATGGGAAAGCAATCAGGCAAGTGCTTCAGAACAGATACAACGTTCATTATGTGCCCAGCAAACTACTTCTCATCACACAAGATGGATGGCAGGAACAAAATCCAACTGCGCTACAATGAGAGTCAAAAGCTCGTGCTAATCACACATTCTCTTAACACTAACTCAAGTGGTAAAGAGCTGTCAGGATTGGAACCAAAACAGGGGCCAAGGAGAAACAAGTCAAGAGTTTTAGGAGTCCCCAAGTTTGCAGAAGTACAGATGTTTGTTTGTTTGTTTGTTTGTTTGTTTGTTTAAAAGAAACCCTAAAGTAAGAGTGGGGAACTTTTAACTCTCCAGTTCAGATATTGCTCCTATCTCTCATCAGCCTGAGCAAGCATGGCCAATGCAAGGCGATGGCGAGAGCTGTTGTTTAGCAACTTCTAGAGGAGATTCCTCATGCCTGCTTTATGGTTAAAATTGCCCATTGAAGACTGAGCATGCTCAGCAAGCCATGAAATGTTGAATGTCAATGGGAAAAGAAAAAGCTGGGAGGCGCAGGTGAGGGATGGGAGAGTGGCAAGTCCTGCTTGAGATTCTCAGAGGACACTGTATGCTAGAATGTTAGTGATGCTGCTATTAAAATCAGTTTGTATATTTTAATGTAAAGACATATTTTGCTTGACATAGTTCCTCTCTCTCTCTCTCTCTCTCTCTCTCTCTCTCTCTCTCTCTCTCGCATTATTATTATTATTAGTGGTTGATATGACCATGATGGTTAAAGCAACAACAAGAAACATGCATACTGATGCTGCTACAGTTTTGTATGTTTATACCGCTTTGCTGTTTTTTTTATAACAAGTGCAGTCTATAAATATGTAATAAACAGAAGATGGCATATCTGGTAATTTGGAATCTTGTTAGGGCATGTGGAGGGTTGGTATACACAAGCAGTGCCTGGAAAAGCAGAATGCCCTACATAAATAAATACTTCAACATTTTACTGCAGGTTCGATTTGTTTGTTCAACAAGAAATGTTCATTTTGCATTTGCCCTTACAACAGCCACAAAGTACATGGAGTCAATGACTGCCAAACGCATTTCAGACCCCACAACTTTCGGTTTTTATCGGTTTGGCAAATCTCACAAGTCAACGTTGTAGCATTCCCTCCATTTGACAACAGTAAATCTTGCAAATTACTGGCACAAACGCATTTCAACGCTGCAAAACATTGCAGTGTACGTTCTAGCTTCCAGAACAGGCTAAATATTCCAAGTCAGCACATTAGTTGTGTGACAGGCACCATTGTTCAGACTGAGCATTGAGAAGGAAAGCAGGAACATTTTTGTCAGTGGGAATGGTGTGACTTCTCCTCACACACCACTGGAGACAAGGCAGAAGCTAATAAAGGCTACTAACATGCTGAAATCCAGATGGCACCATGATAAGGAATTGCAAAACTGGGAATTAGTTGCCAGTGCCAAACTAAAGCAGCAGATACTTGACACACACTAGGAGTAGAGAGTTGAACTGCAGCAGAACCCTAAAACTGATACAGATATAGCCAAGATTCATTATGGCACAAGTTTTCATTGACTAGCGTTTCTTGCATCAGATACACAAACTGTTTCCTTGTTTGGCAAGTATGTATTTGGCAAGCTGTGGGACTGGGGGGTGGTGTTTACCAACCACACACATAAGGCAGGTACTTCTATTGCTATTAACATCTAAATGGCATGTTACAAAGAAAGAAATGAAGGGAGGGGGGAGGAAAATGACCATAGAAGCAGCTGCTTCTTCAATAGCCAATGGGTGGGACCAGGTTTTTCCTCCTTGTCCTCATTTTTTTGTCACGGAGAGCAGGGAGTGCAGACTCTCATGCTTGGGCGGCAGAAACCCAAGAAGCAGCACCATTATGGGTGCTCATCCCAAAGCCGAAATCTCTCCAGATCTTGCAAAAAGCAGGAGATCTCATGAGTTCTCACCAGAACTTGCTGTCATCACTGTTGCTTTGCAGGTGCTACCACACAACCCATGTAAGGGAGTTTTTTTCGGTGGGGGTTAAAGAAGCAAGGCAGGGTAAAATGGGATGTACTGTCCCTGCTCCCAGCAATCTTACTGTTGGGTGAGGGGCAGAGGCCAGATTCAGCTCTGCAGGTCCAGGGCAACTGGAAACTGGAATAAAGTGTTCCTTCTGGCAGGGAAGGAAGAAGCTGCTGTTCCTTCTCTAGCCACTGGATAGGGCCAGTGGGTCTCTTGCTTTCCGATGATGTTCCTGTTTCATGGTGGAATCTCCCTTTCAAGTTATTTTGCTGAAGAATGGCAACTTCCAAGTCAGGTTAAGCTGCAGGTGGAATTTATGCTTTCTTTTTCCCTTTTTCAGCTGGCTGGGCTGACATTTGGAATGCACCAGGTTGGAAAAGGCCGTTACAATTTGGACCTTGGTTTTTTAATCTCCAATGGACTCTCTTTTTTTTACTGTTGGAGCAAAATGAACATCATACCAAATGGGTAGCCATTAACCCTTTTCTTAGTAGCAAGACTCACCAGTTGGTCTGCACAGACCTTTAAAACACATTGTTTGTTGGAATGTCATAATTTATTTGGAACTTGGAAAGCTTTCGGTAGTTGTAGAAGGATGGCACATACCTAATACTAAAGATGATCAGGAGACTGAAAAAGAGAAATGTGCTGTGGTAATTAGTTTTATAGTCTAGGTTTAATGAACCTTGGGACTACTAGGCACTTCAAATGGGTCTTCTCTTACATTTTATATCAAATGAAATGTACGCAAGGGGAAAATTAATCAATATGTAGAGCACAATGTTTACAGTTTAATTTTGTTTTTCAGCCTTGCCATGTGATGTTCGAAATCTTGGCAAATAAGGTACCCATTTTTGCTAGTATTTGTGGGCTTTTTATTGGAAGCCCCACTTATTTTTAGGAGTCTCATTGGATCCACCAATGTGGCAACATTGTAGATGCAAACAGAAGCAGAGACTGGCATCCCAATGATGACCCTTGGTACAGAGCTTTGATGAGAGTAAATAGTGAAAAAATAACATCTAAGTGGATTTTCCCCCATTCTCTACAGCAGGGATGGGGAGCTTGTGGCCCTCTAGATGTTGTTGGACTAGTCACATCAGCTGCAGCTTGACCAAAGATTCTCCATCCTTGTCCTACTAAGTTATGTGCAGCTTAAAGGGGCTTGTCCATGCTTCCGCATCTTCTGTGCCTAGGAAGCATGGGTCTGATAGGTTGTCCCATGCTTTCTTGGCTCAGTTACGAGTGGTTTTTTGCTCATCCTGAAGCCTTCCCTGGGAAAACTTGCTGTTCAATGCTGAATCGGTGAACAAGCTCAGGGTACTAATCCATTTTGGGGAGGCAGTCATTTCCTTACTGCCCTGGCATTTGCATTTACAGAGATTTGATTTGAATGCAGACACTGATCTTCACATCACCATTTCCCCCTGCTAAGGCTGTTGTTAATTGCTGCAGTCCAGAGGTTAAATGGAAGTGCTAATTCAAGTGCAACCTAGACTATACAGTCCCTTATTAAGAGAAGGAGAACAATAAGCAGCATCCTATTGAGGGCACCACTTCTATGGTACATTTATGACCCAGCTGTCTCACAGGTCTCACTTTCAGTGATAAGGGTATATAGTGGCATCATTCACGACATCCTCTCCAGTGAAATAATGTCAAGTGTCAGGCCACTGATGCTCGCTTTAGCCTAATGGAAATGCCAGCGCCAACCCAGATAAGCAAAGAGAAGGTTAAATGCCTGATTTAAATTTCTGTTGAAACAAAGTCTAAGCTTGCATGAAAATGAAGATAATGCCTTTGTTTAACACCAAAGGGCAGGGGAATGGGTTGGCAGAAAGCTCAGAACGGGGTGCGGGGAGAACCTTGCACAAAATGCTTATCAGCCGCAAGAAGCTGACAATAACAAGCTTGTCCCAAAATCATGTTTGTCAGTGATATAGGTGGCCACAGTGAGTAATTAAACAGCTTTTAAAAATCCACCATAATTTTAAAATAAAAAAATTGTTGTAATATTACAGTAGAAAGCCTAATTCATTAACAAGTGTGAAAGTGAAATCTGAAAGCCAAAATAATGGGCTTAGTGAATATTCATCTGCTTTTGTGTTTCTAAACGAATAAATGGTCACATCCGCACTGTATATTTAAAGCACATTGCTTCCCCCCTAAACAAGAATAATAGGAACAGTCTTCTTCTTCTTCTTTGGTGATCACTCATAGCCGAGTAAGACTGTCTTCCATAAACACAGTTTTAACAATGAGTCCGTAAGTGACTGTGGAGGCCAATTCTGTATCCACATGTCCTTCCACAGTGGGGACATTGGTTTCTGGGCAGGAGTTGTTTATTCCTCACAGAACTACAACCCCAAGCACCCTTGACTAACTATAGTTCCCAACATTCCTTGACGGAAGCTATGTGCATTCAGTGTCCTTTCAATGTACGGTGTGGATGTGACCAATATTGGAACCTGATTGCCTATGTAGCACCTCAAGCATTGCAGAAGGCCAGTCTGTCAGCTTACCTGAATGGACCCTTATTTTGTATGGTAGAGGAGTGTGACCAGCTCTATGCCTCTGCCGTGGCTACAGTGAAAGATGTGATAAAGTACTATGCAGCTCATGCATCACATAATCGTTCCCACTTAGAAAAAGGGAAGGAGAGTCCATAATTCATGTTTGAACATGTTAAAGTGTAGCTATGACAGGGATACAGAGCACTCTGGCTTCTCTACCACCTGAAAGGCAGGTTTAAAGTGCTAGAGAGACTTTTTAAAAATGTTTTTATCACTTGGCAAAACATTGCAGAATAACATTAAACTAGAAAAGTCTTGGTAAAAAAAAAATCTCAATCAAAAGCCCTTTTTTTTTTTGCAGTGCTGAATTAAAATTAATCACCTGCGGAATGCACTGTGATTATTTTCAAAAGGTTCTGGTGAATATTAGCTGAAGTACCCAGCTTCCTCATGTCACTCTTGTTGACAGAAAACATCAAGAATGCAAACAATCTGTGTGCAACTGCCCAAAACTGCATTACAGTAAGGACTGGGGCCAATGGCATCCCTCTAGTTGGATAGCTAAGAGGATTGTATTTTGGATAACGAGGAAGATCCTCAGTTTCCACGATGCTGCAAGTACAAATTCCATTGTCATACCCGATTTTGAGTATCCCTTCCCTTTGAGTTTGCCACTATCAGTTGAAATCTATGAGCTATGACAGCTGTCCTTTGTGCACAGCAAATGCATTTCACAAGTATGATTCCATCTACTTTGATTTAGCTTAGGTGGGGAAAAAATGTCAGAGAACTGAACGCTGATATCCTTGAACCTGGTCTTCGCTTTGTGAATTTGCAAAAATCCCACCAGTCAGGTAGGAGTTTGGAGCATATACCGAATCAGACTGTTGGCTCATCTGTAGCTGTGTTACCTAAACATCCACAGTTCATCCATACCCCAGCCCTACCTGAAGATGTTGGAGATGGAGCCTCAGATCTTCTGCATTCAAAGCATGGGCTCTGCCACTGAGCTATGGCCTAAGGTATAGAGCAGCTCCATAGCTCTGTTGCTGAGTCGATCCAGGCTGGGACCATAGTATGGAGATGAGAGGAGTTTAACACTTTGCCCCTGCTATATATCCAGATCGCTCCTCCCCATGCAGGGTTGGCAATTTGCAATTGGAAGAAAAGCTCCCATTGTAGAGACTTTGTTACTATGCAAATTGCCGGTGTGCAAACTGCAATCTGGTTTGGGGCTGCAGCAGGGAGAAAGGATTAAAGTCTCTAATCCCCATGTCAAGATCCTGATCTGGATCAAGGGTTCCATGCTTTCAAAGTTGCCACTCTATTTTCAGGGAGGCCAAAAGACAGAGACACATTCCACACACACCCTGTAAAAACAAGCTCTGTGTGGAAGCAAAAGCACCTTCCACTCATGCAGGAAGATCTTTGGAACCAAGCCATAGCCACCAAAATACAGATTTCTTCCTTTTTATTGTGCATAATATGATCATCCTTGGAATACTATGTAAAATGCAGGCAGCTGATTTTAGCACTGATAAAAGACATAGGCAAAAGTCTATGAATTTTTTTAAAGCATTCTGAGCAATGGGGAAAAATTGCCATTCAGCATATTAACAGAAAGGTTACCTAATAATCCACAAACTGTAGTCTGAGTGGATTGCTGAGAAATTGTCAACTGCATTATTCAGAAGCAGGACCGAAGTGTGATTCCTTAAGATTTATGCTGCTGCATAATTTATCTGGGGGGGGGGGGGAGTTGTAGTTAAAGCATCATTGAGTGCTATTAATCAAACAATGTTTTTTTTACTTAAACTGATTTAAAGTTCTGCACATTTCTTCCTAACAATTTTTGTATAACCTAGAGAGGCTTAGACTGCAGTGCAAACAAATAGTGGTGGTTGAATGTCTTGTGGCTCTATTAGGAATCAGTTGAATATTTATGAGCATTCTCAAGGAAGTGATCATAAAAAGAAGATGGTCTCTTTTCTGGAAGTTATCTCCTGATTCATAATATTGATGCATTTGCACAGCATGATGAAGCCACACTTAATGCCATCCCTGTGATTTGATTTCGTCTGCCCAGTACCACTCTACATTGAGTCATCTGCCTTGCACCCACCTTACATCACCAGCTATGGTGGCTGAGAGCTACCTGAAATGACTCTTTCATATAAACCACATGTTTCAGCGTGATGAGGGAATCAGCTGCTCCCTAGTGGATTCCTTCAGGGTGGGGCTAACAAGGAGAGGTCATGGCCTGAATTGGGAGCTGCCTTGAGCCAGATCCAGCCCACAGGTCAGCAGTTCCATGCCCCTGATATCATGCATATGTTGGAAAGGCAGAGGACTGTGGACAACTTATCTCTTGAGGAGCCAGCAAGTGGCATTCGGAAACATGCTGCCTCTGACAATGGAGAGAGAGAGACCATAACCACTGTGGCTAGTAGCCTTTGACAACTGTATCCTCCATGAATTTGCCAAATCTTATTTTAAAGCCATCTAAATTGGTGACTCCATCCTGTGGAAGTGAACTCCATAGTGTCACTATGCACTGTATGATGAAGTTCTATCTTTAGGGCTAGACTTTGAAGTACAGTGGTACCTCGAGTTAAGAACTTAATTCATTCTGGAGGTCCGTTCCTAACCTGAAACTGTTCTTAACCTGAGGTACCACTTTAGCTAATGGGGCCTCCTGCTGCCGCCACCGTGCGATTTCTGTTCTCATCCTGAAGCAAAATTCTTAACCCAAGGTACTATTTCTGGGTTAGCGGAGTCTGTAACCTGAAGCGTCTGTAACCCGAGGTACCACTGTACTTGGACTAATGTCATGTGCAGAATATAGTGGCCTCTAAGAATAGGAAAGAATCTGTCCCTGGTATAAAGTAAGGATCTTTTTAAAGAAAAAAATAAAATAAGAAAGCTATAGCTGGTTGGGTAAAAATGGCTGGCCTTCTCTTACATCTTACATCATTCAGCTCTTCTTTTCTACTTCATTTCTCAGAGTTTCTATAATTTATTTTTTAAAAATGGAAAACTTAAATCTTCAAAGAGAAACTCAATCTTCCTCTGCTAGAGATAAACAGGTGTGTGTCTTTGAATTATTGAAGTGTTGAATAAAAGGAATGCATGAACAGTTGCCTCTTATGCCAAGCAAGGTCTGAAAAGCCAGGTTTTACAAACCGAAGTGTAATTGCAATGGAATGATTGAACAAAAGAAGGTAATAATCCTGGTGGAGATTACAAAGATAAAGCCAGGAATCTGAAAGCCTCTAGCACTTTCATAGTTTTGCAGCCTCACTCTCACATTGTCAAGTCTTTATTTCAGGTATGTGGAGGAGGTCGCTCTGAAAAGCAGCCTACCCAACCCACCTGCCCCAGGAAGAAGCACTGATGGATTCATTAAAAACATCTTCATTATTAGCTTAAAACAGGATAAGCAGCTTTTGAAGCACTTCCCAGGTCATTCTCTGTTTTTCATTCCACTGGGGAGGGGGGGTATTATAAAGAAGCATCAATTTTCTAACTAATTCTCCACTGAGTTTCATTTACAGCTTAAGAGGGAACATAAAATAGCCTACTTCAGTGCCAGCTGCCACCAGAACTCTTCAACTTCATCATGAGGGAAGACTTAAGAGAGAGCTGAGGAAATAGCAACTGCTTTCTTTTTAATGCAAGGAAATTGTTCTTCACAGAATGGTGGGGACATACTAAATATGTATAAGATATTTGTTCTGAAGGGTTCTATGAAGAGCCTCTGCAGCGGATTGCAAGCAGACAGCAACTTATTTCATAACTTAATAGAAAATCCAGTGCTTTATTAACAGCCAACTTCCCTTGCCTTTGTGAGGGGGGGGGAATAGAATAAAAATCACAAGGGATGTCCAGCCCTCAAGAAGGATATTATGGAGTTGGGAAAGTTTCGGGAAAAAGCAACCCAAATGATCAAGGGCATGAAGAAATTTTGCGACATTTAGAACTTTTTAGTTTAGAGAAAAGGCGAGTAAGAGGTAGCCTGATAGAAGTTTATAAAATGTGGTATGGCATGGAGAATGTGGATAGAGAAAAGTTTTTCTTCTTCTCTCACAATAAGTCATGGACATTCAGTGAAGCCGAGTGTTGGAAGATTCCGGATGGATAAAAGAAAGTACCTTTTCACGCAACGCATAGTTAAATTATGGAACTCACTCCTGCAGGAAGCAGTGTTGGCCACAAATCCACCAACCTGGAAGGTTTTAAAACAGGATTAGACTAATTCATGGTGGAGAGGGCTATCAAAGGCTACCAGCCACAAGGGTGATGCTCTACCTCCACCATTGGAGGTAGCAAAGCTTCTGAATATAGTGGTACCTCGGCTTAAGAACTTAATTTGTTCTGGAGGTCCATTCTTAACCTGAAACTGTCCTTAACCTGAGGTACCACTTTAGGAAATGGGGCCTCCCACTGCCACTGCGTGATTTCTGTTCTCATCCTGAGGTAAAGTTCTTAACCCGAGGTACTATTTCTGGGTTAGCGGAGTCTGTAACCTGAAGCGTCTGTAACCTGAAGCATCTGTAACCCAAGGTACCACTGTACCAGTTGCTAGAAGCCACAGGAGGGGAGAGTACTCTTGCTTGCTGGTTTCCCACAAGCAACTGTCCAGCCATCGGCCTGATCCTGCAGACTCTTTTTACGTTCTGATCTTTCTGTGCTTCATGACAGGGCCCTGTATAATAGTTGCACATCATTGAAAAGGAACATCACATTTTCAGGACATCCATGTGCAAATTCAGATATGCAATTTTCATATGGGTAGAATCCCATCCCAATGCGTATATATCATTCCCTGTTCGAAGGCCCGACTTTGAATGTGTCCTGTTGAGTTCCACAAGGGAATACACCAAACATTTAAAGCCCACAAGTTCCCACAAAGAAATGAGAACTACTCACAGAGCTACAATTCCCAGCACACATAACAAACTACAGTTCCCAGGATTCTTTGGGGGAAAGTCATGTGCTATAAATATATGGTGTGTATGCAGTCCAAGGAATAGGAAGCAGACAGGCAGTGTGACTCCCTGGACAGGATGTAAGTAAGCATGCTGGCAGGTGGAGGTTGCTGAGAGCAGATTGAGATTGTTTGGGCTGTAACCCATTCAACGCTGTGAAGGGGATATGTAGATGAGCTCTCTAGCAGTGAAAAGAGCAGGAGGATATTTGCAAATGTGCAATAAACAGCTGGATTAAGTTCAAGGGAAGCCGTAGTCCTCCAAATATTACTTGACTACAACTGTCACCATTCCTAACCACTGTTGTGCTTGCTGATGGGAGGTGAACTCCAACATTTGTAGGGTTGCAGAGTCCTCACCCCAGAGTTAAGCTTAACCACCTGAGAGATGGCTTTCTTCTGAAGCTATGTTATTATTTTATTCTATTTTTAAAGAACAACCATTTTTTATCATGGAGGGGGGGGGGAGACATCATTGAGTGACACCCAGCATGATTCAGCCTCAACCCAATGGATGTAGGTAACGTGAGTCCATTCAAATGGGCCTACTCTAAGTATGACTATCATTGACGATGGCCCCTTATTTTGTAAGCACTAACTTTGGGCAACTTGTACCATTTACATTTTCCACACTCTTGGTACTAGAATCCCATTAACATTGTGACTAGTTTTCACTGTCACTACTTTGGCCACGAATTCCATTATTCTAATTGAGTTCTCCCACTGTAGGAATGTATCATTGCTCATTAAAGCTTTTAACCGAGCCTTATCAGATGAGAAAAATGAATGTGGGCATTCGCTGACATTTGCAAGTGACGGTCAAGTGCCTGAAAGAGCTGTCGGTTTTTGTGTCTAAATGTAACAGCCTTCCCAAAACGAATACTAATGGAAATTAGATTCTGGCTTACATTTCACTCAACTATATGATAACTTCATATTTTTTAAGCATTTGAAATTCTGTTCACAAAAGCAGAGCGATGTACTGAAAATGTATTGATCTCATAAGGATTCATGTTGGCTGAAATTTCCAGGCTAAGAAAGTTGGTCTGAAATCAGGAGCCAGCGTGGTGTAGTGGTTAAGAGTGGTGGACTCGTAATCTGGTGAACCGGGTTCGATTCCCTGCTCCTCCACATGCAGCTGCTGTGTGACCTTGGGCTAGTCACACTTCTCTGAAGTCTCTCAGCCTCATTCACCTCACAGAGTGTTTGTTGTGGGGGAGGAAGGGAAAGGAGGGTGTTAGCCGCTTTGAGACTCCTTCGGGTAGTGATAAAGTGGGATATCAAATCCAAACTCTCTCTCTCTCTGGTCTGAAATCAGGGAAAGGGCCAGGGAATGGGAATGTGGAGCTTTTCATTTTAACCTGCCAAACCAGCCCATCTAGGGGAAGGAAAACTCTGACCCTAAGCCTCAACTGCCTTGCAGCTTTACTCATTTGTGAGAAAGGCTTGGGGAGTAAACCCCAAAGAAAAATCTGAACCCACTGCTTTGCGGGATATTTTGGGAGTAAACACTGAACAAATCCAGAGTGGAGTCCCTGAGACAGTTAGATAGCACCTTGTACGCCTCCTTCTGGCAACTCCTGCAGCCAAGCTGGTGCTAAAAGTAGTGCTCTGCTTTCCTTTGGACCACATCAGCAAGGCCAAGAAGGGGGTTTATGTCATCTAGGCAGTCCAAGACTGCCCAGGTTTGCACCCCAGAGAGGACACTTCAAAACAACATGGGAAGCAGCAATTCAAGTTACCGGTTTCTGCAGTCACAGCAGGCAATGTGATACTAACACAAATCAGTAAAACAAAAATGCAACTTAAAACAGCAAAATAGTAACCTAAAAACAAAACAAACCCCCTCCCCCCTTCCAATAATTCAAGCACACAAAACAGAATCGGATCCTATGGGTTAGGAGAAGCCTAGGCAAAACTGATACGTAAGTTTTTTAAAAGCTGCATTTCTGCTGGTGGTAAATCACTTGAACGGGATAAAGAAGCCAGCTGCTTGTAGCAGTCAAGAAAGAGAAAACTGAAATGTGCTACAGTAATTTTGCTAATTATGTCTTTGGACAAAGCCTTCAAATCATAAACCTAGTATTGCTTTTGGCTTGAAATTTGAGTGGTCCATCTTTGCTAATTAAGAATTAGTTCCAGTTCCTCAGGCTCTGAGAAGATAAATCAGCCATCTTGCCATATTCACTGAGAAATGGGTTATTTGTACCCTATTATCCAAAGTAGTGATGTTCAGTCACGACAAGCAAATACCGGTTCCCATTTAACAAACTCCACTTGGGAATCTTGCTTCCTTCCAAGGGAGTTCGAATATGCCTGCTGCAAGCAGAGGAACCATCTCACGGCCATAGTTCTAGAGTGTGGGCTTGTGGTGGACATTAAAGAGCAGCTCAGATCTCTGATTGGATCAGATCGTCTATGCAAAATGCTTGGTAGCAGTCCACAACCGGTGACTTCGAGGTCAAATCTGATTCCATGGAGCTTGCCACTTGCCCTGTCAACACCAGAGGCAGGTTGAATAGCATCAGTGGAAACAGATCTTGGTAGCGCACCATCTGGGACTTTGGTTTCCTGTTGAAAGTAGCTCCTTGTTGAAAGTAGCTCCCTAGCTACCAAGGTGCTGCTAAAGTTTGTGATGGGCAGGCTTCCCCAATCTGGTGCCCTCTTGGACTACAGCTCCAGCCAGTGTGACCCATGATCAGTGACTATGGGAGTTGCAGTTCAAAATGCCTAGAAGACATCTGCTGGTGCAGTGACTCAATAGAATGAGAATGATCTTACTCTTTTCATGCCTTGCTGCAATCTCACATTTTATTTTTCCACCAGGCATAGTGCAATCTTATGCAGAACAAAGTCTTGATGACTTCCTTCCATTGCTGCCAAGCTTCTGCTGGCAACTAAGAAAATATCCTTCTGCAATAAGTAGTCAGTCTCTGATTTTGATTCTTTATTTTGTGTTTGTTGTGTGGTTTTAAGATAGTTGATGTAAACTGTTCTGATTTTTATTTTATTTTACAAATTGTGGTATATAAGCCAGCTTAATTTCACATTTGCATGCCTTTGGAAATCATTTCCTATCTCTCTCTTTTTGTTTTGTTAAAAGTAACCATAGAGTTGGATAAATATTAGATTAGGACCAATGCTGAAGAATTCATTCTTCACCTCTGTGCCCTTGTCCTGATGAAAAATCTTCCAACCTGTTATTTGTCCCATTAGTTAGAACTAATGGCTTCAGTTGGAAACTTCTGCCAAGGAAATAGCTTTGGGGGGGGGGGTGTAACCCTCCTCCCACAGTGTCATAGCCTTATTTTAATTTGCTAGCTTAAAAAAAAAAAGCATTTGAAGATCTAATCATGAACTTCCATTTTCTTGTTGAGCCCTATGTCAAAATGTACTCCAGATCAAAGATAAAAGCCAATAATAATAATCTCCATCATTGCATCTCATCTGGCCACAGATGGTTTATCATGAAATGTTAATATTTCAGCAAAGAATGGCTGAACAATGAAGAAAATAAAGTTTGGCTGGAACAGTGTTTAACTTTGGTCTGTGTAAAAAAAAAAAAAGAAGTTCCTTTCAAGGCCAAATGACAGCATGACACATTTTTGATGAGTGTGGCAGGGTATACACACTGAAAATGTGGCATCAAATATACACACTGAAGATGATGATATGTTGACTGCATTTTTTTAAAAGTCTCCCTTTGATGAAATTGCCTAATTACAAGTGAAAAATTGAAATGACTAATATCCAAATTCCAGCTGGGCAAACCCCCGTTAGGCTGCTAATAATATTTGTAGTTTGACATCAATCAACACGTGTTCAGATTTCTAGCTTCTCCTAAACTCAAGGGATGAGAGCCAGGTGAAAAGGGAAATTACCGACAAGCTGTAAACAACCCTAAATTGCTGCAGATGCACCGGGACCGTATTTGCTTTAAAGTGATGTACACGTAATCAAAATTTAATGCAGATCATCAGTTATTTTTCAGACATTGCTATAGAAGCAGCATCTGTGTTTATAGACAACATACTATACTATGCACTGTACAAATGGGGAAGGGGGTGTATAAACATTAGGAACGTTAGGGCTGTGCCAAAGTTTCAGAACATTAAAAGAGGCCTGCTGGATCAGACAAAAGGTTCTCTATAGTTCTGCATCCCATTTCCATCAGTTGCCAGACAAATGCCTCTGGAAAGCCCACAAGCAGGGAAGAAAAGGAACACCTTCTTGCAATTAAATGTTTATGATGTTTGACAAAATCACCCTTTTGCAGGGCACTGCATTTATCACCCAAAGCTTGGGTTGCCTTTATGAAAGCAAATGCTGTTTGGTTCGAAAGCATTTGCCAGTTCTTTTGGTACAGAAAATCCCTGCAGCGGTATAATGCAATGAATAAAAGGTTGTGATGTCAGGGATGATGTAAAATTAGATGCTGGCTCATGATGTCGTCATGTTGCTAGGGTATAGCAAATGAAGTCTGCACTTCAGGAATGGCCACAGTTCAGGAAGTGCAGTCACATGCTTTGTAGGCAAAAGGTCTCAGGTTCAATCCCTGGCATATCCAGGTTGGGCTGTCCTGCCTGAAGCCCTGGTAGGCCACTGCCATGCCATGAAACCAAAATTGAAATAGAAGAATCAATTATCTGACTTGGTATAAGACAGACTTCTAGGTACGCTGATTATTCCTATAAACCAGGCATGTCCTACTGGTACATCACGGGGTGTTCCTGGTAGATCCTGGTAGATCTTTGGCCCCTCAGTTATCTCCTCCCCCAACCCCAAAAAAGGGGAAAAACAACTGTGGCTCAACAACTTTCCCTTTCCCAAAAAAGCTCAACAACTTATCACTGCCAGGTTTTTTTTATACTATGAGTAGATCGCAGTCTATCAGGAGTTGGACATCCCAGTACTATTGTTAGGGACTGACTAGATGACAAGAAGTGGTGGGAGGTACCAGCTGGGGACCCCCAAGGGAAGCTCCAGAAGAGGAAGCCTCAGAGCCTAGGGCTTGGTGGTGGGACACCAATGAACTCTGCATCTTGTGTGCTAACCTGCATCTGACAAATTATTTACATATACATGCACTATGCCATACATATGTGCTGATGTCACCTGATTTAGCACCGGGTTGCATAGTCCCATTTTAAGGAAATGTAGCAAATGTTCAGGAGAGAGGGTCAGACCTATTAGATGCTGTTCCCCAAACTGGTGCCTTCTAGATGTTTTGAACTTCCTTCAACCCTGATCATTTGCCCTGCCGATACGGCTGACCCCACTATCCTGTCCGCTGGATTTGATTCATGGATTTTACTCCGGTAGGGTTAGTTGGTCAAAAGGTTTTTGTTCCATAGTCATGTTTAAGAGTAATGTCAGTCAAGTTCTACTGCTTTGGCTTTTAATTATGTAGGAGGCAATAAAATGGTACGTGGAATAACCTGAACTTAGAAAATGTAATTTAGCTTTCTCTATGAAAAGGTTAAGTTAGTTATTAATTGAGGTCATAGGAAAGGGATTAAATACTGTATCAAGACTTAATAATAATTTTCACTCCCATCCCTTCTGAGACTTGAGGCAGTCCTCAAAGGCAGAAAACAGCGCACACTTCAGACAGATGTTGGAAGCTGAGCGAAGAAATATCTGCACTTTAACCATCAATATTCCTTCTTGCTCCCTAGTGATGTATCTAAATTATTCACGTTTAAAATGTAGCAACTCTTTAATAGAAGCCTACTAATCACAGGGCTTTAGGTAGGGCTAACAATGAAGAACTTAATTCCTTTCACCAGAATTAATAATGTGGATTATTAAAACCTAGGACAGTTGTTTCATTTTGGACTTTTTTCACTTTGGATGGATACTATAAAAAGCAATAGTGGCACTTTAACTATACCACCTGTAATCCCTCTTGCCTTTTAATAAGATGCTCCCAGAATCCATGTGACATTTTAAATCCATGTGACATGGAAAATGCTTACATGAGACAGAGATTTATTAAACATTTATAATATGTGTTAAAGAGACAAGCTGTGTAATGCTTGCCTCTTCCACAGTGCAATCAGCTGCAATTGAAACAAAGAATGGGGAAATGATTTATGAAACCAAGGAGACAGAATCAATAATAAGACATTCTTCCATGTGCTATATTACAGGTGGGGAAAATGTCACAATGTCTGTGGCCTTCTTTTGAAAGAGCAGATTTCTACAGAAGCAGCAATTAGCAATTGGAGCCAAAAAGGGTTTTTAAAAGTGTGACTTACAGCAATTATAAGAGCTGCTAATATCCAGAAGTGTCAGGTTTCTGGGCTTCAATTTTTTTCATACAGTGAAGCAAAACTTACTGAGGCATTGGAAGTGATGTCCTAACAGACATTACCTTCATTGCTGCTGCTGCGTGTCACCCTGTAGGCTTGGAAAATTTAGAGCTTCCATGCTAGAGGTGAACAGAAAACCCTGTGTACATTGGGCAAAGAGCAGAGTGATCGCTTCTGCTTTGCCCCAACTCTGAAGTGGATTGAAGCAGATGGAATAAGATTCCGCAACCCAATCCAGTCGTGTGCGGAATGGATGGAGATGTGTCACTGTCCCCATGACCCTGAGGGCGTCTTGGAGACCACTTGAACTGAAGGAAGTATTTTCATACCTCTCAAAATTGCCACCATTTTGGGGGCTGCATTTAGGGGGCTGCATCCATCCCTGTTTCCTTGGCAACCAGGACAATGCTCCTTGGGGGAAGGGAAATGAATCCACCACAGTGTAACCACTGCAAAATAGAGTGTGTTGGTCCAAACTACAAATTTATGTGACTCATATTGGGTTAAGACTTCACAATCAGGGCAATACCCCTTCATAGCTCTCACTTCCATCATCATGGGAGCTCAGTCTGCTGGAATCATAGGAGCAAACTAATAGGGACGGAGATTCCTTTGGGCCCCCAATAAAAGATTTGAGGGGGCCAGGCCCCCCCAAAGTTTACAGGCACTGCCTTTCAAATGGTGTGTGTGAACTGCATCTTGTGATTGGTGATGCGGGGGCAGGCCTTACCTGCCCCTGTGACGTTAACATATGAGAGTGCTGGAAGTGAAATAAACAGGCTACCCAATCAGAACCCAGGGGGTGGAGTCAGGGGGACTATAAAACCAGCTCTGGGAGGGGCGAAGGGAGGAGTTTGTTGGGAGTTGGTTGGTTGGTTGGAGTGGGAGTGAACTGGGATAGAGTCTGTGGGTAGGTTGAGTTAGTGTAGCGAAATAAGCTGAGTGAGGAACAGTTAGGAACTAGGAAGACAAGTAAATATCTGAGAGGTGGTTTAGTGAGTGAGAGCAGGTAGCGGAAGTTATAAGTCTGGATAGGCAGCCCATGATTGTAATGGACCGATACCGTTTATGAAACCACACACTTGTTAAACTGCAATAAATAAACAGAAGTTTATGTTCCAATTTAACCCTGACTGGACTCAGTATTGTACCAAGTAGGGCCTGGGTGGTGGCAGCGAGAAATAAAGTGGTGGCACAGGAATCAATAGACAGTGAAACGTCTGGGGACCCTGTGTGATCGCCACAGCCCCCTCCCCCAATATTTCATTTAAGTTGGCACCTGTGGCTGGAATCCACATTTCCAGGATGTCTTCATGTTTGCTGTTCAATTCCTCCACAGGGCTGGATGCTATAATGGAGCAAGAAGCAGCCCCAAGTTTTTTAAATGGCAAAGCAACAGCTGATTGGTGGATAAAGGCTGTGAAGAGGCTGTGAAAACAGGAGCAAGAATACATTGGAAGTATCAGCGGACCCCCTCCCGCAATATTCTTACTGCTGGTTTCTAAAGATTATTATTCCAACCAAGGGCTTTGAATGAGAAGTGTGAGAAATCAAATGGGGGGAAATGCTTACTTATAAAAGACATTTTCTCTCTTTTTATTTGTTTGCTCACATGGTTCCTCTACATATTTCTGCCATCTCCCACTCGGTAATTGATTTCATTGACTACAATGAAACTTGCTGCTTTAAAGAGTGTGAAGAGCTCATTTCTGACAACTGCAAGCCCTGTCTCTGCAGCAGCACACCTTCCCTCCTCCACCCACACCATGGCAGATACCAACATCCCTGGCACTTAGGTGGCATAGATTATGCCACAGGGATCTGCACCCCTCCAGACAGGAGTTTAGCAACCAAACCCTGCTTGTTCTAAAGTGAACAGAACATCATATAGGATCCCCGTGCTTCCAAATCATAACAGCAAAGGAGGCCGTCTCAGTGGGTGGGTTTCTGCGAACTACTCACTCGCCAGCCTAAATCTAGATATAATCTATAGATGCTTTGCCAGACCTCTATTGTCTGCTTTGATTCCATTTGCTGGATTTATATTACCTATATTAAAAAAACAAAAACCAAGCCTTGTCTGTAGCCTCAGCTGACATTTAAAAACAGAGTTTCTGTAGATGAGGCTTCCAGCTTGCAAAACTGAAAACATTCCCCACATTCCCATTAGTTCTTCAGTCAAACATAAGGAAAGCTGCTCTCATGCTAACTAGAACAAAGGGAGCGTAGCAGGAATGCACCATGGCTATTCCTGAAAATGACAATATTTGTTATGATGATCTAAAGCATTATATTTTTTTAAAGGACTGAAACATTATCACTCAAAGTCCAAACACATAGTGAACAAACAACTTTCCAAAATGTATAGTAGATGCAGGGGGTTTAGCAGCTGACAGTAAGAGGACTGTGGCGTTTTTAAAAATTTGCTAGGCTTTATTTCTTTCATTGTACACAAGCTGGTTTTGTCTGTGCTCATAATGTATTGCTGTGCCCAGTCTCCAGAATTCTGCAGGCAATAGATCTCAAGTGAAGTAGTATAAAATGACACTGGAGAAGATAGATCTTCTATATGCAGTTCACAGTGGGCTGCTGCTGTTATTTATGCCTGACAGCATTTGCAAACCATTTACAAGAAAAGTCAGCTGCCACAGCTGCTGTTGTCACTGCCATTTTACCTGGTAGGAACAGTGTCATAATAACATGCAGCCTCACTCCTCACTCCTGTGTCAGACTCACAGTCTTTCTAGCACAGTATCGGCAACAGCATCCCAGGATTTAAGACAAAGGTAGCCAAGGTTTTATCATAGATTTGTAGAGGAACAGACACCGAGGGTCACCCAGCCCAACCCCCTGAAATGCAGGAATCTCAACTAAAGCATCTATGGCAGATGGCCACCCAACCTCTGCTTAGAAACCTCCAAGGAAGGAGAGTCCACAACCTCCCAAGGGATTCTGTTGCTCTTACTGTCAGAAAGTCCAGAAATTTTGTGTTTGTGTGTTTCTTTTTTCTCCCCCCGATGTCTCCTTTAAACTCCCCCACAAAATGCCCCTGCAAACACTTCTGCTATGAGTCCTGATCATGAGCTCCCAGAAGCTGCCACCAGCTTTTTGACCTAGGACCTTATGCGCACCAGATCATAGGGACAGGGAGCCTTTTCCAGCTCAAGGAGCACATTCTTTACTGGGTGGCCTTCCGAGCACCATGTGTCATAGGTGGCTAGGGCCAGAGGCAAAAGTGGGTGGCCCATATGGATACAAATGGTACCTTTGTGTCATAGGTGAGTTTCTCCATGCTCCATCCAGGCAAACAAGAGGTTTTATCAGAGGTCAAGGATGCCTGCCAGCCAGGCAAATACAACTGGGATGGGTGTGGCTAGGGTAATTGTGTGGCCAGGGTAGAGTTCTATGGGCCAGACAGAGACTTGGATGAATGCATTCAGTCCATGGGACTAAGATTCCCCCACTTCTGTGCTATCAGTTAACCAAACCCCCTGAACACCTTTTTTTTTTAAAAAAAAAGAAATAGTTAAATATTATTTTGTTTGTTTTGCACACAGAAAATAGGAAGGCAAAGTTGAAAGGGGGCATTATGACTCAGAGTTGGAGACAGCTCTTTATATGTATTTTGAAATGGCTGTCACTTAAAGTGTGTGTGTGCGTGTGTGTGTGCGTGTGTGCGTGCGTGCGTGCTTGGCCAAAACCTGAAACGCAGGAGTTTGCAAAAGGAATGCTCAGCAACATTTAAACTACACTAGTGCATATTCTCTGACTGTAATAACACTAGCTTATAATTGTTTTGTTTGGGGGGGTCAGAAAACAGCTGCAGTGCTAAAATATCCAATTTCCTCAAAATTATGAGGCAATAAAACACTCAGGCCTCTAAGTCTGATAAATGCATAAAGAATGGTTGCAAAGCATTGTTGCAGAGGCTGTCGTCGTGTTTACTATTCATTCTTTCAACCAGCATGTGTTTTGGATTTGCCTCCACTGTGTAATTGGACTCTGCTATTACTTTAAGAAATAATATTAATCCTATGATCCTAGAGACATACCCTCCAACATTCCACAGACAAAAATTGGGATGCACGAGTTTCTGGGCTGCGCTCCAGCAGGAACCAATCAGAAGCTGGGGTGGCTTCTGTAATTCTGGTATTTCCATGCCATGAGAGCTCTGAATAAACCATTCCCTTGATGTAATTGCAGTATGCTGAGGTCACTTCAATCGTTCCTGACCATACTCTGAATGGGCAATTGCAAACTGGCTGCATAAAGATGTAAGGTTCACACTCCAGGGCATACACAGCCACAATTAATCATCTGGACTGAGTCCTAGCGTCCATTTATAGCAGCAATATATTTGGGGTAGCTCCACTTTGAGCTCCTTGTTTTATGGCTTGCATCCTGAGATTCAGTTGGGCATTTAAATCTTTGCAGCAACTAAAGAATTGCCCTTAAACTAATTAATCCCCACCACCACCGACCCATGTGAGATACAGAAATAATTCTTCACTTCATGTTGTTTATGATAGATCTTCAGCAGGTAAAATGATTAATTCCTTAAGAGTGTAGCAACTCAATTGTGCGAATGGGACTGAAGTTCATAATTTCCCCTAGTGTCATGGTATCGCTTTTAGACTTGCTGCCTGTCTCAAGAGAATATTTTCATCAGAATGGGCAAGTAGCAATTCTTGACAAGTAGCATGCCATTGTGTGTTTGAATTATGGGTTGATTTTATAGTTAGAAAAGCCATTTGGGCATATATGTGGTATATAGATAAATTAACAACAACATGTAATTTGTGGCATTTCAAGGCATTGAAATGAATATGTGACTACAGTGGTACCTCGGGTTACATACGCTTCAGGTTACATATGCTTCAGGTTACAGACTCCGCTAACCCAGGAATATTACCTCGGGTTAAGAACTTTGCTTCAGGTTGAGAACAGAAATTGTGCTCTGGCGGCGCGGCGGAAGTGGGAGGCCCCATTAGCTAAAGTGGTGCTTCAGGTTAAGAACAGTTTCAGGTTAAGTACAGACCTCCGGAACGAATTAAGTACTTAACCCGAGGTACCACTGTATCTGAGATGGCATCGGCAGAAGAAAGACTCTGCTGTAATTTTGTCATGTACTCCATCTCAGCAATGCAGATTTAGACACAATAAATGACTTTTTCAATTAAAAACAACAGAAAGTTCTAAAGCATATGCAGGGGTTGAAGCAGTTGAATGTAACCAGTGTGTGTGTGTGTGTGTGTGTGTGTGTGTGTGTGTGTGTGCAGTTTCAAGCTTACTTCTTACTGGTTCTCACAATTCTAGTAACAAACAAAGTAGATTGCCCAAGCCTTGAATGCACTCACTCTTGATGTTATGTGGTATCCCTTTCCCCACCTCCCCTCTAATAGTCTAGTTTTCCCCAACATCTGGTGACACTCAAGGCTGAACCAAGATATTTTGCTTCATAAGGCAGACAGAATGCTTCATTTCATCCCACATAAAGAAGCTCACTGGACTGGCAGTTGATTGTTCTTTCAATTAGACAGCACCCCCCACTGCATCTGAGGGCAAGTGGCTAGCTTAGGATTTTCAGGGTAGTTTGTGTGTCACAGCAGGAGAAAGTGTCTGGCAAGCTCAAAGAAATGACACCATAACCCACTACTTACCACCAGGTGGGACGCGGGTGGCGCTATGGTCTAAACCACTGGGCCTCTTGGGCTTGCTGATCAGAAGGTCAGTGGTTCGAATCCCCACAATGGGGTGAGCTCCCGTTGCTCTGTCCCAGCTCCTGCCAACCTAGCAGTTCGAAAGCACACCAGTGCAAGTAGATAAATAGATACCACTGCAACAGGGAAGGTAAACGGTGTTTCCATGCGCTCTGGTTTCCGCCACGGTGTCCTGTTGTGCCAGAAGTGGTTTAGTCATGTTGGCCACATGAGCCGGAAAGCAGTCTGTGGACAAATGCCGGCCCCCTCGGCCTGAAAAGCAAGATGAGCGCTGCACCCCATAGTCGCCTTTGACTGGACTTAACCATCCAGGGGTCCTTTACCTTTACATTTACCTTTACCTTAGTACTTTTTACTCTTTACTCTTTACCTTTACTTTACTCTGCCTAATGTTTGGACTGGCCTTGGGACATTTTCAGTCGCCACATGCTGAGATCCATGTTGAAGTGTGTCATTTGGTGCCGGTCAATCATAATGGAATGATTTAAATTACATGATTTAAATCTTGCTGTGCAATTTAAATTGCTAATGGCCTTATTCACTGAGATTGCTTTTAGTCATAAAATATCATTCATTTTTTAAAGCTCACATTTACATATAATTGAGGGTTGTCGTCATCCCACCCCCTTTATATTTGGTTGTCAAAAGTTATCAATGACTGCTCCAAAGGGTTTCCTACAACGCACACCCAAACCCCTACTGAATTTCATTATCTAGTAACCTGATGGACTGAATACAGAACACAAAAACATTGAGACACCTACTCCTGTTTTTAACTTCTTCATAATGGCAACAGTTGTTGACACTTTGTTTATGTGCTAGGTTATATCCTTATTAACATGGACAGTTTTCAACAGCACTCTGCTCTCTCTCTCTCATTATTTTCCAACTTCATTTGGTTCTAGACATGTTTGGTTGTTGACTGTCAGTACCTGAGAGCACTGAAGATAATTGGCTAATCAACTACAAGTTAAGAAACAGAGACTGGCATTTGTCTCATAGTCCAGAAGCTGTTTCTCCTTCCAGATGCAATGGGGTCTTGCAGGTAACAAATCTATCGATGCTTCATTGCCTAAACCCAGTCACAGAAGCCATGTTCACACCTCTAAGGTCTCACAGATAAAAATAGGAACATTCCTGTGCACAAATA
Source organism: Podarcis muralis (assembly GCF_964188315.1). Lineage (NCBI taxonomy): Eukaryota > Metazoa > Chordata > Lepidosauria > Squamata > Lacertidae > Podarcis > Podarcis muralis. The sequence continues at coordinate 41,452,791 of NC_135665.1, read as the reverse complement.
TCTGTGAGTCTAAGAACAGAGGCTTGCAGTCTTGGGGGATGGATCTAGCGGTCCAGTAGACAATAAAGGGGCAGGGAGTACATGCAAATCAATGAGACTTGTAAGTACCATACAGATTCGGTAGACACAGTTGGAGTGGTTAGAAGATTGATTTGTTCCATTTCCTCAAAGATCACTTAAATGGTGAAATCAGATCTGATTTAGTGGTTGTGAAAACAATATAAGTTAACTCTTGATGGTATCAGTACTCATGTTTCATGGCTCACAATGTGATTCAAGGACTTGTTATGTTGCCTTTATATGTGTCAAGCACTGTGAATTTCATAGAATAAGAGAATTGTAGACTTGGAAGTAAACCCAAGGTCTCTTGTTGGAATTTTAACTAAAGCTTTCTTCCACCACCACCCATTTCCTTGCATACAGGAAAATTTCCTCCAAACCTTTTCACTACCAACCCCTCTCACTTGACCTATGTACTTGGATACTGTTTTTTCTGGCATGGAGGGACCTCTGTGAAATTAAATTTCCTCAAGGCCAGCTGCAATGTTACTAGCTCTTCTGAAAACTTCATTTTCTTGTGTTGATGCTGTTGTCACTGCAGTGTTTTAGCAATGTAGTATATACAGCAAGAGTGATGTAGACAATATTTGAATTTCTAGGCTTAGAAATACAAATTTTTGTGGTTTTTGATGCTTTACTTAAGTATGAAGTGACTATCACAATCCCATTTTAATCTAAACTGGAGAAGACCTTATATGCTCTCCTTGCAAAAATCAGCTTGCAGAAGCCTGAATCCCTCTAAATATGACCAATTTGGCTTGGATCTTGACTGAATACAGTGCATAGCCTGACATAAAATGCCTCACATGTATGTTTTAAAAAATATAGCGCATGAGGAAGCCTTCACTAAAAACTCTTTGGAAGAGTTCTGATGTCTGTTCAGCTGACTGATCAATCAACTTCTGCTCAACATTAAAACAAGCAAATGTATAACCTTTACATCAGAATTATTCATAACATCACACGTATAATATACAGTGGTACCTTGGGTTAAGTACTTAATTCGTTCCGGAGGTCCGTTCTTAACCTGAAACTGTTCTTAACCTGAAGCACCACTTTAGCTAATGGGGCCTCCTGCTGCCGCCGCGCCACCGGAGCACGATTTCTGTTCTCATCCTGAAGCAAAGTTCTTAACCCAAGGTAATATTCCTGGGTTAGCAGAGTCTGTAACCTGAAGCGTATGTAACCTGAAGCATATGTAACCTGAGGTACCACTGTATGAGGTTTTGCCATTTGCAAAACAAAAGCATAAGGATGCCTGGAGTCATCCCAGAAAGGCAGAATACAACATTTTTTGTGTGCTGTTAATGGTTTTTGAAAGAAAGCACATATTCTTACTTCTTCTTTCAAAAATGTGTTCATACATTTTAAATATATAAGCAAACATATGCACTATTGCTATGCCCCTAAGAATAAGCAACAAAGACCAGGTTATAAAATCTGGTCCAAACACTGCATTTCAAATGGGAACAGAGGGTCTTGATCTCATTCTGAATTTAATTATTTTGTTTAGTAGGGATCAGGCAGTTGAATTACCTTGGCTTGACCGAGATCAAATGTGAAACAAATTCCCTCCCTTTGGAGGTCAAAAGGAGAAGTAGGCCATGTGGAAAGGTGGAAAAAGTATCTAAGTTTGTTGTGTTTGTACATTAAAGGTGTATAACTTTGCTTTGTGACATACTTGTACGCTCTGCTGAAACCTGTTATCCAGTTTGTCAAAACATTTTCTTCCTCCATGAAAAAGGCTTCCATTTTTCTGCCTCAGTAGCAGAGCACTTTAGCATTTTTTGAGAATTGTGCCAGATGCACAATTGAGCTTATCTTGTTGTGAGATGGCCCATTCCCTACCCTTCCCTCTCCCCACTGCTTCCTGATCTGAAAAGATTGCATGGGAAGAGTTGTCTCGTGGTGTCTTTCCTTGGTCATGGAAGCATGTAAACTGCCTGAGATTGGTACACTTGCTGAATTTGTTTTTAAGGAAAACTCTTCCCTTTGTCTTAAAAACAAAATGTTCTTTGATTTCTTTAAAAGCAAAAGGACTTTAAACAACAATGAGCAGCTCTCAGCCGCACAATAGGCAGCCTCCCCACCTTCCCATAGAAAACCCAACCAAGGATATCATGGAGGTTTCAGGGAGCACTTGGGGAGGCTGCAGCATGCAGACCACCAGAGAAATACTTGCAGAAATAAATTAAATGACACTAAAGCCCCTGGAAACAATGGAATTGTGGTAAGTAGAACAAGAAAGAAAGAAAGAAAGAAAGAAAGAGAAAGAAAGATGACAGATGATAGATGAAGAGAGAGAGAGAGAGAGAGAGAGAGAGAGAGAGAGAGAGATGATAGATTGATGATAGATGATAGATAGATAGATAGATAGATAGATAGATAGATAGATAGATAGATAGATAGATAGATAGATAGAGATAGATGATAGATAGATAGATAGATAGATGATAGATAGATAGATAGATAGATAGATAGATAGATGATAGATAGATAGATGATAGATAGATAGATAGATAGATAGATAGATAGATAGATAGATAGATAGATAGATAGATGATAGATATAGATAGATGATAGATAGATAGATAGATAGATAGATAGATAGATAGATAAACATATATAGTCCAAGGCTGAACATTTTCTGGGAGAATCATAGCATGTTTCATCAAACTTTTATTCATCAAACTAAACATGCTTTGGACAACTTTAAATCCACAAGATAATTTTAATTACTGGTTTTATTGGATTGCCATGTATAGTATTATTGTCTGCTGTGGAACAAGCCAGGTTACCAGTCCAGATAAGGAAATGAATTTTGACACTCTGGGAAAGCTTTCCTTTGTATATCATCCAGGCACTTGAACTCAGAGTCAATCCACTACAAAAGCCAACAACTGGTTCCCACTTTGACACCAGTGGTGGGATCCAGCACAGCTACAGATCAGCACAGGGGCTGAAGCAATGTCAACTTTTTTTCTGGCAAGATTGGTTTCATGCCAAGCATTAATTCAGGCCTCTCACAGTTCAACACTTTTTTCACTTTCACCGCATGTCACTGGCACCCACTGGTAAGCAGGGTGGAAACAGTTGATACTTCTCTGCTTGTCAAAACTATATCTAATAATAAGTAATAATTTTATTATTTATCCCCCGCCCTTCTGGCTGGGTTTCCCCAGCCACTCTGGGGAAACTTTAGCTTCAATAATATATATTACTGCTTACACTGATGGTGATAAACCCAAGACTGTGGGTATTGTTACCCATGGCATACACAACCATTGCAATCTGACCCTATGGGAAAGATCCTGGTTGCTTTTTTATGTAGATATTGCTTATTATGTTGTACTTGTAACACATCTTGGAAGAATTTGTAACCTGAAAGGGAGGCTGTCATAAAATTGTAATCATACATAAATTACACCTGCCTGTATTATTATCTTAGCTGTGCAAGGTTTGTGATTGCTTGAAAAAACAACCCTGCAAAAACTGTTTGATCAGAAAAAAAATCATGAGATGAAAAAATGATTGGGAACAACAGGCAACAGTGCTTATCTCCACACACAGATGCACATACATACTGTTGAAGCCAGTTCAGTTATTACAGTTTGCCCTTTTCTGGTTACACTGGCAGAGAAATGGTTAACTTTGGTTGTGAACACTGGAGCATAGCAAAGATTTACAATATCAAACCCTGCCTCCTCAGTTCTACTATTTCTTATTGATATGTGGCCTCTGGATAGTTCAAAGGCACAGATCTGCACTTCAATAAAGCGCCCAATTTGCTGTGTCTCTTTTATGCTTCCTAATCTTGTTTCATTAATTACAGCTGTGATCTGGAGTACATATAAGCAACACATTTGACTTGATCAAGGAGCTAATATGATTTTGCCAATGTGCAGCCTGCAGCCGAAGCCTGATTCATTTACTCAGGAAGTCTCCTTATATAGGAAGAAAAAAGGAAACATCAATGAACCAACCAATGCACCAGTGCCTAACACTTGCATTTCAAGCAGCTGTACCAGACGAAGTTGCAGCCTGGTGGATGGATGGGTGATGATTATAACCACTATGTAATATGTATGTTTGAGGAGTTCTTGTTATTAAACCTTGCAAAGATCTCTTTGTGTCTCTTCAGTGATTCCATCTGTGTGGTCTACTCTGCATGCACTCTGTGGCATGTTTCAAATGCCCACTACAAAGATGATGCATGTTTAAAACATCTGGACCAGTGGCTTCCAATTAGTGGGCTGAGGATCCCAGGGGATCTGTGGCACATCAACTGTCCAGGACATCCCGTTTTTTGGAGGCCATGCTCTTGCATGGATCACATGACTCTCACGAGAGCACGTCCCAGAAAATATGCACCCCAGTTTTGCACTGAGACATGTTGGAGGGTATGGTGGCACCATTCACATAAGAAAAACTACCACAGAGATATCAAGTAGGGGTCCATGGCTTGGCTTTTGAAAAACAGGAGGTCCGCAGAACTGAACTAATTGGGAACCACTGATCTGGACCATATAGGTTGGAAAAGGCTGGTCTAAGCCCTCAGGAAAACTGTTCAAGTCCCATGCCAAGTTGAAAATGTTTCCCTTCTGTTCCTCCCCCGGTATAGAGCCTTTCTTTGCACGTTATCTTTCCAGCAGCTTACAGTGGTGTTTGGTCGGTTACATTGCCTTACGTAGGGTATGCCTAACAGAGCAGACAAAAGGTTTCTTCATTGCCATTCTAGTCATACACCAAATAAAATGGGAAGAACTCAAAACAAAAGAATCTAGGGCTACAGTCACTTATGAGAAGGCACACAAAGGAAGGGTTTTGCATTTGAGAAGGAGTGGGGGAGAGAGAGAAAGAAATTGATTATATATGAATGGCTTCACTCCCCATCTAAAGCTGCTGCTCTATGAAAAATCTCATAATTTCAGACAGCAAATATGCCTCAAACAACAACTATTCAAAACTTTGGTAGCTACTCACCTTTCAAAGCAAATCTATTTCAACGATTTTGCAGCTTCCCAAATTCCTCTTAAAGGGAATCAATACCCTTTACTAACAGCACCTCTAAAACCCAGATGATTCACAAGATCTAAAACACCTCATTTTTTAAAAAAAGTGCCATAATCTGCCAAATTTGAAAACTGGCTTTCTTTTAAAGAACACCTGCGAGGAAGGATGTAACATTCAGAATGAACAGCATGCAGAGGGCCTGATGAGTTAGCCAGCACATTCTCTCCTTAGAATGTGGCTTCCTGGTTTTATTTGCTAGCTTGCTTTAATGACCCAGCAAAGGAGCTGAATAAAAATTTGCTGTAAATGAGAAATCTGGATTGTGCAATAAAACTGAATTTTATTGAGGGGGTAAGACCACCCAAGGCAAAAACTTTATTAGTAAATTATTAAATTTTGCAACAATAATCATGGCCACTGTAATCTCCTAGGAGGGAAGGGTACAAGTGTGATCAACAAACAAATAAATAAATAGATTTCATATGCACCCTTCAAGGCAATAGCCTCAGATAGCTTGCTCTGTAGTATTTTTCCAATTTCTTTGAATTAATTAGCTATAAATAAGTCCATGTAGAAGAAACAAAAACTGTTCTGGACATTAACTGAGTTTACCTTCAGGTATAAATACCAGAGCTGATTAAACTTTGGGTGAAAGACAACGGACTAGAAAACGCTTGCAAGCACTATATTCAACTATATATGAAAACAGTGCCAGATTTACATATAAGCTACAGCTTAGGGCCCCACTCTCTTGGGGGGCCCCAAAAAATTAAAGGGAAAAAACCTGGATGTACATTTCCCAAATATAAGATACATTCAACAATTACTTTGATAAAATACATATTTTGTTATGTGCAAATGGCTTTAGATACCTATTAGGTCCATAAATTACCATATAGTGTATATTCAACACAAAAAACAGCGACAATTTGTTGTTGACAAAGGACATCTGGACATATAAAGGGCCCCAGTAGCTTAGGGCCTCATCAAACCTAAATCTGGCCCTGAAGAAGAACTGGGATCCTCCATGCCCAGTTGAGATGCAGCTGACAGGAAGCAGCCCCTGAACTGATGTGTTTGCTCAGTGTTCAGGAACAGAATTCCTTGAAGCAAATGCAATATGCATTCATTCACAGCTGGGTTTCTTTTTCCCCCTTTTTTTAAATCCACAGATTATATGTAATTAACATTGTATTTTTTGACATGTCACTTTGTTTGATGCTAACACTGTTATGATGAAGCTCAGTAGAGGTTAAGAACCCTGTGGGGAGATGGCTAATAGATGGGCCATTAGTGGATTTGTTTACTTTGAAAAGAGTACATACAGGGAAGTGAATAACACAAGGGACTTTTTTTTGCTGAGGGAGGGGCTACTAGGGTGTAAGAAAGTATATACAGTAGTACCTCAGGTTACATATGCTTCAGGTTACATATGCTTCAGGTTAAAGACTCCGCTAACCCAGAAATAGTGCTTCGGGATAAGAACTTTGCTTCAGGATGAGAACAGAAAAAGGGCTCCGGCGGCACGGCAGCAGCAGGAGGCCCCATTAGCTAAAGTGGTGCTTCAGGTTAAGAACAGTTTCAGGTTAAGTACGGACCTCCGGAATGAATTAAGTACTTAACCTGAGGTACCACTGTACTGATATACACAGGTGCCTCTTTGCTTTTTTTATTTCTGAAGAATTGTCTGTTGCCAAAGGCAGTTTATATTCATTTAGACTGCAGTCCTAACCATGTCTACCCAGAAGTAAATTCCATTGAATTCAGTGAGGCTTACTCCCAGGTAAGTGTGGATAGGATTTCAGCCATACTCTGCTTAAAGTAAAAGTCAGTTTAGAATGCCTTTCCTTTGTGCTCCCAATGTTTTCTTGACCCGTCTGCACCTTCCTGATGCCTGAGAGAGGGAAACATGGTAGCATGACAAGTTCACAGCAAATTGTGAAGGCAAGATAGGGGAGTGGCTAACCCCCCTTACCTGGGAGTAAGCCCCACTGAAATTAGTGGGACTTATTTGAGTCAACATGGTTTGCATCCATAGATGGCTTTGTGATGGGCCATAATTTGGTTTCTAACCAGGGCCTTTGCTGTTTTTGCTGCAAAAGATGACTCCTGTGGAAATTCACTAACTTTGAAAGGGAAAATAAAGGAAAGGAAATTGATTTGTAAATATTGTATAACGTGGTTGCAGAAATCACGACAAAATACTGACAACAAATTTGTATAATGCCACCATAACAGAACAGCAGATAGCAGTGTATAGGGTAGAAATGGAACTGCAATAGAACACAGATTGCTTTATGATGATGAAATGAAGCAATGGACATTACTACTTTTATGCATCCCTAGTTCCGGGCTGTTTGTGGACTGTAAACGGTCCCATATCTGCAGATGCCAGCAGGTAGGCCTGGGGAGTAGAGAGATTTATTAGCATTCCAGCTGGCAGAAGAGAATGTAGCAGGCTGGAGAAGCTAGCCTCATGGAGCACAGCCAGGTCTCTCCCATTTCACTCAAGGCCTTCACAGTTGGGACTCTCTGCAGTAGAAGCTCCAGAACAAGGAAGCAAATAAACTCTGGAATTTCATATCAGCCCCCACCAATGGTAAGACTGAAAAGAACCTTGCCCACAGACATTTCCACATATCCTAAGCACCCTTTGGGGAGGACAGGAGAGAGATTAAATTTAACAAATAAATACATGTCCTGCTCTTGCATGGGAGGTTTATTTAAGTATTTATTTAAATCATTTAATCCAACTTTTCTGTTCATAAGGAGTACTCAAAACAGTTTGTATAGAATACCAAAGCCATTTTAAAAAAATAACAATTCATACATCTGCATAGGCTACAATTCTCATAGTAGTTTAACAAGAATTGTAGCTCTGTGTGGGGAATAGGGGTCTCATAAGAAAACTCAGCACTTTTAGCAAACCACAGCCCCAGGATTCATTGGGAGAATACTGTTGAAAACAGTATGATGATGCTTTAAATGTATAGTGCAAAAGGGGACTAAAACTCTCTAAGGTCTGTGCAGGATCTTGTTTTCAAAAGTACCTTTGTTCTGGCACATTGGGTGCTTTCTTTGATGAATTAGAGTAAACTTTACTTCATGAAAATAATTGATCACAATTACGGCAACTGTATGTGGGACAGATATGAACACCTGAAGAAGGGAAAGGTTTCAAGGTTAGAAATTAAAGCAGCTTATCAGACTACATCACAAATTAGATTTTGGAGCTTGTAATCAATTACATTGTATAACCAAATCCCTACATATAGGAAGTAATGGGAAACCCATTTGTCTTCCATATATTTTAGAAAGTGGTTTGTTTGTTTGTTTGTTTGTTTGTTTGTTTGTTTGTTTGTTTGTTTGTTTGTTGTCTGTCTGTCCATCTGTTCTCTATGTGTTCAGAATGAGATATTGATCATTCCTGAGATGGAGCTGTGTCCCCCCCCCCCCATGTTTGGATACAGTTGGACACCATTTTGAACCAAGATGGCAGGCTAAACCTTGCAAAACTATACTGATGCTTGTTTGTTTGTTTCTTAGAATTCCCAATCAACGCTGGTTACCAAATGGCTAGTATAAACAATAACATGTAACAATCTTGCAGATGAGTTTCTTGGCGTGCTCAGGAAAGCTCCAAGTGGACATGGTTTGTTAGTGCATGTATAGATTGGGTAGAATCTTCATGTTATAAGTAAAATGGAGGGTTTTTTTTTAATTTCTACATTGACGTGACTCCTGTGCAGGAATTATGTAGTAAATGAAAAAGCCCCGATAAGCTCAAATGGGTTGTATGGCCTCAAGAGTTTGGCTATGCTGTATGGACTGAGCTGTCAGCTGCAAGCTTTTTGTCAACTGTCTTTTTCTTTCTCATCACCATCCTTTGTCTGAGATGCCATCATTGCAGCTCATCAAAAGTTTTAGTCTCTGCAAAGCTCTAGATTTATTGCAAGTACAAATAATAAAGCATACAAATAAAATAAATCTCCAATACTAAATTTAACATAATGGAGATAATGGACTGTGAATTCACAATATAAAGGAAATTTATATACAGGGTCGGCTCTGCCATTATACAGAATGATACAGCAGGAGATGGGTGCTATGATGGGGCAGCAGCACCTAGCTGGGGGAAGCTTCCAATCATCTGCTTGGGGAGGAACAGAACAGGGATAATAAAGCGTTCTCTTCTTTTCTCTTCTCTTCTTGTTGAGGGCCACACACACACCCCAAATCCAAAACTCAGCAAAGTTTACAGCACTGCAGAGCACTCTTTCCTCTGTGCACTCTGTTCCCCCTGTGCCCCCCCCTTCTTCCTGCTGCATATTTCCCTCCATATCAGCTTTCCCTCTGTATTTCCCACTTCATTAACGCAGGCCAGAACTGATCCCTTGCAAAAGACACTTCCCTCTTTCTTTTGCTCATTTTTATCTTCCCCAACTCCAGTGGCTCCTGACAAAGAGAGACCCTTGCAGGTATTCATACTTTGAACACAAAGAGCATAACACTTGCAATAATAATTGCAAACAGAGAGTAAGATTGCTGAGAAAGTGCCAGAGAAACATGGAAACAGATTAGGAAAGGAAATCTAGGAAAGCCACACAATGCTTTCCTAACCCTGCCTTGGAAGGGTTTAAATTAGATTCAACCTGGATTTGTAAATCCAAAGCATGTTCTTTCCATCTAAATTATCACCAATATATGGCCCCTACATCTGAGTTGGGGCTCATGGAACCAGCAATTGGGATAATGGTGATTGCTGTTCATCAAGTTTATGGAAGCTTACCATCAAGTATGACAGTTTTGAGCCCCTAGGTATGACCTACTGGGTCTTTCCAGTAAGCTCTGTAAAAGGGAACAGGGTTTACACAGACTGGATTTATAACATTGTACAACTTCCTTCTGTTTCACTGCACCAATCATTTCGAAAACATGAAAGTCAAAAAGCAGAAAACCTCTTGCTATTTGCGTAGGAGTTCAGATGTGAACATGGCACGGAAAACTTAACAGGCAACATTTCAGCAGAGCATTTTAAAAAGAGAATTTTGGAGGGAGCGGAGGGAATCATTAACATCTCCGTACGAATCCACACACAAAGCAGGAAGTTTATAATTTGTTTGTATGAATCTTAGTGTTGTGTGTTGGAACATTAGCACCCAACCGATTCCTGCAGAGAGAACCTTCTGGTTATCAATTCACCACAAAGAAAATCCTATTTGTATAATAATTGTACATACCTAGTGAGGCAGCAGAGAGACACTGCTGGAGACAAATCTTGCTAAGAAGCAGCATGGTAAGGGATTAGGGAAAGGATTCCAAGAAAATCATTATGAATGCACTGTTCATAGAAATCAATAGAATGCAGCATATTGTCTAATTTAGAAAGTGCAATAAAGTTGGGCTTTACTGGAGGCAATACAGAAACTATTTCCATGGGTGTGAACAACTGTATTGAAAAGCTGATGGGAGTATTTACTTCTGTGGGAGGAAGTGATGTATTCTAGGACAAGTTGGAAAGTACGTATATCTACTAGCACGGTCAATTGTGATCAATGTGTTATTTAGTTATTCATAACAAATGTGTTCCACAGTTTCATAACAGATCTCAGAGCAGTGCACCAGAAACATACATACGAGAAAAAAATCCTAAAAATGACAAATCCTTGACTAACTGTAACAGTTCATCCTTTAATTTCCCCTTTTTATTTTCTGCATTAGCCTGACAGCATATAAAGGTTTTCAGCAGCCATTTACAAATTAAATGAAGCTCAGAAGAGTGTTCCACAAGACTGGGCCAACACCACTGAAGGTTTAGTTTCTTGTTGACATTAGTGAACCTTATCAACTCGGGGAATAACCAGCAATGCTCCTACAGATTATCTCAGTGACCAAGCTGGAATTTAAGTGTCTAGATTTTCCCCAAGGTATTCTGCACCTGAGTTGTTTAGGGCTTTGTAAATTGATACAAGAACCTTGAATCTGACTGGGTAGCAGATGGGCATCCATTGCAGATGATTTAACAATGGTGGTCACATGTTGTTGGCAATCTGCCCCATCAGCAGTCCAGCTAATACATTCGGCAACAAGTGTAGCTTCCTGATCAGACCAAAGGGCAGCCCCATGTAGAGTGCATTGCAGTAATCTAGCCTTGATTAGGATGGCAGGGAAGAATTGTATCTCTTGGTGCAGGTGTTTTATTCTCTTCCGTGGGAGAGATTGGATCTTGCTGTACTCCACATGCAACTTCTAGAAAGCAGAAAGTACAGAGTAACCAGTGAACTGAAGTCCAGGGCATTGCTTTTTGAAACAATAGCACCGAAATTACTCCACGTAGCCACAGCATTGCTGCAATTCCACAAATATTAAGGAGGGCCATCTGTGCAGTTCTAACAAGCATATTTTTCATAACGTTACATGCATTTATTTCAGATTCAAAATGACACTTCTGAAATTAGTAATCCATGTAAAACAGCAGTATTATCACCATCTTTTTGTGTCCTAGCCTTAATAATAATAACAACAAGGTAAACAGCAAAATGGTAAACAAACAACAGCAGGGCTAACTATAACAGCACAGCAGGCAAATAGAACAGTTCAACTAAGATAAATCCACAGAGGGAGTTATTTATTGACACATTTAGAACATTTTTACCCTCCTTTTCAGCCAAGAAAGGCTCCCAGAACAACTTACAAATTTTAACAGTAATATAGTCCTCACCTTTAGGCTTACAGTCAGGAGAGACACACAACATAAAATGAAAATGGATTGGAGGAAAGGACTACTAAGTTGTGAAGTTTTTAGAATGATAAGCTAAAATGGAAACAGATCACAGGGAAGAGGAGCCAAAGGTTGCTCTATCAGCATGGCCAATGGAGGGAGCCTCCTTCCCACCTCTCCCTCTGCAATGGTCTGATGGAATGGTGATGTTGTCAGGTGCTAAGTAAAATTTTATTGGGGCTATTAACCCTAATAGCTAAATGGGACTTCCATTTACAGAGGCACTGTGCCTCAGAATATGATATGCTGAAGACAAACAATGGGGGTGGTACCCAGCATCACAATGACCCACCCCCCATGAAAACAACGGACTGGCTGCTGTTAGAGGCAAAACACTGAACTAGATGTAGATGGACTCTGCTCAGATCAAAACAGAGTTGCTCTTACATTCTCCAGAGAAGATGAGATGCCTGCACTTTAACACAAGGATGGAAAACTTGGTGCCCTCCAGCTAGTGTTGAACCGCAACTCTCACAAACCCCCAGTCAGCATTCCCAGTGGTCAGGAGTCATGGGAGCTGTAGTCCTGCACATTCTGGGGGGCCATTGATGCTTGAACAGGTGTGGGAGATTAGCAGGTGACAGCAAAGGTTGCAAGATTTTTAGCTGGGGCAATCAGAATGAGATCCACTATTTGACTATTGATTCAAAACCCTAAAATGCATTTTATATAATTGACTTTTTATTTCTGATCTTTGTACATCATATTGTTGTTTTATTGCTATGGCCGATGGCTGACGCAAATAAAGATTCATTCATTCAGCTGTGGAAGGGGAAGGGAGGGGGGTTCAGTAAGTTCATCTTTTCTTACCTAGCATGGCAATCAGCATCCGCCACGACTTCCTTTTCTACCCAACTGTTAGCTATACAAGAGCCATGACATTCTTTGCATCCACCACCCAAATCTCCAGGAACTAAAAAGAGATCCTTTCTCTGGAACTGGAATCTCAAGGATCTTCCTTTCCTCAATAACAGTAGAAATCTGCAAGTTTTCAGAAACAATTAAAACTATTTGCTAATTTGTTTGTTTGTGCATTTCCTCATCATATTTCCTTACCTGCAGTTTACCAGTAGCAGTGTTTTCAAGGCTCCCATTAGTTCCTAATTGTCTAAAATCCTTACCTTTCCTGTTCCTGTTTCAGAGGGTATAATTACCTCATACATTTTGAGTCATCCTTAATTTCAATTCCCTCCTTCCTGTCATTACTTTCCTCTTTATTTCTGAAAGGGCTTCCTTTTATTCTGACAGGAACTCACACTGTTCTTCTGTTGGTTTCTGCTCAGCACCTTGATCAATAAAGTCGCATTTGTTTTTTGCTTTCACTTTACGTTTCAGTTGTTTTAAAAAAATAATTTCCAGCCCACACCACCATTTTAAAGTTTCTTCAAAACATAATATTGGTACTCGGTTCCAAACACAATGTTACACAGCAGATGTACATAACAACCTTCAGATTTCTCTCTTACCCTCCCCCTCAGCCTCATGAAAACCAGCAGTATTGTGTTGCAATGCAATGGGGAACAATGAAGGACTTTGGGACAGAAGCTGTGGTGGTAGGGTAAAAGGCGGGGACACCAGCAGTGGGTGGTCCCAAGCAACATACATCATTAAACACCAAAACAGGCACTAGTAAAGGTAAAGGTACCCCTGCCCGTACGGGCCAGTCTTGCCAGACTCTAGGGTTGTGCGCCCATCTCACTCTATAGGCCGGGGGCCAGCGCTGTCCGCAGACACTTCCGGGTCACGTGGCCAGCATGACAAGCTGCATCTGGCGAACCAGCGCAGCACACGGAACGCCGTTTACCTTCCCGCTAGTAAGCGGTCCCTATTTATCTACTTGCACCCGGGGGTGCTTTCGAACTGCTAGGTTGGCAGGCGCTGGGACCGAGCAACAGGAGCGCACCCCGCCGTAGGGATTCGAACCGCCAACCTTTCGATCGGCAAGTCCTAGGTGCTGAGGCTTTAACCCACAGCGCCACCCGCGTCCCCAAAACAGGCACTACTTGGCAGTATTTATTATTCATTATTTATTGTAGTGCCCTTGAGGGAGATATTGGGCCATTAAACATTTTTATTTATTTTATTTTGCTTCTTTGAGATCCTGTAGAGAGAGAGGGCAAATGTAGCAAGAACAAAATATTGGTTTGATTCAATATGCCATTCTTTGACGTAAAACCCAGCAGTAGTTTAATTCTCACCACTATCCCCAGTGTGTGTCAGCTCTGATGTAAATAATGATGTAAATAATAATATGCTTGTATTATGTTTTTTGTCACAATCGACCTCAAAGCAGTTTACATTAAAAAAATCATATCATTACAAATCACAGAGCACAATTAAGATAACAGTGAAATACTAACAACAGCAATGTCAATAATAAAAACAAAATATATGAACCGGAATATACCAGCCATGCCAATAATAAAACCACAACAATAAAACAAAACAAACTCAAGGCTCAAAAGCAATCTAACCATAGCCACCAAAAGCTAGGGGGGAAAAACAAGAAGAAGTAAATTTCTATCAAACACTCTACAGTGGTACCTCGGGTTACATATGCTTCAGGTTACAGACTCCGCTAACCCAGAAATATTACCTCGGGTTAAGAGCTTTGCTTCAGGATGAGAACAGAAAATGTGCAGCAGTGGCGCAGCGGCAGCAGGAGGCCCCATTAGCTAAAGTGGTCTTCAGGTTAAGAACAGTTTTAGGTTAAGAACAGACCTCCAGAATGAATTAAATTCTTAACCCGAGGTACCACTGTATTCCCAACCAACAGATAACCATTGTTGAAGAACTGGAACAGCACTACCATGCTAGAGCCATTTGGTTCTTCCTTTCCTGCATCTCGATATTCATCCTTCCTGAACTGACATTCCATTGACATCATCTCCATCTTGTGAGAGCTGCAGGGTAAGAGCCTGGTGGTGCCTTTCAGGGGCTTGCACAGTCAGGAGATACAGGTACTAAGTAAAGGTATGAAGATAGTGTTACCTTGCATCCGGTTTTCTTTTTGCTTATGGGAGCTGTCCGCTTAGGACTTTGATCTCATCCAGAAAGGCTCTTCTTATGTCCTCACATGAAATCTAGTATGCATGACAAAAAGCCATGGACCCCCAACTGCGACAGCTGCTGTGATCCCCCGACTGCTGGTGTGAATAGATGACTCCATGAATCAAACAGGCATCAAAAAAAGTGCCCCAAGTGACCATCGCCCGATATAATGGGCAAAGTGCCTGGTTCTGACTGGTTGATTAAAGCATTAAATAAATGCAAGCTGTTTATTCCGTATGTGCTTACTCTAGACAGCTGCTTACATCAGACAACAAATAGTATTAACTAACACCGCTGTGCACCATTCAGCCATTTTAATGCACAAAGCCCTTCAAACCAATACATTTGCTATAAAGGAAAATGCATGTATACTATGTTGAATTACGTTAAACCAAAAAAAAAGTTGTTGCTTGTTTAGAATTATTTGTTTAGGCTACATTAACAAGTCTGCCTAATCCAGTCAGCTCATTATGAAAAGATCTGTGAATTCAAGCTGCCTCCTGTGTACAAAAGAAATGAATTTGTTGGTTGCTTCCCAATTTATTTCTTTTGCTAGTTTGGCAATAGAGGGAAGACAAATATTATATTGATTACAGATGTAAGTAGGGTTTGGCATAGGCATTGGGTGTGCATCATGAATCAACCAGCCCGATTGACAGCTGATTACTCCTTCGGAGTTGATCCTGACATTCAGGATGTCCCCATGATGCAAATCAAATAAGGCGATTCAGCCAGGTCTCCATTTTGGGTGTGTGTACTATGGCCCATTGGCCCCCATTTGGGCCTTCAGACAGAACTCTCCCTCTGGATCCCTTTACCAGGGTACCCTGAATTTGATCCTGGATAAAAGGGTGGGGCCCCCTTCCATCTTAGACTAAGGATCCAACCCACTGCCTTTTTCCAACACACGAGTTGGCCCCTCCAAACCACTCACATCTGCAACCAACATAAACTCCAGTAAATATCCATCAGCCAGGCCTCATTGCCCATCAATAAGAAATGAATGCCACCAGGCTGAAACAAGTCCACTTTGTCGTAAGTGATGCCAGGGTGTCACATAATCCGGCCACCCAACTGCAATACCATGTGGTACATAGCCCTGTTCACCTTCTTCCTGGCAAGGTTAATATGTGCCAGCTCCAATACACCTCGCCAGTGCCACCTCTCCACGTGCTCAGACCCAAAGATGGTCAAGCGAGGGTGTGCTGCATGCCTCAAGATCTGCAGCTGCTGCCCAAATGAGATCTATGCCCTTCCTATCCACATCACCAGCAACCAGGAGGCTCCTGTGCAGAAATGTGCACCTCTCTCAATCCTCCATTAAACTGCAGGTTTGTTCCTTGAAGACTGACCAATTAGGAAAGGAAGCCACACTTTATTTAAAAGCTGCTCCCCTTGGTCTCTGGGCTTGTCTAGCAGCTGCTTAACACCATCCCTAATGCATTTTTCCCCTTGGGAAACATAATGAAGATAAAGCAAATAAATATCAGCTTCGAATGCCCTGATGGACACTTTTGTATCGTTTGAGATTAGGAATGAGCCATACAATCACCCTTGTTTAATGAAGAAAATAATGAACTTAAGTGAGGATGTGAGCTACAGTGTGGTGTTGTGATTTGAAATCACAGTATCAATTATAGCAGAAGTGGGGGACCTCGACTGGCCTGCCAAAAGGATCTCTGGATCTCTCTCTATATAACTTGGGGGGGGGGGCGGCCTCCAAGCTATGAACCTCACTGGACCTGTTCTGCTCTCTCCTTCTCTAACTGGAATGCGCTCACCTTCTCTAACTGTGTTACTGCCTTTTGCTTGCCTGGATGGGGGAATAGTGAGATGCTGATGTATGCAGAAATCTCTTGATTTGATGTGGCTGGAATGCAGCCTATTGTTCAAAAGTGAGAGCCACGGCCATTGCTTCACCAGGCATGTTCCTCCAGGAAGTGTGTGCATGAGAGAATGCAGCCCTAGGGCTGGAAAAATGTTCCCCACCTCTGGATGATGAGAATCAAACCAGGAAGTAATATCCCCCCCCCCCCAAGATTAATTAATCTGGGGGTGGAGAGTGATCAACACATAGCCTCAAATGCACTGTGCTTTGAAAGTGTAGTCTTCTGAATGTATTCACTGTAAAATCAGCATCAAGGAAATTGCGCAGCAATTTAATTCTGCTGTTCTCATTAGTGTTAATGGCTATTATGCATTTAAATTAGACTACACTAAAATATTCCCTACCTCCAGGTATCCTTATGTTTCTGAGCCATATAGGGAAGTAATTGGTGCTTGGGTGTTCATTTCAATTAGAGGCGCAGCAACAGGTATTTGGCTTTGAGCTTACAAGCCTATGCCTAATTACGCAAGTTCCCAAGTCAAAATACGTTCCTTACAAAAAAGACGGCTGCATTTAAAATGAAGTCACACGGCTGATCCCCACAACTGCAGTCTGGATATGTTTTTCCTTCTGTGTCATCTGTGTTGTTCATGAACAAGTTGCCCTGCACGTAATGGGCATCTGTTGCTTATATTTTGCAGCTGATTCAGACATTTGTGAGCAAAATGAATCTGGAGTGATAAGGACGTCTGCATGTGTTGCACTCGTTAAGATTCCTGCATTTCAGGGCTTGGACTAGAAGACCCTTGGGACATGGAGTGTGCTCAGCATCCTGAGTCATCTCGCAAATTGTATTTTTAAAGGTATACATGTAAAAAGGTAATGGAGAATGACATATGTATGTATGCTTATCAGATAGTTGGGAGTAGCCATTGCTTCCAAATAGGTGTGCACTGGTAGTGAATACAGATCTCTCTGTACATACAGTAATAGCCCCTTCCACATCTTCCTTCCATGTCTACATTGGCTCCACATGACCTCTGAACATTTGGTGGAGGGACCAAGTTCCCAGCTGTACATGTGTATGTTGAGAAACCAGATTATTCTGGTTCCTGATTGAATGGAAGCCCTTTAAATGAGCATGCAGGGAACAGGGGGAGGAGCAAGCAGGCACGATCCTGTTCCCATTCAGTACACACATAGAAGGGAGGCTACAAGAAGGAACAATGTGTGGCATTGGTCCTAAAATAGCCCACCAGATGAATGAGCAGACTACACAGTCAGGGTGGCATATGAACCCAAAGTTTGTTAACCACCGGTATTTGTTAAGCAATAGTGATGTATGGAAGTGAGAGCTGGACCATAAAGAAGGCTGATCGCCGAAGAATTGATGCTTTTGAATTATGGTGCTGGAGGAGACTCTTGAGAGTCCCATGGACTGCAAGAAGATCAAACCTCTCCATTCTGAAGGAAGTCAGCCCTGAGTGCTCACTGGAAGGACAGATCCTGAAGCTGAGGCTCCAATATTTTGGCCACCTCATGAGAAGAGAAGACTCCCTGGAAAAGACCCTGATGTTGGGAAAGATGGAGGGCACAAGGAGAAGGGGATGACAGAGGACAAGATGATTGGATAGTGTTCTCGAAGCTACCAGCATGAGTTTGACCAAACTGCGGGAGGCAGTGGAAGACAGGAGGGCCTGGCGTGCTCTGGTCCATGGGGTCACGAAGAGTCAGACACGACTAAACGACTAAACAACAACATTTGTTAAGCAAATGCACTTTAGATATTGAAAAAACTGATATGCTTGCTTTTCCCCGTTATGGCTTCCAATAGCCTCCAGGAATTCATCCAATCCATTTATATGCAAGGCTATCACAGCATCATGTGGCAATGAGTTTCCATAGGTTATGTTTGCATTATTTATGCTGGAAAGAAAAGACATAAAATTCTATTGGTTTATTAGGCATGTATTTGGAAATATAAGTAAAGGCACAATTTCTGCCAAATTTCAAAAGATAGCATGGGACGAAGGAGCAAACAGGCAGTGCCCCTCCTTTTTCCCACTCACCCACTAATGCAGTCATTTACAGTGAGAACCTCATTCTTCTGCCCTAACCTTATTATTGGTGTTTTATTATTTAGAAAACAAAAACACAAGCCCACACATGTAGCCCTTGCTGCTTTAATTGGGCAAGAGCAGAATTGGACACATAAATTGCCTGATACTTTCAAGATGGACTGGGAATAGGTATGTTTGCTTTAGGTGCTGTTAATGGATTTAAATTGGATAGCCATGGAATGCTTTTCCAAGAGGAAAAGAACCATGCCTTGCAGTGGACACCCTGTGATTTTCATAAGGCTAGTGAGCTTTGGATTACAATTGCAATGAGAGCAGGCTGTACTCTGAGAATTGTACAGCAGCAATGGGAAATGGAGGCCACTATTGTCCGGTGGCAACATCTTCACACATTACATTTTTCCTTGTGTATGGTTTCCCCCCCAGCAGCACATTTTCTACCTCTGCAAGATTAACCCAGCTCTCAGAGTTAGAAGGAAATTTCCAAGTTTAAAATGTTCTTGGCCTCTCCTATTCTCAGCAGAACCTCACCACAGGGATAATATTTCCATTAGTTGGCACTCATGGTGCTATGTTAATATGTTTCTGGCTGTGAAGTAATTGTGAGCTCAAATGAGGCAGAAAAAGAGAGTGAGGAACCGTGAACAAAATCTGGGCTTTGTTCAGTGCTGGCCCAAGATATTTTACTGCTTGAAGAGCAGCCCAGACGACAGCAGTCCTGCCAGAGTCAGCACTCTGGAAAGTCCCGCTGCACCATTCAGGCAGCAATTCCTGCCTTCCCTGCCTTCACCTACTCCCTCCCATCTGCTGACTGAAGCAGGGTCAGTTTGCCCTCCTGCATGGCAGGTCATAATATTATGACTCACGGATAAATCTACCACCACCCCGGTTAAGTTTTATTTATTTATTAAACCTATTAATCACTTGTTACCCAAGGTCTCCAAGCAACCTTACATTGAAAAAATATACATACGTAAGTACATTATACCTTAGAAAGGGGGGGTGTCGTATAATACATTAACTTTCCATATAATATACTGCAGAAAAATAAACCCTGCCAGCCTCCCCACAACAGTGATGATGATAATAATAATAAACATTACCAGTACACAAACAATAAACAAAACAATACTTCCACCCACTAACTAACAGATAAAAATAAAAACTTGACACTGACACCCCCTTCCCTTATCCAGAAATCATTAACATCAACCCAGTGGTTGGTGGTGGTTGTTTTTAAGGCTGCATTCACATGGCAGTTTCTTCCATTTTCTTGACGTTTCCCTAACTGTTAATTTCCACATTGTGTTTGAGCTTGCACACAATGTGAAATCCAGTTCTAGAACTATAGTGGAACAATATAGCACAAGTTTAGCCCTCATTTCTGCCTGTCCTGGGGGTCAGTGTGGGATTCTGCCAGCCCCTTCCCTTCAGGCTCTGCCTGTCCCTCAGCTCCTGACATATCCTGTCCTTCCTCCAGCTTTGGCTCCTGCCCCACATCTTGTCCCTCCTCCACCATCTCCAACTGCTCAGACCCCTCCCCATCCTCCAGCTCTGGCTCCTGCCTCATGGGAGACACAAACCCCCATAAATTGCTACTCCCTTCCCCCTGGATTAGCCTCTGTCCCTGCTACCTCTTCCACCCACTCCTCAGAGCCTGGCCAGTCCCTGACACCAAATCAGGGGCTCTGCTAAACAACTCTAGCATGCACTGCAATATTCAGAGAAGTGCAAATTTCAAAGGTTTGCCCATTTCAGTTAATGAATTGTTTCAAAAAGTGCAAATTATGTAGCTTCACCTTTAAATACAAACTGCATCGAATTTCTCCCGCATCTCTACCAAGAGGAAAAAGTGGGTGGGCAATGGCTGTGAGTCTTTCCTTTGTACAGTAGGCTGCTTTCTGGCCATGCAAAAATCAGAAGCTTCTATAGATGCACACACCACCATCTGGACAAGCAATAGGTATTGTCACATTAAAGCCAAGCACTCAAGGAGGATGCAGAGCTGGCTAGTGAAAGTTGTGACCTGGGGGAAGAGGGTGGCCTAGGAAGAGTCCAAGGGGCCAGATTGGGAGATTTGGAGGACCACATTTGGCCTCTGGAACTACACTACACCATATGCCATTTTATCTTGCCTCCTGTTTACTTCCTTTCAGCTGCAGATAAGGACTGGGGGAGAATGGAAAATCCTTCTTGGAATAGATGGTATAGAACCAATGCTATTTTTCTAGAAAAAGAGGAGCCAGAACTCACCATGAACACCTACCTTGTTCTCTTATAATGGCAATGGTGTTCACCTGAGAGGTGCCAGAACTGAGTTCTGGTGAGTTCTAGCTGAAAAAAAGCCCTGGATATGACTAGGGATGCAAGGATGCATCATTTCCCATCCTGTCCCATGCTCATCCCACTCAGCACCGTTTCCATTTCACTACAGTTCAGCTTCTGCTAAACCCTACAATATTCATCTTGCTACCTGCAATGGCCAGAAGTAACATAACCAGTTACACAATTTCAATGCGTTTCAATGAAAGGGAAACATCAAAAACAATGCAGAAATCAATGCAATTACTTATGTAATATTTGCAGACTAAAAAAGAAAAACCCCAACAATAGTGAATACCACTCATATTTGTTTGCATGATTTCCATTACCTCCGATGGACAAATACAATGTGAAAAATTGCACTCTTGTTTCTGTTTCTGGGGGAATTCTCTGACAGTTATAACACAATATGAAGGTAGAGAGGTTGGTACAAGGTATTTGTGCTAGATCTATCATCATAAACAAAATCAGGGTAAAAACAACAATCAGCAACCCTCTATAGAAAGAGTGAGGAAAATTGAGGGCCAGAAACAGCTGCTATCAAATCAACCACAGCAATGAAGGTGAGCTGTAATATAGGTGCCACAGAGGGAGCAACATAGTGAATCATTTTGGAAAAAGTCAATAATCACCGCCTTCCTGCACAGATCATTACCTTCACCCTCTGTGGGTTTTTCCCATTAGGTTTACAAAATTATTGCCCAATTTCACAGGTTTTTAATAAGAATTTTATGACCAATATGTGCGCTCCACCATAGCTTACTTTCTCTTTTCTTGTAAATGTTTTCAGTTCAGCTGCCAGTTTCTTAGGGCAAAACAATGCAGCTTTGCCCACTACTAAAGCCTGTGTTTCGGAAAGCAAAAACAAACAAACCAGAAAACCCAAATCTGGTAATCTGTCCTGCTTTGAGGGAAAATATTTGGGGTGATGTTTTTTCTCTCTTTTTCCTACATAACTGTACAAAAATTAGAGAATGTGTGCTAAATTCAGGTTGGCTCATCCTACAACTAATATTCTATGCAGAAAATGGGTCACATATAATGGTAGTTCAGTCTTAATGATAATCTAGTCAACTCCTCTGCAAAGCCAAAAAAGAAACCACTGCAAGAAATCCCTGATAGGGTAAGGCTACCAGATGTCCCCGTTTCCCGGGGACAGTCCCCAGATTTACAAATCAGTTCCCTGACAAAATCCTATCATTCTGACTCATTTCAATGAAGTGTCTTCAGATTCATTGAAAAAAAATCTGGTAACCTTATGATAGGGGGCATTGTCTTGCCTTCTCTGCTTGCATATTCAATACATACTCCTCACTGTCTCGGGAATGAATTGAGCATTGATACTGATGTTGTTGTTGTTTAGTCATTTAGTCATGTCCGATTCTTCATGACCCATGAACCAGAGCACGCCAGGCACTCCTGTCTTCCACTGCCTCCCGCAGTTTGGTCAGACGCATGCTGGTAGCTTTGAGAGCACTGTCCAACCATCTCATTCTCTGTCGTCCCCTTCTCCTTGTGCCCTCCATCTTTCCCAACATCAGGGTCTTTTCCAGGGAGTCTTCTCTTCTCATGAGGTGGCCAAAGTATTGGAGCCTCAGCTTCAGGATCTGTCCTTCCAGTGAGCACTCAGGGCTGATTTCCTTAAGAATGGATACGTTTGATCTTCTTGCAGTCCATGGGACTCTCAAGAGTCTACTACAGCAGCATAATTCAAAAGCATCAATTCTTCGGCGATCAGTCTTCTTTATGGTCCAGCTCTCACTTCCATATATCACTACTGGGAAAACCATAGCTTTAACTATACGGACCTTTGTCGGCAAGTTGATGTCTCTGCTTTTTAAGGTGCTGTCTAGGTTTGTCATCGCTTTTCTCCAAGAAGCAGGCGTCTTTTAATTTCGTGACTGCTGTCACCATCTGCAGTGATCATGGAGCCCAAGAAAATAAAATCTCTCACTGTCTCAATTTCTTCCCCTTCTATTTGCCAGGAGGTGATGGGACCAGTGGCCATAATCTTAGGGTTTTTTTATGTTGAGCTTCAGACCATATTTTGCACTCTCCTCTTTCAACCTCATTAAGAGGTTCTTTAATTCCTCCTCACTTTCTGCCATCAAAGTTGTGTCATCTGCACTGATGTTAAAGGTAAAGGGACCACTGACCATTAGGTCCAGTCATGGCCGACTCTGGGGTTGCGGCGCTCATCTCGCTTTATTTGCCGAGGGAGCCGGCATACAGCTTCTGGGTCATGTAGCCAGCATGACTAAGCCACTTCTGGCGAACCAGAGCAGCGCACGGAAACGCTGTGTACCTTCCCGCTGGAGCGGTACCTATTTATCTACTTGCACTTTGACATGCTTTCGAACTGCTAGGTTGGCAGGAGCAGGGACCAAGCAACGGGAGCTCACCCCATCACGGTGATTCGAATCGCCGACCTTCTGATCAGCAAGTCCTAGGCTCTGTGGTTTAACCCACAGCGCAACCCGGTGTGCCAAAATCTGAGTGAACCGCACTGAATGAACAAGGGGCAGACAGAGCTGGAGAGGGAAGTCTGAGGCCCATATGTGTTACATGGTCCTGGGATTTACAGAGAAGCACGGGAGGCCATAGAGATGCTTCAGTGGTAGTTCCACTTTCATGTTCTCAACAGATGGAGATCATTCCTGAAACCTCTAAACCTCCTTCAAATCCCTTTCTGACTAGAACTTCTGTGGTGGACATCCCATAAATCTCTCCCCCGCCCCACGTCTCCTACTTCCTTTACCTTCTGGACCTTCAAAGGTCTCTTTTCATCATATGTAAAATTATTTTTAAAAGAAAGGAAGGAAGCCCAGTTGATTGTTTTCTGATGAGAGCAAGTGTGGTGTAGTGGTTAAGCTGTCGGACTGGGACCTGTGAGACCAAGGTTCAAATTCCCTCTTGGAAATGAAACTTACCTGGTGACCTAGAGACACAGTCTTTGCCTCTCAACGTAACCTACCTCAGAGGGTTGTTGTGAAGATTAAATAAGATGGGGGATTGCCATGTACACAACCTTGAGCTCCTTGGATAAAAAGTTGGAATAGAAATGCAATAATAAATAAATGCTGTGTCTTGTTTTGTTTTTGGTATTGTATTTTATTTGCTGTGTACCACTTTGAGATGCCCATGTAACAGGGTGTATATAAATATTTAAATGAAGTTACGAATAAATATAAAATACAGTGTATACCCTATTCCCTAGCTACGTGCCCTCCAGACGTTTTGGACTATAAAACTGGCTGGGGCTGAGGTCAGAAGGATACTAGGTTGGGAAGGCTAACATAAACAATCACACAAATGGAATTAACATGGCTATAAAACAACTATTCAGAACAGCAGTAAAATCCTCAACTGAAGTGATTTAAAACCATTTCAGACAACTAGCATCATAAAACCATCAGCAAAGAACAACCTGAAATAAACAGAGTTTTAAAGCTTGTTTTGACCTATATAGAACCATTTATCTTGGTGCTTTATCATAATAAAGGATGACTTGCTGTGTAGTTGAAACCATAAGTCAAACACATGTGAAGCATCCAAATTTGAATTTCACTTTCAAATATTTTCATTTTTTCCCTTTTGAATTGAATGAATGCATTTAAGAAATGTCAAGCTTAAGTTGATGTATTTTTGTACACTTAAGATTTTTGTTTGTTTAAGTGCCAGTTTCTTGATTAAGTATTTGGCAATGTCACTGTTAAATAGTACATCCATACATAACTACTCAACTTCAGAAAGGGTTTCCATCCCAGAACTCTTTATACAGGCCAGATTAAATATAATCACCTAAGAAGTTGAGAGATGAGTTGATATTCCTGGATATAATATATCCAAGCAAGTAGAACTAATTAAAGAATTTAATTCAATCGGAGGGTGGCGTGTAGATATTGTGATGGAGTAGACTGAAGATAAATTGACTAAATCTAATACCATTCTCCCCATAGATCTGTTCCAGAAAAGCATCACGGCACATTTTGAAGGGCTTATCAGTTAACTTGACGAAAACATGAGAAGCATCTATGGGCGCATGCCCTATTCAACCACAAGTGATTGGCTGCAGTAACAATCTTCCAGTAAATCCACTGATGCGTAGGCTTCTCTCCTACCCAAATTACAGTTTTATCAGATGTAGTCCTTTTCTTTGGACTGTCTAAATTCACCCTATCTGTAGATCATTATTTTTGAATAATATTTCAGTATCTTTATTTATTTACACACACACACACTGCCCACACAAATATCAGTATCAGTCCCAGTCTCTAAAACATTGCAAGTCTTCAAGTCTTCAAGGCATGGCTACCCGGGGTCTGTGTTTCCTTCTGGAAAATGAGGCACAGTGGAGACTGTCTTCATGATAGATAGTTTATTTATGCATATGTACAACATGAGCCTACGATGGAGGGGTTCAGAGCATCAACGTTCCATGAGGGTCCTGCTCCTCCCATAGCTGCAGCAACATCAATGCTCTGCAGCTTCCCTTGATCCCTAGGTCACATGTCAGTTTACTGTCCTTCGCTAACCTAATCACTGGCCATTTCTAATACAGGGCGAGACCCAGTTCCTTTGATGTTGCTAATGACTCATTACCCCGCCCCCCTACCTCCAAGGAAATTAGTCTGACTTAATTAGCTCTTAACGTACATTGGATCATTAAGATTTAGAAGTTTAGGAAGTTTGTCAAGCGTAATTAGCTTTTCACACATGCTAATTCCAGAGGATTAACATATAGCTCAAATACACACAGGGGTCTAGCTATCACCTTACACTGAAGACTAGCCTATCTTAATTAGCTTTTGACCCCAAGCCTTAATTAAATTTTAGCACCTATCGGGAATTTAGGTGAAGCCTAGCACCCACAAACTCGTAACAATATGTACTTTGTGAAGTGGTTAGTCCTCTGCTTATTTCTGTAGCTCACACACTGATATCAAGAAGTGTCGCTTTTTCTTTGGTGTTCTTCAGATGGCTCCACCTCATGCTTCCTAGAGTGGAAGTTGTGTGTTTGTGAATCTTCTGTTCCTTATCCGCTTTTGGACTGTTAACTCTCATGGACACTAATGACCACACTGTTGAGGGCAGCATGTCTCTTAATACAAATGGTTAGGAGTCATAGGTAGAGAGAGCACTGTTTTCACTTAGGTTCGTCTTGTGGGCTCCCAATATGCATCTAGTTGGCCACTGTGAGAACAGAAAAATGGACTAAATGGGCCTTTGGCCTAATCCAGCAATGATCTTGTTATGGTAAATGCCAGCTCCAGAGTTAAAGGTCTTTCCCAACATTTTGAGAGGTATTTCAGAGATGGGAGGGGGCTTTAGATCTGGCACATCCAAGATCTCCATCATCCAACTCCAACATGCCCCCTTAATTCCTCATTCCAGAGCCAGTGTGGTGTAGTGGTTAAGAGCGGCAGACTCGTAATCTGGTGAACCGGGTTCGCTTCCCCGCTCCTCCACATGCAGCTGCTGGGTGACCTTGGGCTAGTCACACTTCTCTGAAGTCTCTCAGCCCCACTCACCTCACAGAGTATCTGTTGTGGGAGAGGAAGGGAAAGGAGAATGTTTGCCGCTTTGAGACTCCTTCGGGTAGTGATAAAGCGGGATATCAAATCCAAACTCTTCTTCTTCTTCCTATCATCATCTCGGAAAACAGCCTGCTTCGCGGGCGGGGGGAGAGATCCTATGTTCACTGGCAGTACAGTAGCCATAGCTGAGCTGTCAGTCATTCCTCTCAGCATCCTATAGACCCCTCATCGACCCTCTCAGGGATCACTGTATCTCTTCCTTAATCTTTCTGGCTGGGAACTTGTTTTATTTGCTTTTATTTGGGAATTCTAATACTCTCTGGTTTTAACTGTACCAGGATTTTAATTGTTATAAATGGCCTTGGGGAGTCCCTCCTGAGGCTGAAAGGTAGCGTACATTTTAATGAAAATAATTAAATTAGAAACGACTAAAGGCTGGATACTGTGTTTCTTAGAGGTGGGGGCTAAATTAAATACTAGACGTAGACTATTTTTTATGGAACCTGCAGGGCTGTTAACTTCCCAGACTTCCTCCCTGACTTTGTTTTTAAATTATTTAGTGCAAACACAGGCAATGAGTTATGAATTTTCATGACTTCTGATGCATGCATGCTTTTTATAGTTCCAAGCTTTGTGCATCTCCATGGAACACCTGAGCTCTCAACTGGAGCTTTCAACCCTCCTCTAGCTTCTTAGAAGTCACCGGTTTTTGCAAATGATGTATTCTAACATCAAAAAGGTGTTTGTTAAAAGAAAGAGTTACAGTCCTCACAATTTCACTCATGCTCCAAAAAAGCACACACAAAAATGTGAGCCAAGGATCTTAATTTATACACCATATAAAGAGTAAAGATTTTGAGTTGGAACTAGATTTGGAGGAAGGATTCTTTTCATGCTCAGAAGCATAGCTGTCAACTTTCCCCTTTTCTTGCGAGGAATCCTATTCGGAATAAGGGAATTTCCCTTTAAAAAAAGGGAAACGTTAGCAGCTATGCTCAGAAGAGAGAGATTCTGCACAGCTTCCTGCTACGGATAGGGGGAGATTATGTTAATTCCTTATCCCTGCAGCAGCCCCCACAGATCATGTTGTTATTATTATAATACAGTGATTCACAGCATTTCAGAACCACTTTGTGGGGACACATCTGGCAGCCGGGGGAGGCTAGGGCTGGGTAAGGCTGAAACTCTGGAGAGCCCCTATCAATCAGTGGAGTGCATCAAGGACATATTGCAGAAAACACCATAGATAATAGATAGATGATAGATAGATAGATGATAGATAGATAGATAGATAGATAGATAGATAGATAGATAGATAGATGATAGATAGATAGATGATAGATAGATAGATAGATAGATAGATAGATAGATAGATAGATAGATAGATAGATGATAGATAGATAGATAGATAGATGATGATAGATAGATAGATAGATAGATAGATAGATAGATAGATAGATAGATAGATGATAGATAGATAGATGATAGATAGATAGATGATGATAGATAGATAGATAGATAGATGATAGATAGATATAGATAGATATAGATAGATAGATAGATAGATAGATAGATGATGATAGATAGATAGATAGATAGATAGATAGATAGATAGATAGACAGACACACATACACACACAGTCTAGAGACAAAATAAATATATATATAGAATGTACATTTTAGGTTAAAATGCTTAGAAAAATGCATATTGTAGGGTAAAATGAATACATGATGTTTATTTTGTGGAAAATTAAATTCATAAGTAATGTTAATTTGTATGTGTGCTTATGTGCATGTTTTAATTACAGATGGATAAGAAAATGAGATGGGGTGGGATTATGAATGAGCATGCAAAACTGACATGGACTGATCCATCCATCTTTCTCCCAGGGGCTGGTACCCCTGCAGCTACCTAAGGATTCTAACCATGGGCACCTGCCCAAACATGCCCAAACTGAACTTAACATTAGAAAATGAGTCTCCAAGAGAAACCAAAATTGACATAGTCATCCAGCCCTGCTCCCAGATAAGTGGTACTGGTTGCAACTGGAAACATGTGATGCATATGCCTACTCAGATTTATTCCCAGATAAGCATGTATTAGATGGTAGCTTTACACCGTACAATATTTAGGGGCAAAAATTCAAACTAGTACAGGAGATTTATTTTCAATAATTTGTTTTATTTCAGTTTATTTGAATTAACAAGCATCCAAAGACTGTCAGATATGTAATTCAAAGGCCTATTAGACGGAGAGTCTAACTATGCCTTCTATTATAACTTATTATCCTTCCTGAAAGTTACATTCATCTGCACAGTGGGTTACTGGAAGAGATGATCAATAGAAACTGTTCAAACTGAGATATTTTAAAATTCAATTAACAGCTGTATTATGGTCCTCCCAAATATGCAAACTGAACAATGTTGAATATAACCCCAGTCTTCTGGATATGCTAAGAGAAGTTCAAATAAATTTAAATCTCCAATAAGCTCTTTTATTTCTCCTCTCTTCTCACAACATTATTATATTCAAAATATTTTAATCTAGAGATGTTGAAGGTGACTTTCTGAAACTGATTTGATTGTCGTTATTTAGATATTTAGACTGTTTAAAAATAAGCGAGAAAGTTAGAATGGGAAGATAATAGGAACAGATTGCCCTACTTTCATTATCTCCAGCTGTGGTATTAAAAAAAATCTAAGGAACAGTGTGCTGTGTATTAAGAGGAAGTCCTGAGAAAGGGAGTTCTGAAAGGGAGAATCTCAGTATGCCGTAATCAAAAACATTTGGAAGGCATCGAGTTGGGGACAACTAGTTGAAGCCACCTAGAGCCCCACACACTCCCCCTAGTTATAATGAGAAAACCTAGTTCAGTTTAGCGCAAAAAGCAAAAGCTTCCAGTATCCTTGCAGTGGGCTATTGGGGCTTTCCAGAACAGCTAGGACCTATTGAAGTGCAGGTGCTAAAGCATTTCAGAGATGTGAGATCACAGCCAAAGTGCCTCTTCCTTGCCCCTGCCAATGTAATTGCACTCATAGCCAGCCCATCAATCTTCTCACTTTGTCCCACAAAGCTCTTTTGAACAACCCATCCCCCCCCCTGCCCTAAACCCAATACCTGCTCTATACAGGTTGAGGAAAGCTGGTTTAAGCTACCCAGGATCCAAGCATAGTTCATGATCGTGATTTGTTAACAAAGCATAAATTAAGCAGTTCAGATATAATTTTTTAAAATTGTTAGATCGGTTAGATTATAACCAGAATCAAATGCTTCAAATCTCTTTCTCACAGCAGCTCAGGATGAGGAAAAGAGAAGAAAACATAGTCTTAAGCAATTTAGGGGTGAAGTGTCTAAAAAAGGAAATATATATGTATGTATAGTTTGGCTGTCGTAAACTGAAACTTTTCAGAAGAAGTGTTTCAACTAAGCCAAGTGGCAAAATGGTATAATGCACCAGAAAATGGTTTTCAGCAAAGGATCAGATTTTATTCAATATTTACTTACAGGAGCAAAGCTATTTGTAGAAAATCTATCAAGGGATAGTAAGATCCCTTATGTTAAATCTTGAATGTCAAAGATGTGAGAACTAGCAGAAAGTACTGGAAGAAAGATAATATCTTGTTGGTTATGGTAAAATAAATTAGAAATGGAACTGACATATTTAGAGCACATTTACAGCATTTTGGAATTCATGCCTGTGATTATGGTGTGTGGTTTTTTATTATTATTATTATTATTATTATTATTATTATTATTATTATTATTCAGAAGTAGATCTGAATAGATTATCTGATTAATTTAATATGCAAAATGTTTCTAGATGGGGTTCACTGCAAATGTCCAGAGAAGTAAAATGATAAAAACAGTCATTTGGATGAAACCTGTCAAGTGGGGCTGAATGTTAGCCCCTTTTCTGAGTATTTGCAAGATAGCATCTCTTGTGCAATGCATAATTATCCAGCTGGAATATTCAGGGCAGTGGGCAGAGTAGAAAAGAACGACAGGCAGAAGCTAGAACTAGGAGACAGGAAGATGCTCCAATCACAACATGAAAGAACTGAAACAAGAGTTAAAGTTGCAACCTGGAGATTCTGACCTGGAATCCGTCCCTAAATCAGGAGAGAGCAGTCTATGGTTTCTCCCATCCTGATATTGCTCCCCAGTTCTGTTATCTGGTACTATGCCACCCAGTTCCAGAAATACTGTGTGTTGCAGCAGGTAAAGAAGGGAAGCAGATGATGGGATGGGACACCTGGGACTGGCAAAGGTCATTCTTTTGAGGTCTACTCAAGATACACACCCAAATGGGGTTTGGCAGTATGGTGAGACAGGATGGCTTCCCTCAGCTAAGAGGTGGACAGTTGTTGCTTACCCTCAAGACAGGGTTAGACTCACCCATAATAAAAAGGTGAGGTGGAGATAGCAAGGCTACCCCCGTGTCAAACCATTCTTGCTTCCCAGTGCACATTTTTGCATTGCTTTCTCCCTGCCTTGTTTTCTGGATCTTTGTACAAAGTCTGTCAGTTCGGCAACTACTTCCCACATAAGGGTAAAGGAAAATGTTGTTTCATTAACATTCAAATTATTAAAAAAAGTATCAGGCAATTATACGGTTTATAGTGGGGGTAAGAGATGTAAACAAGAGAACAACTTGTTGCCGTCTTTCCATTTAAGTGAGTGATGTAACATGGAAGCAAGGGAGTCGCAAAAGAGATAAAATCTCATAAAGAGCGAATGGATGTGTTCACAGTGGAGGACAGCTTCCTTGTGGAGAGTTATTTAACTGTTGGTATAGGCATTCCCTGCCCTTTCCTTCAGGCTGCAATTAGCATTCTGCTGCCTGTGTTGCCTTTCAAGATCAGAGTGAAGCCAATTATATAACACAGTGAAGAGATGTTATTAAGTTCCATCAAGTCCTAAAGAGATATTGGTTCTGGCTTATGGCCTCCATTTAACTACTACTACTACTAGTAGTAGTAGTAGTAGTAGTAGTAGTATTACAATGTCCGAAGTTTTTCTATAATGTGAATGCACCTGTAAAACTTGGCCATGAAACCAATTTGTGTTCAGTGTGCCAAACAAGGAACTTTGATGCAACCCATTTGGAAAGGAGCCATTCATGCAGATGTCAGATTGTATGGCTCATCCTGACTGTCAAGCCCATCTCCACCACTGACCTTCCATGTTAGTTTATGCACTGGGAGGGATTGGCCTCAGTGAAGCACAAAAGATGCTAGAAGATGCTTCAGTTAGCCCAACTGTTCTAGGGCACAGTCGTATGGGCATTCAAGAAATTTTACCTCTGTATCATGACAGGGTCACATACGTAGACAGTCTGTGTGAGTGAACTGACCCGCAGTTTGATCCTGATATGATAACATTTCTCCAGTGACTGATGAAGGACCTTCATTATGAGCTTACCTGTCAATAAACTGCCATCCTGGCAGTCTTGCATTCCCTTATTTTTGCTTTCTGTTGATTATGGAGTACCCATCCATACATGGGGTGCCTGACTCCATCACTATTTTGAAATGGGCCTTAAAGCCACTGATGTTTTAGTCTGCCTTTAACTCATGCTGGTTTTATATTTTATGGCTATGATTTTAACTATTAGCTGGCATTTTGATTTTGATTTGGAATGTTATTCTCATGCTGTTGATGTATATATACAACTGTAATGTACATATACAAAACATAAAACAATAATTATGTCTTTTTATGTTTTGTAAACCACCTTAATGTGGCTTTTACCTTTAGAGGTGGTGTAAACCTATTTTAAATATAAATAAATAAAGAAGGTAATTGCCAGATATCACTCAGCTGGCTCCTCTGATTTCACAATGTGTTTGTGCTAGCAGAGAAGTCATGGCTCCTCTTGCTGCCTCTGGTGTAATTGTTCCAATGTCATATATCCCAGGCAGCTGACTATGTAGGAACTCATTTTAAGACTGTAGATCCTGAATTCCACGATCCTGACAAATTGTATCTGAACCTAAATGCCCCCCCCCCCCATATATCAGATTGTCATTGGCCAATTTTCTACTTGACAACATGGAAGTTAAGAAAGCAACAGTGTTTAGTAAAGACTGAATCAAGTTCTGGGAAAGGCTGAAGCACCGAAAGCGTGGAGAACAATCCGTTAAAGTTAAGCAACTTTGATTGCAACCCACTAGGTTGACTGGAAGCATTGAGCACATGCTTAAATCCAGTTGAAATCAAAGGGTATTAAAAGTGCTCAGTTTTAGGTTGATAGTGCCTTGTTTTACTGCTGTCAGAGACAACAAAGACTTGTTTCTTTGTGAATCAAAAACTGTACTTCTTTTATTTTTCATATTATATCCAGCTTTTGATTTTCAAAAGAAAGGCCCAATGTGGTTAACAATGGCCACCAAACTGAAAAACATGTAGCTTTTTAGAACCCAGAAGCCCACAACAATCCCCATTTCACAGTCCCCTCTCATGCAGGAGGCCAACTGCTCATTACCATGTAATCTTCAAAAAGTTCCTTCTGAAGTCTTTACAAGGGAAACATCATTAAGACTTCAGAACCCAAATAGCTCATCTCTTTTCTCTTCAAGTGTGTTGTGCATCTGTGGTCCTGGATGATAATAAAAAAGTACTTCAGTGCTTCAAAGTATAAGCACTCAGAAACGCAGAGAATCAATTGGTCTATCCAGGAAATATTGCTTTGGTGTTAAAGATATAAAAAGAGTGGGCAAATGCTGCTTTTCCCCCCCAGTAGTTAATCATTGAATAGTTTTATACATGCCAGGATAGATGCAAATAGGAAAGGACAATAAAAGCTCCTTCAGAAAAATGACGTTCTTTTCATATGCAAATCCCTCTGCCTTTCATGGCCTTCTAATTAGCTCTGATTATAAGTGGTAGCAGCCTGGTAATGCCTGGGCACTCTAAATTAAAATGATCAGTATCCACATTATAAACCACCCTGTGTAAGTACAGCTGAACAGCATAATGGTACAGTTTCATGAAAATATTTCTCAGGGTTCACATACTGCACATTTGGGGAATAAAGACCAGGTTTGTGGTTTGCTCTTGGCAATGCTCCACCAGCAAAATATGCAAACTTTAGTTACGGAGTAATGATTTTATAAGTAGGATCCCATGGCAACAAATCACTGCATCCAAATACCTAACAACCTTCCACAGAGTTCCAATTGCAAGAGATTGCTTAGCCTTATAACATTGTTGATTGTTTACGGTACTAACTGGTATAAGCTGGTTAAAAATGTTCTGCAATCTTGCTTAAATCTGGTATTAGCTTGGTTTGTGTGACTGGTGTCACTGCTTCTTAAAGCAGTCCATGTGTTCCACTGTAGGACCACACATAGTGAACAAGCTCCCCTCTGAAATGTTATTTTTATTTCACCAACAGGTGAAATGATGAAAGGTTACTGCATTTGGAGCTTTTTAGCTTAGTGAAAAGGAGAGTAAGTAACAAGCTGAAAATTATACATGGTATGGAGAGAGGGGAGAAAGAAATATTTCCCTCCCTGTCTCATTAACACTAGAACTCTCAGAGATACAGTACAATGAAACTGAATATTGGAAGATTCAAGGCAGCTGAAAAAGAATTACTTCCTCTCACACAATACACTTAGGGAATTCTCTCTCACAAAAGGCAACAATCTCCACCAATTTGGATGGCTTTAAAAGAGGGTTAGACAAATTCATGGAGAATAAGGTCATCAGTGTCTATTAACCCTGATGGATACGGTCTACCTTCACTGTTGAAGGCAGTATGTTTCTGAATGCCAGTTGCTGGAAACTGGACAGAAGATCGCTGTTGCGCATATTTCCTACAGGTATCTGGTTCGCAACTGTGATAACAGGGTGCTGAACTATATGGGCCACTGGCCTGATCCAGCAGGCTCTTCTTGCATTCTTATTGAGGTGGGAATCATTTCAAAGTAGATTGTCGTTGCTGCTACTACTACTACTATTACTACTGCTGTTGTATCAACCTGAATCGTTTCAGTGCTTAACACGAGGTGTCAAAACAACCTTTAGAGGGTTGTTAATTAATGGACAGAATCCCTTTTGGGAGCCTTGAGACCTGGAACCTGTGCCATGAACCTGCTCAGATGGACAATCACTGTGCATATATTCCAAACACTGCTGCTCATGTAAAAAAAAATCCGCCCGTGTTGAATTCAGCCAGAATACTGTCATGGGACAATGGATCGTCCAAGAGAATTTGAAATTGTATTATTGAGCAAAACTTGTTCAGCCTTTGGGGCATGCAAAAATTAAAATTGTAAGCCTGAGAGCAGATCCTGTTTATAGTCACCATTTCCATACAGTGCTTAGTGATTTTCAGCGCTTATTAAACATCACCACACCAAATGACTCTGCAACACAGAGCAGTCTGTGAAGTTCTCAGCTGCAGGAAGTTCTAAGGGTAGTGCTGTACCACACATACCTGTGGCCAGGAAATGGGAAGAAGAAAGACAAGGGAAGCAATGGAAGAGCAGGCACGGGTGGCAAGATACAGGGACAATAAGAGGGTGGAATTGGGTGGTGGGCCAAGCTATGGTGATGATGACAGCAGCAGCTACAACTTTAACAGTGATGATTTTGGCAGTATTACCACTGGTGGTGTGGGTAATTCAATTCTGCCCCCAACTCCAGAGTTTCTATGGAATATGTAATGTTGTGCTTAGAAAGCATTTTTTTAAAAGCCCTTATACACTTTTAGGACATAAAAAGCTGAAGTGGTACTTCTGAAAATTCTCTGTTATTTAGCTCTAAAAGCCTCTCTTTCAAAGCATTCAAAGATCACTGAAAATACACAAGCCGGTGTTTGATCATACTTTGATACCACAACAGCTCTTATCGGTTGGCATAATTTTTAGAATCAAGGACTTCTGGACTTTTTACAGGACTTCTGTAGAAATCAAGAGTTTTTAAGAATTCTATTAGTACACTGTACTACCACCGAGATTGTGAAGTTCCTCAGTTCAGGCCTGTTCGTGATACATTTTGGTTACCTGAAAATATAAATCTTGCATGGTATTGCCTGAGGATGATAGTCCACTAAGTTCTACTCAGAGTAGTCCTACTGAAATTAATGGACATACAGTAATTTAGTCACATTCATTAATTTCAGTGGACCCATTCTGAGTGAAACTTAGTTGAATACCACCCTGGGTGTTCTATGACATGGAACGCTTTGTGGGTGTTTACACAAATAAGGAACATCGAGGGTGCCTTCTGAAAAATAATTCCTTTTATTTGATTCAATGGCAACAAAGTTTTACTTAAAGATTCATGGGAACGGATTCATTGTTATAACATGTGGCAACAGATAAAGATATTATTTGTGCTATATCTGAATAGGAAGGTACCAAGTCAATCTATGGGACCAACAGTGAGGAGGAACCTTTGGCCTTCCAAATTTTGTCATAGCAACTTCCATTATCCCTGAGCATTGGCCATGCTGTCTAGAGCTGAGCAGAGCTGGAATCCGACAACACCTGGGGGGCCACAGGTTCCCCATCCCTGACTGAGATGAGTATCACCTACAGCAGGTGTGGGGAACCTTTGGCACTCCAGTTGGTGCTGAACTCCAACTCCCAGCAGCACCAACAAGCATGTCCACTGCCCAGGGATGGAGTTTTTGGTTTGGCAACATCTGATCTACAGTGGTACCTTGGGTTACATACGCTTGAGGTTACACACTCTGCTAACCTAGAAATAGTGCTTCAGGTTAAGAACTTTGCTTCAGGATAAGAACAGAAATCGGGCTCCGGCGGTGCGGCGGCAGCAGGAGGCCCCATTAGCTAAAGTGGTGCTTCAGGTTAAGAACAGTTTCAGGTTAAGTACGGACCTCCGGAACGAATTAAGTACTTAACCCGAGGTACCACTGTACAGTGATTGGCAGCAGTTCACTGGGTTTTGGACAGGTGTATTCCCTTGTCTTACTGGGAGATCCCAGGGATCGAAACTGCAAAGCTGGTCGCTTCTTCCCCAGGTGTTTTGGAGGGGCATAGCCACACACACAGAGGCCTGTTAGGGCCTGGCTCCCTTCAGGTTATTTCATGTCCTTTTCTAAATTTTCAGCATATTACTACTATTATTATTACTACATCTCAGCCTTTCACTTGTGGAGATATAAAGAAAAGCATGCAGGCAATATTCTATACAATTGATGGTTAGTAAAAAGACCTCCAACCAGTCATAAGGTCAGTTTGGTACAAAGGCACTGGGATAAATGCCAAACAGGAAACATTTTTAAAGGCGATAAAATTACATTTCATTTTATTAATATGTAATACCATTAAATCACCCATAGGCATTTAGGTTCTGCCTCTTCTCCTTTTATTAGGCAACTGGACTAGGTGGGATCTTGGCCTAATCCAGCAGGATTCTTCTTATGTTCTTATTTTGCCCCAATGTACCCTTAAGCTACGGGTCTGGTGTTTTGGAGCCAATCCTATATCTAATCAGCATCTCATTGTGGTTGACTTGGCTAACTCCTTTGCAATCCTAGTGAGATCGAGAGCCATCTAAGAAATCACTGCTTTCATTTAGGCATAAGAGGCTACCCATTTCCACTTTTCACAGCTATGTAGAAATTAATTGTCCAAAAGATGTATCAAAGAAGATAATAAAAGGACTGGAACCCACTGCCTGTAATGTTGGGCACTGCCCAAAAAATCTGGGCACTTCATAAAATGGTCATTGTTGCTCACACCACATGTTTAGTTTTTGCTGCCAGTGGCTATTACAATAGAAGCCACAAAAAATCCACTCAAGATAATCCAAAGCATTTTAGTTAGTTAGTTAGTTCATTGCTTCCTATGAGGCATCTCAAGAACACATATAAAACAATTACATATATAAAAACAGATAAAACAATTGGAAAATAAAACAATTTTAAATACAAAGAACTTTTTTATTTAAAAAGATACATATTTAAAATCAATTTCAATTTCAAATACAGATACCAAATGAGATAATAATCTTCATTTAGTAGGTTCTTTGGCAGAGGAAAGTCTTCAACTAGCCCTAAAAGACCATAGACTTGGTGCTTGTCTGAGAGACAATGGGAGGGAGTTTTGGAGGGGAGGCTACACCACACTAAACAGCAGATTCTGAGATTGTTTTTACTTCTACCCATTCTTCTGTTCTCGTTTGTTTCTGCATTAATTTCTGAATTTTGATATCTTTAAACAGTGTCACACGACGCAGAGAAGTCCAAAAATGGCTAAGTGTTCCTCTGTGCATTCAGCTGAGAGGGGCAGACCAGGTCGTTTCATTTCAAAGATCGAATTCCTCAAGCATCTCTAATCCAGTCTGACCTTTCCCTGATATTTTCTCCAATGATCTTCAAAATGTGACATGGTGTTAACTTCTCTCTCTCTCTCTCTCTTTGAAGGAGACGTTATCCTCATACTGATCCATGGTTAGGAGTAGGAATATATTATGGCTCCAATTATTACTGAGCCGTTCTGGCTGCAGCTTCAAACCAGTGAACTCTCCACACTAATTGGGACTGATTCATAACACAAAGTAAAGTTTGGGACAGACGCTCCATTGTTCTTTGCTCTTTTTCTTTTCTATAATGTCAGAAAGGTCACTTTTGATTCCAACTCCCCTCCACTGAAGATCTCATTTAGTGGCAATACATTATCTCTCATTTCATCTTCCCAGACTGTTGTGAGAAGTGGATAAAACGGGAGCAAGCCTACAGGCAGCTGTTACCTGGGCACTCAGCCTGGCTGGCACCCCCAGCAAGCTTCTTATTTCCTTGGCCCCTTAAGCTTATGCTATAGGACCTATAATTTAGGTTGCTGTGCAAAGTGGGAGGCTTTGCAACGTATACAAACCTTGGTCTCCATTGGCCACCCTGCTTAACAGGAGACAACCTTGCCTTCAGCGTCTGGGAGAGCAAGAACTCTTGATGTATACTAATGCTCGACTCTGCACTTGATCTATCATCCAACTGCAATTTAAGCACAGGCCAATTGGCAGTCAGTTGGCCCTGGCAAGCGCATAAGCACTGCATATGCCTGTAACCTAATCAAGAGTCATATGTATCCTGTAAGGATTGGATCCTCCTCTTCAATTTTACACATGGAAGTCCAGTGGCACCCTACTGTTTTGCCCTGGGCACTCAAATGCCAAATGTAGCCAGGGCATAGGATCTTGAATGGTTACTGCTCCCTAGGACCACTGCCACTATCTTCAGGCAGGACACTTGTGTTGTAATCTAGTACAAGTGGTGGCTAACCTTTTTTTTTTTTTCATCCGAGGGCCACATTAATCCTTGCTCAACCCTTTGCTGCCACATGCAGTGGGTGGGTATAACCAAAAGTGTGTGCATGACTCACACACATACCCTTACACACATGAACACACACCACATGCACATACAGAGCACACACATACTGATGACTTGGTAAAGGTAAAGGTACCCCTGCCCGTACGGGCCAGTCTTGACAGACTCTAGGGTTGTGCGCCCATCTCACTCAAGAGGCCGGGGGCCAGCGCTGTCCGGAGACACTTCCGGGTCACATGGCCAGCGTGACAAAGCTGCTCTGGTGAGCCAGAGCCGCACACGGAAACGCCGTTTACCTTCCCGCTAGTAAGCGGTCCCTATTTATCTACTTGCACCCGAGAGTGCTTTCGAACTGCTAGGTTGGCAGGCGCTGGGACCGAACAACGGGAACGCACCCCGCCGGGGGGATTCGAACCGCCGACCTTTCGATCGGCAAGCCCTAGGCGCTGAGGCTTTTACCCACAGCGCCACCCGCGTACTGATGACTTGAGGATGGGTCTATTGACCCTGCCCTGCTCATGAGATGACCGGGGAAGGGGTGTTTTGCATCCACACCAGGGTGCTGAGCTGGGCAGAACATTCAAGCATCCCAACACTGTATCTTCCTAAAAAACAAAACTTTTGCCACTGTTGCCAAAATGAGCACTCACACTTCACATTGTGGGTGCCCTTTGTGGGATCACGCGTGCTGCTACAGTTCCCAGGAAGCTTACTGGCAAACAGGGGCTGGCCTGCCTCCCAGTGTTAATTTTTGGAGGTTCACGCCCAGCCTCAGTAATCAAGTTTCTTGCTGGGAGGTGGGGCCAGCCCCATTATAAATAGGGGGTGGAGCTGACAATAGCCAGGCAGTCGGCTCTGGAGATTCACCCTCCCTACCCTCCCGTTGTTTAATGTTTCTTGTTTGCAAATTAACTTTTTCTTCCTGTTTAGCGGGCGCTGCTACGGTCTTTGACTGGTTGCTGTTGAAGGACCAGGAAGAAATTTTCCTGCATTGGCAGGTTTTGTCTTCCCCGTAGCAATTTGTCACAACTTTGGCGGTTATGGAATCCTTTAGTCTTTTCTTCTCCATAATGGTGTGTGTGTGTGTGTGTGTGTGTGTGTGTGTGTGAAGCGGTGACTCACCCTCCTGCAGTGGCAATTCCAGGGTCCCCCTCTTAAAGGGGTTATGTATATGGGTGTCACTGGCCATAAACTGAAAGGTCGTCAGTGCACGTGAGGATATGGACTGGGCTGCCTGCTACACTTACGTCTCGCAGAGCACCTCCATATCCCATTTACCCTGATGAGTCCTAGTTCCCCCCGGCTGGGGGGCTGGGAGGGATACACGCCAAGGTCTTCCTACATTCGGAAGTTTAATAAGGTAGTTGTGGCCTAGTTTTAATTCCATATAACATTGTCAGAGTCTTTATTCCTTCCTTATGATCCCTGGGGGCTGGGGCTGTTGCCACCTGGTCACACAATTGGTGGCATCCTGAAAGCTAATCCAAAAGTCAGCAACTGTAACAATTAATGGCCAGCAGATAGTAATAATTGCAATGCACTGGGCAGATGAAATGTATTATAACCCACTTGCTCAAAATATCTCCAAGAGATTATACAAGCACCGTATCCTGAAAGATGTCCAACAAGTCATATTTTCCTTTTACTGTCTTTGAACATTCCAGCCAGATATGAATTAAAATGAAAAGCTAATAAAGAACGGTACAATGTCACCAAGGGACGCGGGTGGCGCTGTGGGTAAAAGCCTCAGCGCCTAGGGCTTGCCGATCGAAAGGTCGGCGGTTCGAATCCCATCGGCGGGGTGCGCTCCCATTGCTTGGTCCCAGCGCCTGCCAACCTAGCAGTTTGAAAGCACCTTCGGGTGCAAGTAGATAAATAGGGACCGCTTACCAGCGGGAAGGTAAACGGCGTTTCCGTGTGCTGCGCTGGCTCGCCAGATGCAGCTTTGTCACGCTGGCCACGTGACCCGGAAGTGTCTCCGGACAGCGCTGGCCCCCGGCCTCTTAAGTGAGATGGGCGCACAACCCCAGAGTCTGTCAAGACTGGCCCGTACGGGCAGGGGTACCTTTACCTTTACAATGTCACCAAAGTTAAGCACTTGTATGTACCCATGACCTGTACAGGGTTAATTCTCCCACTGAATCAATGGTGTTTTAAAAGAGGGCTAAGTTTAGACCATGCCTAAGTATATAG
This sequence comes from Podarcis muralis, assembly GCF_964188315.1. Taxonomy (NCBI): domain Eukaryota; kingdom Metazoa; phylum Chordata; class Lepidosauria; order Squamata; family Lacertidae; genus Podarcis; species Podarcis muralis. Next base: position 41,411,623 of record NC_135665.1, on the reverse strand, counting down.
AAGGAAATCTTTAAAGTAAGCCTGACTGGGATGTTTAACAGCATGCTGATGAGTTGGTGTCTTGATATTCCTTTTAGCCAGAGGCAGAGTTTTTACGATAGGGATGTCAAACATTTCTAGATCAGAGTCTACCACACAGTAGGCCTTGGAGAAGAAAAGCCCAGAGGGAGGGAGGGACGTAGTTTTGCATTTGACTGAACAAGCTTCAGAACCAGTAGGGGGAAAACAGCAATTTTAGCTTCTCGTGGGAAAGAATGGCTCCCTGCTAATGGTGATTGCTGTTGTTTCAGACCTCCAGGTGCGGCACTCATATAGGAAACTAACAGCAAGCAGAACAATTCGTGTTGGTTTTATTGGCAAGATGAAATCTGTATGAAAGCTGGTGTTGATCCTACGTGGAAAATCTGTGAAATGTATTACAACTTGCTTAGACATTTATTTATGACATTTCATTCCATGCCCGTAGCAACGCTGTGAGCTAAGTCAGAAACAGACATGCTGATCAAGCTCCTTTCTTCACAACAAAAATCTGCTTTCTCTCCATGTTCATTTTCTACCCCAAAGTCAATTTGGCTTTCGAAAAGCCAGAGACTTTAGCTCTCTTGAGGCATTTGCTGCCCAACATCCAGCTCCTACTGAAGGGCATCCCAGGTGAGGGCAGAATTCAAGACCACCATTATTCTGATGTTGTCATTGTACCTAAGCCCATGGGACCCAGGTATGCAGAAAAGACATGGAGACTAATATCCAAATATTTCACCAGTGTTGGAACTGTCCAAGGTTCTGACCGTTAAACCACACCCATATAAATGTTGTCAACTACAACCAATTCCCCCAGTTTATTTATTTTTAATTCTGTTGACTCCTTTTAAAATTCCAGTTCTTTTTTTGCCAATTATTTTTTATTGACTTTCCAAATTTCAACCCAATCTTCACAAACTATTACCAGATTAATACAATTTTAATTAAATCACTTCCCACTCACCATTGTCGATGAGAACTTAGCTTCTAATATTACGGCGTTAAATATTTTACATTATCTCCAATTACAATCCATTACCCAAAATTATCCCTTAATTATCAGCTGTATTCTTAGCAATTTCCATTCGTGTTGAAACATCGTTTAAAACATTTGCATAGTTTTGTAAAACTTCAAGTGAGAATATAGTACTTCTTTTCATTTCATTCTGTGTATGACAATTCTAGTATATAACCTTCATATATAATCTTCATTGGCCTTATCCTCTGCCATTTATATCAAACGTCTCCATTTCCAAAGATGACCTTAAGTGGCATTCCTTTCTGGGCGTCGGCAATGCTGTTATGGTTGTTATTCAGTGCATAGCTGGTATCCCAAGGTTAACTCTGCCCCTCCTCTTCCCAGCTCAGCACTTCCATCCCATTATGCTCTAAGAAGTACATTGTTGTCCAAAAGCAACAGTCCTCTCCATTGTTTTCAACAGGTTCTCCATTTTTTAGAAAAATCCCAGTTCTTGGAAGAATACAGGGAAAAGATCATTTTATACATCCCATGAAAATGCTATCTTTGGTTGCTGGTAGCAAATTAACACCTAAAATGCCAGCCCACAAAATCCAAATTGAAGAAATAAAAATAAATATGGATATTTAATTTGATAGATTTGCCATCTCCTGTTTTCAAGCATAAATCCACAGACACCATGCAGACCATCTGCACCCTTCCCAGTCCTTACAGCATCCATTTTGTGATGGGGAAGAACTCATTTCAGAAAATGATTTCCCCCCACCCACACAACACACACACCTACCATATGCAATATGTTAGTGTCATAGTATTGCATACCTTCCAAGCGTCCCTATTTTCCAGGGGCAGACCCAAAATTACAAAAGCCATCCTGGCTTCTGAGTTGATCCCAGAATCTCCCTATTTTCCCTGCTAGAGCTGCCGTTGTCAGGCTTGAGGATGAGGATGAGGCAGTGTTTGTCCTGAGCAGGGGAAGCAGTGGTGGCTGTGAGGGAACACCCCGTTGCTTCTGCATGGCCTCTCCATGATGGCGACTGCCAGCTTCTTCCCTTAGGCAGCCTATAACGGCTGCAGGAGAGTGGGGGAGGAGGAGGAGGAGGAGGAGGAGGAGGAGGAGGAGGAGGAGGAGAAGCTGCCGCTGTCGAGGTTCGGTCTCGTGTGACACACCAGCTCTGGGAAGCAGAGTGCAAGGAGTGTCAATTTTTTTTAAAAAAAAAGCTTTGTGTGTCCACATCTAATCTTGTCCCTTCCTAAAATTTATTTATTGATGTGTGTTTTTCTTTGTGTAAATGTATCAAAGGATAAAATAAAATAAAAGCGGGATTAAGGGGTTACCTCAGGACGTTTGGAAGAAGAAGAAGAGTTTGGATTTGATATCCCGCCTTTCACTCCCTTTAAGGAGTCTCAAAGCGGCTAACAATCTCCTTTCCCTTCCTCCCCCACAACAAACACTCTGTGAGGTGAGTGGGGCTGAGAGACTTCAAAGAAGTGTGACTGGCCCAAGGTCACCCAGCAGCTGCATGTGGAGGAGCGGAGACACGAACCCAGTTCACCAGATTACGAGACTACCGCTCTTAACCATTTGTGCTGTGCCCCATTGGCGTAGTGGTGGCGGCACTTGCCCTTCTTCTGACAGGAAATGCTCAGGATAGGGGACAAAAAATGGGGGTTTGAGGAGTGCCAGTTGTGTGGGGAGTGACAAACGTCTTTATTTTCATCTGAGGAATGTTGGAAGGTATGATATTACATATTAAATGCAAACCATTTGAGTCGGGGTTGTTGTTTCTTGCCAAAGTATTAAAATTCCGTCTTCCTTCTTGCACTTGTATATAATGAATTAGCTTTGCCACGGTTGTGCAGTCCCACACTTTTACCAAAGTGATTTTCCACTGTTGGAGACTTTGCTTGTCTCCAATTACCGGCGTAAAGTAACCTGGTGACCATAGCTATGTATGAAATTAATTCTTTATCTGTCGCATTTATTCTTGATTTAAATATGAGTGGGAGTGTGGAAGTCAATTCAAAAGTTACAAAGGAGCATAAAATGGGAGAATTTCTGTTTCTGCCTCAGGGAGTGAATCTATGAAGTTCAACCCAGGTCAAGTCTGTGAGCTCGAGATTCCGGTGTTCATGTTGATAAGAGTTTAAATAACACTTTCCTAATAATTCAAAGCATTCCACATACATGATCTCAGAAAGCCTAATAGCAATCCAGATAATAGCCTAAATCTATTACTACTAAAACCAGCCAGGCCTTGGGTTTTTTGTTGATATTTTTTTTTTTTACAAACTGCCTGGATGGGAGATGGATGGGGAACTATAAGTTGTTGTTGTTGTTTAGTCGTTTAGTCATGTCCAACTCTTCGTGACCCCATGGACCAGAGCACGCCAGGCACTCCTGTCTTCCACTGCCTCCCGCAGTTTAGTCAAACTCATGCTGGTAGCTTCGAGAACACTATCCAACCATCTCGTCCTCTGACGTCCCCTTCTCCTTGTGCTCTTTCCCAACATCAGGGTCTTTTCCAGGGAGTCTTCTCTTCTCATGAGGTGGCCAAAGTACTGGAGTCCCAGCTTCTGTCCTTCCAGTGAGCACTTAGGGCTGATTTCCATAAGAATGGATACGTTTGATCTTCTTGCAGTCCATGGGACTCTCAAGAGTCTCCTCCAGCATCATAATTTAAAAGCATCAATTCTTCGGCGATCAGCCTTCTTTATGGTCCAGCTCTCACTTCCATACATCACTACTGGGAAAACCATAGCTTTAACTATACAGACCTTTGTCAGCAAGGTGATGTCTCTGCTTTTTAAGATGCTGTCTAGGTTTGTCATCGCTTTTCTCCCAAGAAGCAGGCATCTTTTAATTACATGACCGCTGTCGATATCTGCAATGATCATGGAGCCCAAGAAAGTAAAATCTCTCACTGCCTCCATTTCTTCCGCTTCTATTTGCCAGGAGGTGATGGGACCTGTGGCCATGATCTTCGTTTTTTTGATGTTGAGCTTCAGACCATATTTTGCGCTCTCCTCTTTCACCCTCAATAAAAGGTTCTTTAATTCCTCCTCACTTTCTGCCATCAATGTTGTGTCATCTGCATATCTGAGGTTGTTGATATTTCTTCCGGCAATCTTAACTATAAGTATTCCGGCAATCTTAACTATAAGTATCTTAACTATAAGGAACTATAAGGAACCCAATTTAAAACATTTAGTTTAAGTATTTGGGAGTGCATCAACACGGATCACACACAAAAGTATACATCTCCTAAAAGAGAGACACAAAACTTTATCCCCAACTGTTTACTGACTTTTGTTCTTTTTCTTCCTTCCATCAACCCCATGTAGCACCTCCCTCAGTTCTTTCAGCATTGGGGTATTGTCTGATACTCCTTAAAAAGAGAGACTATTGAGTAGAAACTACTATAGAGCCCTCCAGATGTTTTTCAACAACACCCACCATCCATCATCCTTTGCCACTGGCTGAGGCCAATGGGAATTGTAGTCCAACAACATCTGGAGTCCATCATTGGGTTGGAGAAGCTTGACATACAGTAAAATGGTGCCCATGATGTATATGTTTGGGCAGGTTTTTAATTTGGAACGTTCAGACTGCATCAGGATGTTCCATCTTGGCAGCCAAGGCTTTCCTCTAAGGCAGAGGTAGCCTCTGCCTGTGGGCCTGTGGTGGACTACAATTCCTATCAGCCCCAGTAGGCATGACCAATGCACAAGGATGATGGGAGTTGTAGTCCAACAAGGTCTGGAAGGCACCATGTTGCCTACTCTTTCACTAGGCTTTATTTTTCAATGCTTCTCTTCCTGAGACATAAATTTTTAAACTGTCTCCAGATTGCTATGGAATCACTCTCATGTTTCCTTCTACGCTTCCCCGTTGTCTTTCACCGTAGGCCCTGTTCAAGGCCCAAAATGCTGTGGCTTGTCCTATTAGGGGAGCTATTCCTCAGTGTCAGCTATTGTCAGGCAAAATTTATACAATGCAATCTAATTCTTTGGAGCTTGATTGCATATCAGTGTCAAATGTTAAACACAATCTTTTTTTGTATTCAGGACTCATCAGGGAAATGAGGGGGGAATGATTTATATTACCAGCTTAAACATTTATGAAACTAGATAAAAGCAACAGATGAGGGAATTGACGTACACAAATAACAATCTAATGCCACTATAAACACAATCCTCAGCTTCATTGCTGCCACAGTAACTTATTCATTTTAAATGATCCCTGAATTTCTGGTGTATTATTCATGATAAGGGGGGGAGGGGGGAGGCTTCCCAATGTACTGAGTGCAGAAGAAACAACCAATTTCTTCAAATCTGGCTCTGTTTGGACATCACAGCACTCTTTTAATGTATAGAAAAATCAAGCTCAAAGTGTTCCAAATGCTTGGAAGTCTACAAATTCAAGACACTCCTGCCTACACAAATTCATTCATTTTTCCCTTTTTCTTTTTAAAGGTTTGTTTGCTTTAGCTGGCACGTGGATTTTAAGCCAAGGGGTAAACTATAAAAAGGATGTACCATCCCTTTATCTTTTTGTAAAAAAAAAAAAGCAGCCCCCCTCAGTTGCGATTGCCATGCTGATAATGTAGAGCTGAATAGTTGCTTGCAGTGCTTAAATATTTATTATTGCATTATGTTGTTCATTCAGAAGCATGGATATCTCTCTAAGGCTGCAGTTGAATGCATCTATACATCCTTGCTGTACACCACATGTGCAAATGACACAATCAGCGCTTGCTTTCTTATGGCACATCCCAGAATATTGACATCTTTTGGAGGGGGGCACTCAGAGAGAGAGAAATGGAGGGCTGTTTTTGGGTGAAAGAGTCACTGTATGTGTGTAGAAATCAGTAGTGTGATCTTCCCAACCGGAATCAGCAGGACATCACTGACTTCCAAGGGTAGCCCTGAGGCTCCCCAGGGGCAGCAACAGCAGGGGGGGGGGCATCTAATTTTGTTAAGCCAGGCCCCACGTCAGCAATTTTGTGTTAAGCCATGCCCCATCAGTCATTTTGTAACTGATACCCACACTACCAAAATGAAACCCTAACTTTGTTACGTTTTCATTTTTTAGTTATTTATAACTCAAAGTAATAAACAACATGTAGAAAGTGTTAAACTTTTTTTAAAAAAAAACTTTTATTCTGTACTTTTTATTTTCATAGAGGAAGAGGGTAGAGAACGAGGGGAGGAATGGGAAAGGCATTGTGCAATTTATCAAGTTGTAGGTACCAGCATCTGATTTTATTTTATTTTTACTCCAAAAAAGCAGCACTGGACTTAATTATGCATTGTCCTGCATATCCAGTCACTGCTCTCCCCCCCCCCCCCCATAGATTTGAGATTAATGTTTCAAACCTGCTGCTTGTTTGGGACACTTATTTGCAATAACAAATACACAATTTTCACACCAGGAAGGGGAAATTACAGACATTCATGGCACCCTTAACCAAAATCCTGGCCTCCATGCTAAGCCTTAATTGACAATGTCATGCAGATTTGATATGTGCTATTAATAAACCTCCCTAAGTAATGGGAGTGAAAAGGCATCTCATGAAGCCAATGGATGCTCACTCAGATTTGATGGCTACGCTCAGAAAAAATAAATCAATATGGCTCCATCTTACGTGCATTACGATTTTGTACATTTGTGTCAAATTACTGACAGCCATTTGTGCCTGTCCTCTACATTTAGTAAATCATAAATCCATGTTTACTGCTACAATATAGATGTAAGAAGAAGCATTCAAAAATGCACTGCGGAGCCCTTAAATTAAAGAGGAGATAATTTCAGTCCCATTCACAGTGAAGGGGAAGGTATGATGTGACTCTCAGCCAGGCACGATAAGACTCCTCTCAGCTGAAAGGAGGAGAAAAAACTTCCAGAATTCATGGACGTTGCAGGGTTGCCTTTGCCATCCATCCATAATTGTAATGCATTATTCCTATATTGGGAGCTCTGTCTATCAAAAGTTGAAAAATTGTCATGCCATCTATTTTTGCTCTCATTAGTTGTTTTCAAGAGAAACAGTCTCAATAGATAACACTGCAATCTCCTTGAATTACAAGCTACAAATGATGCCTTTGTCACATTTTATTTATTCATGTGTTTATTATGAACATTCCCAGCCTAACTTTCCATCCCTTGCAGAATCCTCCAGGACCAAACCGAAAATCCAACGCATCATAAAAAAAAAAAAACAATTAGAAGAAAGAGAGAAGACAACAGCAGTATCACATTATCGGAAGCAAACAAACATCCAAATAATGCCATGCATGTTGGAACAGCATTTTACCTGTGTTTTAAAGGTAGAAGATCACTATAAACACAAAAGAACATAAGAGCTTGCTGGATCAGGCCAATGGCCTATCTAGTCCAGCATCCTGTTCTCACCATGGCCAACCAGATCCCTGTGGGGAAACCTGCAAACAGGATACAAGAACCAGAGCACACACCCTAGTGGTTTCCAGCAGCTGGTATTCAGAAGCATTACTGCCTCAGCCCATGGAGGCTAGCTGAGTCGCCCAGGGCATGGTGTTGCATATTCTGGGCACCACCACCGATAAGGCTCTGTCCTGAAATATCTATTTACTGCCCCATTTTCAGACAGTGAATGGGAGTGGTACCTGGAAGGCATTTGGTTGGAAAAGACTGATATATACTAGGATGCCTGGTGACCCTCATACTCAGTAATGGTAAAGGTAAAGGGACCCCTGACCATTAGGTCCAGTCGTGACTGACTCTAGGGTTGCGGCACTCATCTCGCTCTATAGGCTGAGGGAGCCGGTGTTTGTCCGCAGACAGTTTTTCCAGGTCATGTGGCCAGCATGACTAAGCCGCTTCTGCAATTTGATATGCTTTCAAACTGATAGGTTGGCAGGAGCAGGGACCGAGCAATGGGAGCTTACCCCGTCATGGGGATTTGAACCATCGACCTTCTGATCGGCAAGTCCTAAGCTCTGTGGTTTAACCCACAGCGCCACCCGCATCCCTCAGTAATGGTAGTCTTATATTTAACTTTTTTTCTTTTTTAACCAAGCAAGTCAACTCTGCACTCACACCAGAAAATTGGGGGAGCAGCAACGGCACAGCTGGGGTCTCCCCACCTCTCATTCATTTCCCAAGTGCGCTGGAAAGTACCCTGTGTGACCACAGATCTGGATGAAAGAGAGGCAAGCTGTTGGGAGTGAAGGGCAAATCCTGTATTTGTGCTCAATGCCTTTGTTAATAGCCTTGGACGCACTACAACTCAGCTGAAGTTTTGCAGCTGCAGCGAGATGCCTGGAGGGTAGGCGAGAGGCAGCTTTCACCATCAAAGGAGCCATGTCCTACCATTTTCCTTCTCTCTGATGTCTGTTCTTTTGATGCAAATCAGCGATAAGTTCCTGCTACTGGCAATCTAACACATCGGTAGTGTGGAAGGCATTTCCCACAGGCAGCTGGCTTAATTTACCTGGCTTAATTGAAAAGGTTAGCCTTGACATTTGTGTAAAATTTTGTATCACCAAATGCTAGATCCCTCAGTAAAGCAGCTGGCTGCAAAGCTGCCCCCCCCCCTTACCGGTGCTGTTAAGATGTCCAGCTTGGGGAAGTCGTTTTGTACTTTCTATGTATTTTCAGCAGACAATATTCAACTAAATATCTGTGCTGGTGCAAAGATTGCCACTAGTACAATGAGATGTCCCATCCACGTTCCCCCCGGCACCATCCCCAAGTCTGCTTTGGAGGGATAGCGGGGAACCTAGAAAAAGATCTGGGGGCTTCATGGGGGGAGGAGAGGGGGGGAAATTATGTTTCATCAAATCTGTTGTTGTTGTTGTTACCCCGCCCATCTGGCTGGGTTTCCCCCAGCTACTCTGGGCAGCTTACAGCATATATAAAACATAGTAAAATATCAAACATTAAAAACTTCGTAATACAGGGCTGCCTTCAGATGTCTTCTAAAAACTATGTAGTTCTTTATCTCCTTGAGGGATGTGGGTGGCACTGTGGTCTAAACCACTAAGCCTAGGGCTTGCCGATTGGAAGGTTGGTGGTTTGAATCCGTGCGACGGGGTGAGCTCCCGTTACTCAGTCCCAGCTCCTGCCAACATAGCAGTTTGAAAGCACATTAAAATGCAAGTAGATAAATAGGTACCACTCCAGCGGGAAGGCAAACAGCGTTTCCGTGCGCTGCTCTGGTGTCGCCAGAAGCGGCTTAGTCATGCTGGCCACATGACTCGGAAAAACTTCTGTGGACAAACGTCAGCTCCCTCAGCCAGTAAAGTGAGATGAGCACCGCAACCCCAGAGTCGTTCATGACTGGACTTAACTGTCAGGGGTCCTTTACCTTTACCTTTATCTCCTTCACATCTGAAGAGAAGGCGTTCCACTACCGAGAATGCCTTCTGCCTGGTTCTGTTGCTCAGTGAGAAGTCCTTGCTCTGACAGAACACTGTCATAAGAACTAAAACAACAAAAATTCCTTCCAGTAGCACCTTAAAGACCAACTAAGTTAGTTCTTGGTATAAGCTTTCGTGTGCATGCACACTTCTTCAGATAGAAAGCTTATACCAAGAACTAACTTAGTTGGTCTTTAAGGTGCTACTGGAAGGAATTTTTTTTGTTTTGACTATGGCAGACCAACACGGCTACCTATCTGTAATAAGAACCGAAGAAGATGCCAGCTAGCTCAGGCCAATGGCCCATCTACTCCAGCATCCTGTTCTCACAGTGGCCACCCAGATGCCTTTGGGAAACCCTCAAGTAGGACGCAAGCACAAGAGCACTCTCTCCTCCTACTGTTTCCAGCAACTCATACTGCCACCAACAGTGGA